>NC_140971.1:69496319-69758819 GCF_056783735.1 Eptatretus burgeri
CCGCATGTAGAGGGTTTTCAGAGCTATCCCATAATGCCGTGCGTGCCGCCTTGTTGGTTGTCTTCGCTTCCCTGGCAACGATAGCATCAGTATCTCTACAATCTCACACGTTTATCTCGTTATTCTGACTTACTCCAATGGAAGGTTAAGTGAATTATTTGGCCTTCTTTGTTTTGTTTACCTTTTCTCACTTGTGTAGCTTGCCAACCAATATGGCGTCCGAGCACCGAAACAGGCCGAGCATCATGAGTACTGAAACGACTTGACAGAGGGAATTTTAAAAACACATGGTTCAAATCTTCGGGCTTCCTGCAATGTTCACGGTACTCCCTGCAGATCGACACCCTATTCTATGAAGGTATTAATTTAGGGGACATTGCCCGATTCAAAGCCGACAGAGAGCTGTACCTATAATCTGTCCGGGAAAGCCTGCAGACAGGGAAGTTTAACTGGAGGTACCGAACAGAGTGGTGAGTACACCTTGTAAAAAACATCTTCCCTTTGTGCTGGTTTCTCAATGAAATTGTCATTTTTTTTTCTCAATTTTTGGTGCTTAACTAAATTAACGATTTCTGAAGTGCCTAGACCCACAGGGATTTGGGGAACATGAAAGACCCAGAGGGATTTGGGTGACATCAAGTTTAAGGGTTGTCTTCGTCATTGGGGAACCTCTCCTCTTCCTTGTAGGCTCCTCTTTATACCTGCTGCTATCATAAGAAACTTGTTTGGGAAGTTGTTGCCCCAAGAAGATCAAGTGGCACTGTGAAGAAACCCATAATCTTTTCTACCCTTGTTAAGTGAACCCAAATCCCGACTCCTTAACATTATCCAATTTTCCCTCATTGGAGTTTCCATCTGTATCCATTTTAGACCAAATAAAAATAAACAACAGTTCATCGTCCCCGCCCACTTCCTTTTTTGAAGTCATCTCCTTTTTTAGCTCACCTGGAACATTGTTCCGCGGAGTTTATGCGATCAAGCAGTGTCCGTAGGTGATCCAGTTAGTGAGTCAGTCCGTAAACACTTCAGTTATTATCATTTGAACCAAACACGATTTTCATGAAACTTGGCCACAAGATTCATATCGAATGCGTAAAGAAGTGTGTATCAACCGCATCAAAATCTGTTGGGGGGGTGGTTTAACCTCCCCCCACCCCCAAACGTTTTTTTTTTGGTAATTGCTCTCCTGAAAAACGACTCATGTGATTTTGATGAAACTTCACTGCAACTTTCATCGCCTGTGATGTACCAAAGTTTATCAAATGCATCAAAATCTGCGCTCATTGAAGGTGTCTATAGGAGGGTTTTGACCCCCAAAATAGGTATTTGGTCTCTTTTCTGAAAGTGCACACACGATTTTGATGAAATTCGACCACAACCTTCATCACCCGTGATGTACCAAAGTTTAGTGTCTGGAGAAAAAGCTGTGCTCACCAAGAGGGTCCACAGGGACGGGGGAGGTTGACTCCACAAAATAGGTATTTGCTCTCTTCTCCAAAACTACGTGCACAATTTCGATGAAACTTGACCACAACTTTCATCACCCGTGATGTACCAAAATTTGTTCACGGCATCAAAAAATTCAGGGTCTGAGGAGGTCTGTGGGGGTTTGAGTGACTTGCTCCTGATCCAGGTGAGCATCAGGACAGGTGGTCCTATGTTTTGTTATTTTGTCAAACATCACGAGAAAAAAAAGAGCGTCGTCTGTGTCCAACTCGTCCACCATATGCGTCCTTCGTGTCCAACTCGTCCACCACATGCGTCCTTCGTGTCCAACTCGTCCACCACATGCGTCCTTCGTGTCCAACTCGTCCACCACATGCGTCCTCTGTATCCAACTCGTCCACCACTTGCGTCCTTTCTGTCCAACTCGTCCACCACATGCGTCCTCTGTATCCAACTCGTCCACCACATGCATGCATGATTTGCATGTTACATCCTGATCCATTCAGTGTACTCGCTCTTCCACGAGCCTCGACTATGTACTGGATTCAAAATAACCAACCTGAAAACGACGACCAGGACAGCATTTGGTGGAATAACACATGAGCACCGCTTACATTTGCGGCCACAATTTTGTTAAACTGTGTCGAGCCCTCTCTTTCGTTGGACTGTTTGTTTGAGTGCTCAAAATCAATGAAGCCACTTGGGGAGTGCCCTACAAGCTGCTTGCCTATGGAACACAGCCCTTACCGGACATGACGTGCAGCACGAATCTCAGGTAGGTGAGGTCCAAGGTAAACTTTAGAATCATGTTTTTGATCATGAAAAAACACCGAATTCGTATTTGTCGTTTTACGTCGTGTTTAGGCCAAGGTCACATTTGCCACGGGTCGTGCTTAGGCCTACGGAGAGCCGCACGGCATATTAAGAAATCGTGGAGACCGAAAACGTGGGGGTGCCGTACGGTCTTTGGTTTGATGTCGCACGGTGACCTTAGGGCGTCGCTGCGGCGGCCATATAATTTTCAAGGCAGACGCAAGGCGACCGCAGGGGGCCCTATGGCGAACGTGCGGCCAGACGGACGGTAACGAGTGGGTATATATATACCAGTTCTTTTTTTACTGAAATAAAAATATACCAGTATATATAACTGAATATACTAAAACTATAATATACCTCGGTCCCCCAGAATCCGAACGCCCCATTGTTTGATCAAATTGGAATCCGAACAATTTTTTCGAGAAAATTTTCCCCTAAAAACCTAATACATTTTAAAAAACCGAACACAACGTGGCGTTCATGTTTGTTCACGTGTCTCCCCCACCTGTTCGAGCCGCATCTTCACGCTTTGTTCATTCAGTTCGTGGGTGGAAGTCCTCGTGAAAGTATCTCTCGTGTGTCGATCGATACTTTAGGCCTCAGTCACATTTGCTCTACAGCGAGGATACGGCGGCTGTACGCCCTCTGAATTGACAGAAACGTGCGGCGGCCACAGAGAAACTGAGGTGGCCTCAGGGTGGCCCTACGCCGTATAGCTATATTTTACAGGCCGTAAGGTCACCGTGGAATTATAACGTGGAGTTATAACTTTTTTTCATTTCTACGTTCGCCGTAGAAATTCGACAAGCCGAAACAAAAGAACTGGTAAAAAAAAAAAAAATTAACCCATTCTTTACTGTCCGTCTGGCCGCACGTTCGGCTTAGGGTCCCCCTGCGGCCCCCCCTGCGGTCGCCTTGCGGGCACCTTGCGTCTGCCTTGAAAATTCTATGGCCGCCGCAGCGACGCCCTAAGGTCACCGTGCGACATCAAATCAAAGACCGTACGGCACCCCCACGTTTTTGGTCTCCACAATTTATAAATCCGCCGTGCGGCTCCCCGAAAAATAAAAACATATGTGACTGCTACATTGTGTGTCCATGGTAATACTGCGGCCGCTTTATAATTGCTAGTGCCCGTACATTTTGTAGACCCTCCGGCCACCGAGCCAAATGTGACTTTGGCCTTACCTCGTGTTTTCACCTTCATTTGTGATGTTTGTTTTTTTAATCATCTTGTGTTTTAATTAATAACAAAAAAAGCAATCCGATCACGTGGTGTGACGGACTGTCAGGCAAGGATTGAATTTCACAGCAAAACCAGTTGTAATTTGGAATATCCATGATTACGTCAGCCCGATGCGTTTGATGAAAGTGATTGTGGTTCTGCGGGCATCATGTTTGATGAGCTGCCCTGGGGGCAGCGCTCTCGAAGAGTGCGCGAGCGACCGGAACCCAGGCCGGAGCTTGAGCCTGTGTGGACCTTTGTATGTGGTGATTGTACCAGTTTACATACCATACACCACCACCGAAGGTCATTGACTCATCTTATTTTACCTTAAACATGGGGAATTTCAGTTTAAAGTGTCTTGAAAGTGGGTTGTCTTTGGGTCCAGGAACGGATTAATTCACTCCATTATTTCTTATTGGGATAATATTTTTGGAATCCGAACTTTTAGCAATCCGAACAGCCTCCTGGAATGAATTAAATTTGGATTCTGGGGGCACCACTGTGTATAGGCAAACACCTATACTCCGATCTCTAGCGGTAGCGCACGGTGGACGCACGGTCGACGCAGACTGCCACGGAGGCCGTACGTAGGTGCACGGCGGGCGTAGGGGAACCTTGCGTCGACCCTGCGTTGCCCGCAGGTAGTCACACAGACCGCAAGGCCACCGTACGGCGACCGTGGAAATAGTGCGGCCGCCGTAATTTTTGGGGGGTTGGGAAAATTCATTTTTCATTGAGAAGAGCTTACGGCAGCCGCACGAATAATGTAAGCCCACCGTACGCCCTACGTACGGTTGACATGGAACACATCTACGTCATAGCTTGGTTTGTCGAATTTCTTCGGCGAACATAGAAATGAAAAAAAGTTATAACTCTGCATTATAATTCCACGGCGACTTTACGGCCTGTACAATATAGCCAAACGGCGTAGGGCCTCCCTGAGGCCACCTCAGTTTCTCTGCGGCCGCGCACGTTTCTGTCAATTCAGAGGGCGTACGGCCGCCGTATCCTCGCCGTAGAGCAAATGTGACCTAGGCCTTAGCACCTAGGCCAGTTCTACTTGCAAAATCCACCACCACCCCCCAAAAACGTTGCCATGGAAACATCAAATTGTCCATTTCATTAATATTAAAATTGACAATCTCAATCAAAGCTCAGGTTAATCAGATGAAAATTTATGATTTTAGAAGTTTGACCTTGAGGTGACCTTTGACCTTTTTGACTCAAATATAGATGGATTCCCAATTCAGTGATGGACAATGCAAATGCTATTTAATTATCAAGTTAATCAGATGAAAAATGACGATTTTAGAAATCTAACCACAAGATGACCTTTGACCACAAAATCAATAAGATTCTCATTTGAGACTAGATCAACAACTTAGTAAAGTTTCATGATGATAAGTTTAAAATTGTGACCTGTATGTGATTGACAAACAGAAAAAACAAGTGGGGTTGACTCTCCCTGTCATCCTTCTGAGGTTGGCAAAGTGAGTGCAAGCTTGTTGGTATCCTGTGTTGGAGTGGTAACCTGTCCTGTGTTGGAGTGGTAACCTGTCCTGTGTCGGAGTGGTAACCTGTCCTGTGTTGGAGTGGTAACCTGTCCTGTGTTGGAGTGGTAACCTGTCCTGTGTTGGAGTGGTAACCTGTCCTGTGTTGGAGTGGTAACCTGTCCTGTGTTGGAGTGGTAACCTGTCCTGTGTTGGAGTGGTAACCTGTCCTGTGTTGGAGTGGGTAACCTGCCCAGGATTGTAACCAACAGTCAAGGAGACTGGTTTGGCAGCACCAACGCTCTGCACAGAGTCTGGTCCCATTGGAGGGATTCATGTTTTCTCGTTCCTTTTTAAGTTGACGTCATGAGGATTGTTCAGCTGGAAGGGAGGAGGAGGGCTCTGCCCCTGGGGGAGTTCGGGCGGACGCCATTACAGGACAGTTTTGAGTGTCAAGGGTGCGTCGGCTTTTTCCTGTATTCTGTATCCTGTTAAGTTTGTATTACGATTGATTCTCAGCTCAGTTAGCAAAATTAATCTTCCGGGGTGCTGGGAGGAGGTGATTAAGGATGATCAACATTTCTAGTGATGATGACGAGGGTTCATCTTGGTCGGTTAATCGAACTGGGAAGAGGGGTAGACCACGGCGGGAGAGTACCGAAGGGTCAGAACCTCCCCGAGTGGTTAAGGCCTTCTCCATCCCCGATGAGTACCATTCCAAACTATTACTTATACTTTTTGGCTTCTGATGGATTTACACCCTTAAGCCTTGACATCCCAATTAAAATGGCTACACTGATTAACAAGGAATTCGGAGATGTGTCCAGCACCAAAAACCTCAGATCCGGCGACCTTTTCATTGAGTGTAAATCAGTCACTCGATGGGAGACGGTGATGAATGCCTCGTATTTTGGCGGGGTCCGGGTCGTGTGTCGGGTTCTTTGGTATCTAAGGGAGAGTCGAGGAGTCATTTCAGGGATTGCTCCCTCCATTGAAGTTGATGACATCAAGAGCCATTTAGCTGAGGTAGGAGTGGTCGACACCCGCCGTCTCACCACAGTCAGGGATGAGGTCAAAGTCAGTACTGTTACGGATTTGGAAGCCTCTTGCACACAGACAGTCAGCAGTCCCAAAGTTTAGTTATTTCGTTAAGTATATGTGTATGGTTCGAATCCATCCCCTGTGTCTAACGGGAATTTCATGTGTGCGCTGTTAGTTTTTTTTATATTCCCCAACAACAACATCCTACTTCGTTCCGCCACCCAACCAAACCGTGCACTGACTCCATTGTCCACGTGTTTTTGTCTGAAGGCGAGGGCGGATCCTCCATCGCCTCAGATCGAGGCTCCGCTCCGAAGAAGGGCAGGGAGTGTTTCCTCCAGGCAATGGACGAAGAGCGAGCAAAGCCGAGGCGCTCCAGCCAATGGGAAGCCAGAATGCCAGAAACAACTGCAGAGCTTCTTCGGGGGGTGGGCCACCGACACGCCCCCCGTCCAATGGGAGGAAAAGTTACCTCAGGACGGATCCTCCCACCTCGCAGGAGGGGTTGAATAATTGTCGGTGCGATCCGTCCGGGTCGTCTCGTCTCGTCTGGTCTGGTCTGATGGCCATCTTCCGTCTTGGTGCTGGCTGGCATCTTCCGCTTCGTCTTGGTTCCTTGGTGCTTGGTGTGAGGTTGTCCATGTGGGTTCGAGTCCCACCGTGGTGGTTGGAGCGTCCAATCTTCCCAAGCCCTCCCACAAGAAACCCGAGCTCCACAAGGTCAGGTCGGCAAGTCGTGCGAATGCGGCCAGGTACCAGCAGAACTCTGACCCTCCAGTTCATCTGTCCTCCCGGGCTGAAGGTCTAAATAAAGCCGGCCGGCCCCATTTCTTTTTGGGTGTGTGTGTCTGTCTGTGTCCAGTCTGATAAGTAGAAATTGTATAAATGTTGATTGCTCATTGTACATTGTATTTTATTCGGAATAAGTCTGCACTGTGTCTTATTATTGTAAATAAATATCTGTTAAATGTTCCAGTTCGTTGCCCGTCGTTTCTATCATTGACCCAGCATGGTTCGGGCTTGAGAATCAGTGAGGCCGTTTGTGCCGTAAGTTGTCATTTGGACCGGCGCGGCTCTAGTAATTCCTGCTCGGTTACGCCGGACCCGAGTCGGTAAATGCGACTCGGTTCGGACAGAGTCGGCCGAGGGTGTGGTTTCCCTGGTAGTTAGACGACGTGGGTACTTAGGTATATTGGAATTGGACAAATAACCCTACCCCATGCCATAGAAATATTGGTGTCCACGGTCCGCAAATGGACCCGTGACCTTTGGAGTTTTGCAAGGGTTACAACCTTCAATTCCGGGTGTTCGGTGGGAGATGGCCCAACTGCTCTGTCTCGCGGTTGTTATCACCACCGGAATCCGGCACCACAACAACACCACTTCAATGGTTTTGTCTTTTGGCAACCCAGTCCTTCCCCCAAAGTTTTTCCTGGGGTATCAAGTCTCCACTGTTTGGGAATATATTCCAGCCCCCTTAACATGTTCCAAGTTCCCCAAGTTTGGTCATTATGCTCCAGCCTGTAGGGGTAAACAACACTGCAGCAAATGTAATGAAGAACACGAATATGGAAACTGAACCAGTGAAAAAAATGTCTTGTGCAAATTGTGTTGGTGACCACGGTGCAGCTTCCAGAGGATGTCCTGAATTCCAAAGAGCTGCTCAGATCCAACTGGTGAAGACACAGGGGAAACTGTTTTATGCTGAGGTTATCCGGATGGTTCCCAAAATTAACATCTCAGAAAACGTGGTCGAGATCACGTCCAGAACTGAGGGCCCAGTTAACGTTCTAACCAAATCGGTGGGAGTTCAGATTGAGATGAAAGATACAGAATGTTAAACTGGGAGAGTAATCACCGACGTGGATATTTACATTACATAAGATGGGTTTATTGGTTTTATCACCCACGTGATTATGTACATTACATAAGATGGGTTTATTGGTTTTATCACCCACGTGATTATGTACATTATATAAGATGGGTTTATTGGTTTTATCATCCACGTGATTATGTACATTATATAAGATGGTTTATTGGTTTTATCACCCACGTGATTATGTACATTATATAAGATGGTTTATTGGTTTTGTCACCCACGTGGATATGTACATTATATAAGATGGGTTTATTGGTTTTGTCACCCACGTGATTATGTACATTATATAAGATGGTTTATTGGTTTTGTCACCCACGTGATTATGTACATTATATAAGATGGGTTTATTGGTTTTATCACCCACGTGGTTATGTACATTATATAAGATGGTTTATTGGTTTTATCACCCACGTGATTATGTACATTACATAAGATGGGTTTATTGGTTTTATCACCCACGTGATTATGTACATTATATAAGATGGTTTATTGGTTTTATCATCCACGTGATTATGTACATTATATAAGATGGTTTATTGGTTTTATCACCCACGTGGTTATGTACATTACATAAGATGGGTTTATTGGTTTTATCACCCACGTGGTTATGTACATTATATAAGATGGTTTATTGGTTTTATCATCCACGTGATTATGTACATTACATAAGATGGGTTCATTGGTTTTATCATCCACGTGATTATGTACATTACATAAGATGGGTTCATTGGTTTTATCACCCACGTGGATATGTACATTACATAAGATGGGTTCATTGGTTTTATCACCCACGTGGATATGTACATTATATAAGATGGGTTTATTGGTTTTATCACCCACGTGATTATGTACATTATATAAGATGGTTTATTGGTTTTATCACGCACGTGATTATGTACATTATATAAGATGGGTTTATTGGTTTTATCACCCACGTGGTTATGTACATTATATAAGATGGTTTATTGGTTTTATCACCCACGTGATTATGTACATTACATAAGATGGGTTTATTGGTTTTATCACCCACGTGATTATGTACATTATATAAGATGGGTTTATTGGTTTTATCATCCACGTGATTATGTACATTACATAAGATGGGTTCATTGGTTTTATCATCCACGTGATTATGTACATTACATAAGATGGGTTCATTGGTTTTATCACCCACGTGGATATGTACATTACATAAGATGGGTTCATTGGTTTTATCACCCACGTGGATATGTACATTACATAAGATGGGTTTATTGGTTTTATCACCCACGTGATTATGTACATTATATAAGATGGTTTATTGGTTTTATCACCCACGTGATTATGTACATTACATAAGATGGGTTTATTGGTTTTATCATCCACGTGATTATGTACATTATACAAGATGGGTTTATTGGTTTTATCATCCACGTGATTATGTACATTATATAAGATGGGTTCATTGGTTTTATCACCCACGTGATTATGTACATTACATAAGATGGGTTTATTGGTTTTATCACCCACGTGATTATGTACATTATATAAGATGGGTTTATTGGTTTTATCATCCACGTGATTATGTACATTACATAAGATGGGTTCATTGGTTTTATCACCCACGTGGATATGTACATTATACAAGATGGGTTTATTGGTTTTATCACCCACGTGGATATGTACATTATATAAGATGGGTTTATTGGTTTTATCACCCACGTGGTTATTTACATTACATAAGATGGTTCATTGGTTTTATCACCCACGTGATTATGTACATTATATAAGATGGGTTTATTGGTTTTATCACCCACGTGGTTATGTACATTACATAAGATGGGTTTATTGGTTTTATCACCCACGTGGTTATGTACATTACATAAGATGGGTTCATTGGTTTTATCACCCACGTGGATATGTACATTACATAAGATGGGTTTATTGGTTTTATCACCCACGTGGATATGTACATTACATAAGATGGGTTTATTGGTTTTATCATCCACGTGATTATGTACATTATAAAAGATGGGTTTATTGCTTTTATCACCCACGTGATTATGTACATTATATAAGATGGTTTATTGGTTTTATCATCCACGTGATTATGTACATTATATAAGATGGTTCATTGGTTTTATCACCCACGTGATTATGTACATTATATAAGATGGGTTTATTGGTTTTATCATCCACGTGATTATGTACATTATATAAGATGGGTTTATTGGTTTTATCACCCATGTGATTATGTACATTATATAAGATGGGTTTATTGGTTTTATCACCCACGTGGATATGTACATTATATAAGATGATTTATTGGTTTTATCATCCACGTGGATATGTACATTATATAAGATGGGTTTATTGGTTTTATCACCCACGTGATTATGTACATTATATAAGATGGGTTTATTGGTTTTGTCACCCACGTGATTATGTACATTATATAAGATGGGTTTATTGGTTTTGTCACCCACGTGGATATGTACATTATATAAGATGGGTTTATTGGTTTTATCACCCACGTGATTATGTACATTATATAAGATGGGTTTATTGGTTTTATCACCCACGTGATTATGTACATTATATAAGATGGGTTTATTGGTTTTATCACCCACGTGATTATGTACATTATATAAGATGGGTTTATTGGTTTTATCACCCACGTGATTATGTACATTATATAAGATGGGTTTATTGGTTTTATCACCCACGTGATTATGTACATTATACAAGATGGGTTTATTGGTTTTATCACCCACGTGATTATGTACATTACATAAGATGGGTTTATTGGTTTTATCATCCACGTGATTATGTACATTATACAAGATGGGTTTATTGGTTTTATCATCCACGTGATTATGTACATTATATAAGATGGGTTCATTGGTTTTATCACCCACGTGATTATGTACATTACATAAGATGGGTTTATTGGTTTTATCACCCACGTGATTATGTACATTATATAAGATGGGTTTATTGGTTTTATCATCCACGTGATTATGTACATTACATAAGATGGGTTCATTGGTTTTATCACCCACGTGGATATGTACATTATACAAGATGGGTTTATTGGTTTTATCACCCACGTGGATATGTACATTATATAAGATGGGTTTATTGGTTTTATCACCCACGTGGTTATTTACATTACATAAGATGGTTCATTGGTTTTATCACCCACGTGATTATGTACATTATATAAGATGGGTTTATTGGTTTTATCACCCACGTGGTTATGTACATTACATAAGATGGGTTTATTGGTTTTATCACCCACGTGATTATGTACATTATATAAAATGGGTTCATTGGTTTTTATCACCCACGTGGATATGTACATTATATAAGATGGGTTCATTGGTTTTATCACCCACGTGGATATGTACATTACATAAGATGGGTTTATTGGTTTTATCACCCACGTGGATATGTACATTACATAAGATGGGTTCATTGGTTTTATCACCCACGTGGATATGTACATTACATAAGATGGGTTTATTGGTTTTATCACCCACGTGATTATGTACATTATATAAGATGGTTTATTGGTTTTATCACCCACGTGGATATGTACATTATACAAGATGGGTTTATTGGTTTTATCATCCACGTGATTATGTACATTACATAAGATGGGTTCATTGGTTTTATCATCCACGTGATTATGTACATTACATAAGATGGGTTTATTGGTTTTATCACCCACGTGGATATGTACATTATATAAGATGGGTTTATTGGTTTTATCATCCACGTGATTATGTACATTACATAAGATGGGTTCATTGGTTTTATCATCCACGTGATTATGTACATTACATAAGATGGGTTTATTGGTTTTATCATCCACGTGATTATGTACATTATACAAGATGGGTTTATTGGTTTTATCATCCACGTGATTATGTACATTATATAAGATGGGTTCATTGGTTTTATCACCCACGTGATTATGTACATTACATAAGATGGGTTTATTGGTTTTATCACCCACGTGATTATGTACATTATATAAGATGGGTTTATTGGTTTTATCATCCACGTGATTATGTACATTACATAAGATGGGTTCATTGGTTTTATCACCCACGTGGATATGTACATTATACAAGATGGGTTTATTGGTTTTATCACCCACGTGGATATGTACATTATATAAGATGGGTTTATTGGTTTTATCACCCACGTGGATATGTACATTATATAAGATGGGTTTATTGGTTTTATCACCCACGTGGATATGTACATTATATAAGATGGGTTTATTGGTTTTATCACCCACGTGGTTATTTACATTACATAAGATGGTTCATTGGTTTTATCACCCACGTGATTATGTACATTATATAAGATGGGTTTATTGGTTTTATCACCCACGTGGTTATGTACATTACATAAGATGGGTTTATTGGTTTTATCACCCACGTGGTTATTTACATTATATAAGATGGGTTTATTGGTTTTATCACCCACGTGATTATGTACATTACATAAGATGGGTTTATTGGTTTTATCACCCACGTGGTTATGTGCATTATATAAGATGGGTTTATTGGTTTTATCACCCACGTGATTATGTACATTATATAAGATGGGTTTATTGGTTTTATCACCCACGTGATTATGTACATTATATAAGATGGGTTTATTGGTTTTATCATCCACGTGATTATGTACATTATATAAAATGGGTTCATTGGTTTTATCACCCACGTGATTATGTACATTATATAAGATGGGTTCATTGGTTTTATCACCCACGTGATTATGTACATTATATAAGATGGGTTTATTGGTTTTATCATCCACGTGATTATGTACATTATATAAGATGGGTTTATTGGTTTTATCACCCACGTGATTATGTACATTATATAAAATGGGTTCATTGGTTTTATCACCCACGTGATTATGTACATTATATAAGATGGGTTTATTGGTTTTATCACCCACGTGGATATGTACATTATATAAGATGGGTTTATTGGTTTTATCATCCACGTGATTATGTACATTATATAAGATGGGTTTATTGGTTTTATCACCCACGTGATTATGTACATTATATAAAATGGGTTCATTGGTTTTATCACCCACGTGGATATGTACATTATATAAGATGGGTTCATTGGTTTTATCACCCACGTGGTTATGTACATTATATAAGATGGGTTTATTGGTTTTATCATCCACGTGATTATGTACATTATATAAGATGGGTTTATTGGTTTTATCACCCACGTGATTATGTACATTATATAAAATGGGTTCATTGGTTTTATCACCCACGTGGATATGTACATTATATAAGATGGGTTCATTGGTTTTATCACCCACGTGATTATGTACATTATATAAGATGGGTTTATTGGTTTTATCACCCACGTGGTTATGTACATTATATAAAATGGGTTTATTGGTTTTATCACCCACGTGGATATGTACATTATATAAGATGGGTTTATTGGTTTTATCACCCACGTGATTATGTACATTATATAAGATGGGTTTATTGGTTTTATCACCCACGTGATTATGTACATTATATAAGATGGTTTATTGGTTTTATCACCCACGTGATTATGTACATTATATAAGATGGTTTATTGGTTTTATCACCCACGTGATTATGTACATTATATAAGATGGTTTATTGGTTTTATCACCCACGTGATTATGTACATTATATAAGATGGTTTATTGGTTTTATCACCCACGTGATTATGTACATTACATAAGATGGGTTTATTGGTTTTATCATCCACGTGATTATGTACATTATACAAGATGGGTTTATTGGTTTTATCATCCACGTGATTATGTACATTATATAAGATGGGTTCATTGGTTTTATCACCCACGTGATTATGTACATTACATAAGATGGGTTTATTGGTTTTATCACCCACGTGATTATGTACATTATATAAGATGGGTTTATTGGTTTTATCATCCACGTGATTATGTACATTACATAAGATGGGTTCATTGGTTTTATCACCCACGTGGATATGTACATTATACAAGATGGGTTTATTGGTTTTATCACCCACGTGGATATGTACATTATATAAGATGGGTTTATTGGTTTTATCACCCACGTGGATATGTACATTATATAAGATGGGTTTATTGGTTTTATCACCCACGTGGTTATTTACATTACATAAGATGGTTCATTGGTTTTATCACCCACGTGATTATGTACATTATATAAGATGGGTTTATTGGTTTTATCACCCACGTGGTTATGTACATTACATAAGATGGGTTTATTGGTTTTATCACCCACGTGGTTATGTACATTACATAAGATGGGTTCATTGGTTTTATCACCCACGTGGATATGTACATTACATAAGATGGGTTTATTGGTTTTATCACCCACGTGGATATGTACATTACATAAGATGGGTTCATTGGTTTTATCACCCACGTGGATATGTACATTACATAAGATGGGTTTATTGGTTTTATCACCCACGTGATTATGTACATTATACAAGATGGGTTTATTGGTTTTATCATCCACGTGATTATGTACATTATACAAGATGGGTTTATTGGTTTTATCATCCACGTGATTATGTACATTATATAAGATGGGTTCATTGGTTTTATCACCCACGTGATTATGTACATTACATAAGATGGGTTTATTGGTTTTATCACCCACGTGATTATGTACATTATATAAGATGGGTTTATTGGTTTTATCATCCACGTGATTATGTACATTACATAAGATGGGTTCATTGGTTTTATCACCCACGTGGATATGTACATTATACAAGATGGGTTTATTGGTTTTATCACCCACGTGGATATGTACATTATATAAGATGGGTTTATTGGTTTTATCACCCACGTGGATATGTACATTATATAAGATGGGTTTATTGGTTTTATCACCCACGTGGTTATTTACATTACATAAGATGGTTCATTGGTTTTATCACCCACGTGATTATGTACATTATATAAGATGGGTTTATTGGTTTTATCACCCACGTGGTTATGTACATTACATAAGATGGGTTTATTGGTTTTATCACCCACGTGGTTATTTACATTATATAAGATGGGTTTATTGGTTTTATCACCCACGTGATTATGTACATTACATAAGATGGGTTTATTGGTTTTATCACCCACGTGGTTATGTGCATTATATAAGATGGGTTTATTGGTTTTATCACCCACGTGATTATGTACATTATATAAGATGGGTTTATTGGTTTTATCACCCACGTGATTATGTACATTATATAAGATGGGTTTATTGGTTTTATCACCCACGTGATTATGTACATTATATAAGATGGGTTTATTGGTTTTATCATCCACGTGATTATGTACATTATATAAAATGGGTTCATTGGTTTTATCACCCACGTGATTATGTACATTATATAAGATGGGTTCATTGGTTTTATCACCCACGTGATTATGTACATTATATAAGATGGGTTTATTGGTTTTATCATCCACGTGATTATGTACATTATATAAGATGGGTTTATTGGTTTTATCACCCACGTGATTATGTACATTATATAAAATGGGTTCATTGGTTTTATCACCCACGTGATTATGTACATTATATAAGATGGGTTTATTGGTTTTATCACCCACGTGGATATGTACATTATATAAGATGGGTTTATTGGTTTTATCATCCACGTGATTATGTACATTATATAAGATGGGTTTATTGGTTTTATCACCCACGTGATTATGTACATTATATAAAATGGGTTCATTGGTTTTATCACCCACGTGGATATGTACATTATATAAGATGGGTTCATTGGTTTTATCACCCACGTGGTTATGTACATTATATAAGATGGGTTTATTGGTTTTATCATCCACGTGGTTATGTACATTATATAAGATGGTTTATTGGTTTTATCACCCACGTGATTATGTACATTACATAAGATGGGTTTATTGGTTTTATCACCCACGTGATTATGTACATTATATAAAATGGGTTCATTGGTTTTATCACCCACGTGGATATGTACATTATATAAGATGGGTTTATTGGTTTTATCACCCACGTGATTATGTACATTATATAAAATGGGTTCATTGGTTTTATCACCCACGTGGATATGTACATTATATAAGATGGGTTCATTGGTTTTATCACCCACGTGATTATGTACATTATATAAGATGGGTTTATTGGTTTTATCACCCACGTGGTTATGTACATTATATAAAATGGGTTTATTGGTTTTATCACCCACGTGGATATGTACATTATATAAGATGGGTTTATTGGTTTTATCACCCACGTGATTATGTACATTATATAAGATGGGTTTATTGGTTTTATCACCCACGTGATTATGTACATTATATAAGATGGTTTATTGGTTTTATCACCCACGTGATTATGTACATTATATAAGATGGTTTATTGGTTTTATGTCCCAAGTGGTGAATTGTACCCTATAGCTGAAACACGGAACAGATCTGAAAAAATCCATATTTATTCCTCTGCAGTGTCAGACATCTTGGTTTGGGTTTGGAGGAGTTTTCTTTCAAGTTGATCAACAAAATATTCAACCAATGGATCCATAAACACAGAGGGATGAACTCCAAACATTCCCAGGATTCCCGGTCTGATTCATTCACATTATCCAATGATTTACACGACGTTTCCCTCCTCATGGGGGAAGTTTATTAAATTCATCAGCGATCTCACATCCACACTCGATATAATCCATTGGTTATTGAAGTAACCTGGTTTAAAATCCCCAACACATTTTAGATTACAGGTTGCATCCTTCAATGTATTCTCTGGACAAGTGAACTGGTTAAATACACTTTACCAAGTAAACCACACGTAACCTCGACTCCTTAAATGGATCCGAAAATTAATTACTGAAATGGGGGGGGACAGTATAAAATATATATTATGTTATGACTCTTCACCCGGCCGAGTAATGACAGAGTCGAATGAGGGTTCTCGAATGATACGATTTATTTCAGAAGATGGCACTACGCATGCGGAATGCAGCCCAAAGACCCTTCAGTCAGGTGCCCCCGGACCACATTGAGATTCTTACTTCAAAACAGTTGTTTATATAATCACACAAAAGCAGAACTGGGTGTGGACTACAAGTGTGTGCTCAGGGATAAAGAAATAAAGAAATAAATGCGGCAGTGGGCTTCTTTCCCCCCTCCCTAGGGGCCCTCAGGGAAGTTGAATCAGTCAATCCTCAGATTCGCAACCCAACAGTTCATCTTGCAAACTAATAACTTTCTTAGCCTCCTACACTCCTACACTCCTACACTCCTACACTCACACTCCTACACTCACACTCCTACACTCCTACACTCCTACACTCCTACACTCACACTCCTACACTCCTACACTCCTACACTCCTACACTCCTACACCCCTACACTCCTACACTCCTACACTCCTACACTCCTACACTCCTACACCCCTACACCCCTCCCCTCCTACACCCCTACACCCCTACACTCCTACACTCCTACACTCCTACACCCCTACACCCCTACACCCCTACACCCGTACACTCGTACACTCGTACACTCGTACACTCGTACCCTCCTACACTCCTACACTCCTACACCCCTACACCCCTACACCCCTACACTCCTACACTCCTACACTCCTACACCCCTACACTCCTACACCCCTACACCCCTACACCCCTACACCCCTACACTCGTACACTCGTACACTCGTACACTCGTACACTCGTACACTCGTACACTCGTACACTCGTACACTCGTACACTCCTACACTCCTACACTCCTACACTCCTACACCCCTACACCCCTACACCCCTACACCCCTACACCCCTACACTCGTACACTCGTACACTCGTACACTCCTACACCCCTACACTGGCACCTGCTCATAACAAAGGCGAAACTCTGGTGATGACTAAGAACAGGAATGTGTGGGATATCAGCATACACAGTTTTCCCAAGGACATGCTGTTGTGCAGCTGCAGAGCCATAAAGGGTTATCAAAGACATAGTGAAAACAGCATGATACATTTCCCGACAGCTGATTAATATACAACTATTGACTATTGATTATTCAATTATGGCTCAAATATGACCACCTAGCATATCATCATCATAACATATTATATTATTATCATCATCATCATCATCATCATCATCATTATATTGTTTGTTGTTGGTTGTAACCGTGAGGTGGGGACCGGGGGGTTGGTGGAACCTCGTGGGTCTGAAAACGAGAATAAACAAGAATTGTTCCACCACATTTCCTCGTCATGACGTGTTCGAACACGCCCTGTGTGAGACTATGCCCCTTGTTCGAACACGCACCGTCGGAGAGTAATGTCGGTCTTGTTCGTTCTGGAGTTGAAGATAATGGCTTCCAAATAGGGTTTATGTTTGATAATTCACGGAGCTGTTCGTCGGTGCTCGGTTGGATCAGGATGTATAAAAGGTAATTTATTATAATACTTTACATTACAAAGATGTTTAACTCTGGATTTATTATGTTAATCTTTATTGTTTTGGATTGTATAAGATCGTGATCGATGAGAAACACGGCGATTTCTTTGTTTGATGAGAGGGGGGACGAGGTATTATGGGGAGGGAGGGGGGACGAGGTATTATGGGGAGGGAGGGGGACGAGGTATTATGGGGAGGGAGGGGGACGAGGTATTATGGGGAGGGAGGGAGGGGGACGAGGTATTATGGGGAGGGAGGGGGACGAGGTATTATGGGGGAGGAGACAAGGTATTATGGGGAGGGAGGGGGACGAGGTATTATGGGGAGGGAGGGGGACGAGGTATTATGGGGAGGGAGGGGGACGATGTATTATGGGGAGGGAGGGGGACGAGGTATTATGGGGAGGGAGGGGGACGAGGTATTATGGGGAGGGAGGGGGACGAGGTATTATGGGGAGGGAGGGGGGACGATGTATTATGGGGAGGGAGGGGGGACGAGGTATTATGGGGAGGGAGGGGGGACGAGGTATTATGGGGAGGGAGGGGGAAAAGTATTATGGGGAGGGAGGGGGACAAGGTATTATGGGGAGGGAGGGGGACAAGGTATTATGGGGAGGGAGGGGGACAAGGTATTATGGGGAGGGAGGGGGGACAAGCTATGAAGGGGGGGACAAGGTATTATGGGGAGGAAGGGGGGGACAAGGTATTATGGGGATTTGTTCCATAAGATTTTAGAGCCGATGCTGTGAAAAACAAGAACAAAACGGTGGAGACAGAAACATAATGAGTAAATATATAATTATATACACAGGTGTAGCGAGGTGGGGCAAACATGGGGTCTCCAAACGACACTTTTTGGGGGAGGGAGATTTGTCATCTGTCTATATTTATCTATCTGTCATCTGTCTATCTCATGTGTCATCTGTCTATATTTATCTATCTGTCTATCTCATGTCTCATCTGTCTGTATTTATCTATCTATCTATCTATGTGTCTGTCTGTCATCTGTCGACACTTCTGAGGACAGTGAGCTTGGTGTTGGTTTAATGGTTCGGGTGGCTGCCTTGGGATCCTCAATTCCTGAGTTTCAGCCACGTGACGTGTGTTCTTTGTGCATTATGCGTCATCGGTGTGTTTCGTTTTCTTTGCGACAAGCCTCAGTTGGAATCAAGGAAATCCAGTTTTGGTGTCACGTGTTGTGTTTTTCCAAGCATGTTGGGCAGTTGTTCCACAAGATTTTTGAGCTGATTTTGTGAAAAGGAAAAACAAAACTGTTCAAGGAGTGTAAGTAACCTCACGATGTAATTACCTCCACCATCAAATATGGACAGTGTTGTTTTCCTCTCTTCATCCTCGCGGCTCCTCCTCCTCCTCGAGCGGCTCCTCCTCCTCCTCGAGCGGCTCCTCCTCCTCGAGCGGCTCCTCCCCCTCGAGCGGCTCCTCCTCCTCCTCGAGCGGCCCCTCCTCCTCCTCGAGCGGCCCCTCCTCCTCGAGCGGCTCCTCCCCCTCGAGCGGCTCCTCCTCCTCGAGCGGCTCCTCCTCCTCGAGCGGCTCCTCCCCCTCGAGCGGCTCCTCCTCCTCGAGCGGCTCCTCCTCCTCCTCGAGCGGCCCCTCCTCCTCCTCGAGCGGCCCCTCCTCCTCGAGCGGCCCCTCCTCCTGCAGCATCAGACATCTGCTTTCAAGTTGATCAACAAAATATTCAACGAATGGATCCATAAACACAGAGGAACGGACTCCAAACATTCCCAGGATTCCTGGGCTGATTCATCCAAATCATCCAATGATTTACACGAAGTTTACCTGCCTATTATTATTTGACTCCTGTGTGTCGCAAGACCCTGTCTTAGACACGAACTTCTGTAATATTATTATTATTATTCGACCCCTTTCTGTCCGTTTGTTTGTTGGTTGTAAAATCAAAGATTTTTCAAGTATATTGATCAGTCATTTTGTTATTCCGTCTGTTTGTCACCGACAGATCACAATTTTAAACCGATCTTCACCAAACGTCACCACACGGTCGAGTTTATCATAACGAAGAAACCCACTGGTTTTTGAGGTCAAAAGGTCAACATGGGCTTGGATCAGCGACTAAGGTGAGATTTCTAAAATCCTCAATTTTCATGCAATTGACTTGTAATTTAAAGAGGATTTATAATTCAAGTCACTGGATTCAACCACCAATTATTTTCTAGGTCCACATCTGCCAAAAGGTCAACATCGTCCGAATTTCTAAAATCCTCAATTTTCATGCAATTGACTTGTTATTTGAAGAGGATTTATAATTCAAGTCACTGAATTCAACCACCAATTATTTTCTAGGTCCACATCTGCCAAAAGGTCAACATCGTCCGAATTTCTAAAATCCTCAATTTTCATCTGATTGACTTGAAAGTTGAAGAGGATTTGTATATTTGGTCATTCAATTCAACCACCAATTATTTTTCATGTCAAACTTGTTTTGTGCATTTTGCAAGTATCTTCTCGGCACAACGTTGTCTTCTTTGTTTGTCTGTTTGTTTGTGTGCAAGAGGTCTCAACACGTTGTGGACAGGTCTGGATGAAACTTGATGGGGAGGTTGGGTGTGTGACAAGGATGAATTGATTTGATTTTGGTAAAGATCCGTATCAGGATCGGGATACGAGATTTATTTAGTTTTTTTTTTTTAATTAAAATGGAATATATTTTTTTTAATGTTAATTTAAAATTTGAATTTTAAATTTAATTGAGAGATCGGGCTAAAACCGATATATTTCTTGCGCCTGATATGCTCTCTTGGATCAGGCATTGCATGGTGGAGGGATGTGATGTGTTCCACCAAGTGCCCTTCTAGTTGTTCCTGCTGTGACAGACAAGATACACATGAAATACAATGTAAATGTAATACACAGTGTTTCCTCCGTTTAAAAAAAACCAAATGCATTGTGGCAAGTTTCTGTCCTGTTGATGAATCCTTGTGTTGTCCTCTGGACCTTTACGTCATCTATCCGGTCTTGATGTAAGTGACATATATTGCCTCTGAATTTAACTGCAGTTGCTCCGTAGCGTTTTAGAGGCAGGTTTCCACCCGATGGAGAAATTGGAATGGGCGCTCTGCTTGGCAGGAAGTAGCATGGCAAATGAGCAGTAACCGGGGGAGTTTCTCCACCTGGGGGTAAAGAGGCCACATATCAGGTGATATCGCAGTCAGTGCTCCCCAAGCATCGAAAACAGTTTGGGGTGGAAATTCTGCCGGAACACTTTCAATTGGAAGATACACACCGATACGATTTTTATCCCTTCAGCAGTTAACTGTTGTTTCCAAACACTGATGTACTGCCAACCCAGTAGTTGATGCTGTGTTCAGTAGCTCATCTCGCTGCTGAAGGGCTGTGTCTACAATTTTAAAGGATGCTCGTCTGTAGTGCTCGGGGGGGGGGCGGGGGGGCACCTGTGCGCACCCCCCCCCAAACCCCTCCCCTCCCATCAAAAGCTATCGGTTTTTTTCATCTGTATGAAGGTGTATATAACCGAAGATGTGATCTTGAAATGTGGGATCACCCGATATTCTTGAGACCACAGGTGATGTTGTCCGCAGCATTCAATGTGGAACTGATTTGTACCATTCAGTGCGTTCCCATGGTGGACACTTGATGATTAACGAATTACCGGACTCATTTGTCATCGTAGATGTTTCTTCTCTCCTCACCATTCATGAACCAAGAAGTGGAATGGTATACCAAATATCAGGTAATCCAGAGTCCCAATCATTGTGTTTGAATTTGACACTCAGTGTTTTCAAGACTCAAGAACATGCTTGTTTGACCGTGGGAAATTCTCCAAGGTGTACAATAGGAATCGAGTGTGTTGGAGAAGGAGCTTTGTTTATATGAGTGATTCACATCGTCGAGAATGATGAACACGTCGAGAATGATGAACACAAATGTTCAGCTGATGGCAAAACCATAATTATGATCGAATGCCACTTCTATGTGAGACCTTGTTCAATATGTCAGACCTTGTTCAATATGTCAGCAGTATTGATTTGTTTTGATCATGATGTCATTTGTTTCATTATATGTAATATCTGCTATTTATTCCATTGGATTTTTATGATGAGACAATAATTAAAATAATGATTGAGTTTTGAGAACTTCTTTTCAAATGTGTAAGAGCGTTATTGTCTATATTACAAATCGTCTTTATAATCTATGACAGAAGGAAACAACCACAAAAAATGCTCCTCTCTCTCCGCTCGGAGAAATTACTGTATATTTTTCAGTGCAATGTAAATTCCCCCCTCACAACCTAAAATCATGGATCCGTGCCTGGCCACACTGGATTATTACCATGGTAACTTGGAGAGGTACTGGTGTATTTCTTCAGGGGCCTTCTGAAACGTGGTAACTTTATGGGGTCCAGCTAAAGTGAATTCCTGATAGTTTTTTAATTTTAATTTATTTATTTTTGTATTCACTGTCGAGGCTCGTATGAGAGCTAAGACACAGAATGTACAACAAGAGGGGAGCAGAAGACAAGAGGGGTGGAAGAGGGAAGGCAAAGACAGTGGGAAACAGAGACATGAGATCTGTGGAAGGGAGAGGGATGAGGCTGTGTACACAGGGTAAACAAGATGGACACTACAGGGACTTTCAGGAAGGAAAGCAGGGAATTTGAAGGAGGTGAGTTTGGGGTGGATTAGCGGGGGTAGAAAAGATCGTGGTTTTGGAGAGGGGAAGATAAGAGATGGTGGTGAACAGCTGTTTTGAAGACCTGGAGGGAAGAGTTGGATTGAAGAGAGTGCGGGATCATCTGTTTCAATCTGAAAAATAATCCAATTGACCTGAGCTTTGATGAAGATCGTCAATTTTAATCTTTATGAAATTGGCAATTTGATGTATCCATGGCAACCTTTAGAGAGGGGTTGGGTGGATGGTGCAAGTACCGTGCTCTGCACGACGTCTTTTTCTTGTTTGTCTATTTGTCTGTCTGTGTGCACGATATCTCAAATTATGGACGGATTGAGATGAAACTTGGCGGACACGTTGGTTGTATCGCAAGGACGAATTGATTCGATTTTGGTGAAGATCCGGATCTGGATACGAGAATAATTTAATTTTTAAATTGATTCTTCACCATTGAGAGATAGGGCCAAAAACGATATGGTCCTGTACAGCATGATATTTCAAAAATTTATTGAGCCCGATATGTTCTCATGGATCAGGCATTATGTGGTGGAGGTATGTGCTCTCCCAAGTGCCCTTCTAGTATATATTTACTTTTCCATTGCAAGTTCATGTCAACATATTGTTATGGCTGTGGAAATTCGCAATACACCATAAAGGGTCCTTAGATCAGTTATGACGATAAGTATCTGTGTAGTTAGATTTCCCCACCGTTGTTTAAAGGGGATTTCCGTGTTCACCGGGCTGTGATCCTTTGAGTTAGCCGTTTTTCTTTTCTGGAACATTATTTTGGACCAATCATTCCCCAACAACCAAATTGCCACCACCAACATCATTCCCAAACAACTACAACTCAAACACCACCACCTTCACCTCTTTAACTCCACAACTCCACCCCGCAAACATCGCTTCACCGCCATTCTCAAACGACGCCCGCCACCAACCAAATCGCCACCACCAACACCCTACTCAAAGCACTGCAGCAAACTCCCACCACCTCCGCCTTTCTACCGAACGTCGTGCCATGGGTTGTGAATGGGTTCCTTTCGCTTCGAAAAGCGGATCAGGAATGATTCACGCCCACTTTTCTTCCATCCAATGGCTGAGCATCGGGTGGTGTGGCCCCGCCTCCGAACCCGCTGTGATCCAGAAATTTGCATATACGCCCCTCACCCGGCCTATATAAGCGTGAGCACGGCACAGCTCGTGGCAGTAGGAGTGGCGGTGGAGAAGTGGCAGCAGCAGCAGTCAAGTGGCAGTCTGGAGAGTCAGGAGACGGGGCAGTCAAGTGGCAGTCAAGTCTGGAGTCGGTGGAGTGGAAGTCAAGCAGTGTCGGCGGGGCAGTCAAGTCGAGTGCAGAGTCGGCAGTGCAGTGTGTCGGTGTCGGCAGTCTGGAGAGTCGGGAGACGGAGCTCGAAGCCGACGGGGAGCGCCGGAGAGGGCTCGCCGGCCACGCCAGGGGCACGAAGCCAGGTGCAGCTAAGCTGACATCGCGGCTTTCCCACCATCGCGCCACGAGGGCGCGGGTGAGACCCTTCAGTCTCGTGGACCTGGCCGCTCATCCAGGTTCCACGCACATTTGGTCCACGAACTTGTCTGCCACCCTTGCCTTTGAGGGTGGCTTTTTCCTTTGCTTTTGTGTAAATGCTTGTGGTGGTGCCGTCTTATAAGGAGAATTGTCTAAGTGTGCGTGTGGAATAAAGACTTTATTCGGTTGTAGCGCTTCATTTGCTTGCTTCACTGTACATACGTGCCTGAATTACTGTTTGGCTGTAAAATATGTGCTTGTCTGAGTGTGCAATAAATGTGCTTGTCGAACTGTTCCCCGTCGTGTTGCGTCCTTTCCCTTGTTTGAAAGTTCCATCTTGCATCACGGAAGGAATTGGTAGAGGGGTGTAAGCACCCGGTAAATAATCACGTCCGTCGGGGCCGGTGATAACACTGCTCGGTTATCACTGAAGCACGGAACGGACCGCTTTAGCGGTTCGTGTCCTTGGCAGCCAGCGGCGAGGTATGATCGCCTGGTTAACTACCCGCGCAGGTATTTAGGTAGGTCGAGTTTGGCGAACAACCCTATCCTGCGCGGGTGGCCGATTGGCACGATTGTGGTGTGGTCGAAAGACCCACCCGTGACTGGCTCCTGGCGGTAGTTCCAAGGAGGGTCATGACTGAATTGTCCGTTCCGGTGGGCGATGCGGTCGCGATTTGAGTTACGTGGCCGATCGCACGCCGGGCGGACCAAAATTCGTAACACTGGTGTACAGGAGTGTGCGATTCAAATCCAGCCACGTGCGCGGCTGCGGGAGTGAAACCCGGTCCGTAAACGCCAGCGGTGGATGTTGCCGATCCCGCGGATGGACAAAAGGTAAGCAGGATTACGAATTTTGACCGGATGGGTTCTCCATGCGGGCGTGTGTGTGAAGCTCCGACGAGCAGAGCACATGTGTTTGTGTGGGGAACCCCTCGAAACGCGAGGCTTGTTTCTTTTGATGCGCAGGGTGACGTCATGGCTGCACATGTGGTTGGAATCCGGCAGGAGGGGTATCCCTGCCGGATGGTACCATCCAAGGAGGGACGAGGTGTGTGAGCAGCTGCCATGACATCATGGGCAAGGTGCGCAGGTTGCGAGTTGCCGTGCTGGTGCTGCGCGATGAAAAAAAAAAAGTTGAGCAAAGCAGGCCTCGCTTTCGGGAGAACAGGATTCCCGAGGCAGGGGTGAAAGACCCCCTGTCCTAAGCACAGGATGGAACTAGTTAGGGGGAAGGGTTAGCATAGCGAGACCGGTCTCATGGGGCAGGGTTAAGTCCTCATGGGTCCCGTGGAATGGATGAGGTAGAGGGATTCAGTTCAGATTTAGGATGGGAAATGACATTTCGGAGACAGTGACAGACTGTGAGTGTGTAGAGGGGACGTTGCTTCGCTACGTAGTATTAAAAGGAATGTGCTATAGTTTAAGGGATGACGATGGAGCACGAAGCAGTTTAGGGGAAGTAGTGAGCAGGATGGCATAGTTCAGCGATTGAATGTGAGAGTTGAAGAGTGGAAAAGGTACATGTTGAGTGAGTAAGGTCAGCGGGTCTGTGTGAATGGAGTGAAGGTGGAATGCATGGTGCGATGAGTGATTTGGGGGGAGGAGTGATTCCCGCCCAAGGGACCCCAGGGTCAGTGTAGAGTGAGTTAGGGGGTAAGTCAAATTGACAAAAATGGAGGTCGTTTTGTTGTTGGTGGGAAAGTAGGCTCGATACCCGCTTGGAGGGGTGCAGGAGCCCTGTTGACGGGTTGGGAGCGTGGCTGCGAAAGGTGAGTATCGCTGAGTGGGTACCCCGGGCACCGGGCTAGTCGGCTGCGGTAGGCCAAGGGCCCATGGGGGGGCAGGATAGTGTTGTGGGCATGGGTGACCCGCTGATGTGGGGCTCGGGGTGCCATAGGCCGCGTGGGCAGTGCGTGGGCACAGGTGACCCTCGGAAAGGGGCCCGGGGCGCCAGCCTGCCACGTGAGCATTTCAGGGGAGTCGCCAGAGAGGGCACTCCCTGGTGTTTAGAGAGCTGGTAGGCTCGGAGGCAGTGTAGTGCCCGGGGGTGCCATCGTCGGAGAATCGGCAGAGGGTAGTGCCTGCAAAGGGAGCCACGCATCTCAGCCACGAAACCGTGTGAGGGCACGGAAAGAAAATTGGGGGGCGAGGCCCGAAATTGTAAGGACACCAACAAAAGTGACGGGAATCCTGGTTGTTAGAACCAATAGTTTAGGCGAGAGGCGCTTGTTGAAAGCCCCGAAGTCGTTCAAAAGTTAAATGGATAGGGTAGATAGGAAGTGTACCCCTCCACACCATCCATCCCTTCGCTCATTGTGGGCCGCTGAACCCACTTTGGGTAAAAGATCGCTGAACTCCGAGGAGGCTATCCTGGGGCTTCATTGGGCCTCGACACAGAACGCTAGCTCTCCCTCATTCCCCTCCAGGAAGGGAACATAGGGGTTGGGAGTAGGTTAGTCAGACAAAGACGATAAAGGGGGTGAGGAGACGAATTCATAGTGGGGAAAATAAAAATAAAAAACAAAAAAATAAGTTGAGGGCTAAATTGGTTTTTGACAAATGAAGGGAGTGGGTATGAACAGAGACAGGCAAAGGCGATAGGTTGGGAGGGAGACTGTTAGGTAGGTCCGAGCCCGCCTTCTGAGTGGCCAGCACCACCGCACTCCCTCCACCAACCACCACTGAAAGGCAAAGGCTGTCCAACTTCATCGGCTGGCTGTGTTGCTACAAGGCCTGTGCCGGCTGGATCGTCTGCTGGTGTTTTGCTTCAAGGCCTGTGCCGGTCGATCATCTGCCGGCTGTTTGCTACAGCGGCCTTGTCATGCCATGCCTTGCCTGCCTACCTTTGCCATCCATGCCTACTGCCCATGTCCACCAGCCCCGTTCTGTTTTGCATCCCCCCCCCTCTTGTTCATTGCCATGTGCACCAGGATCCTCGCACACGTTTGCAAGGACTGCCCTGTAGGCAGCTGCAACACGGGACTGTACCAGCGGCCCGTGCACCGGTTGTTTGTTCACTGATTTCATTTTAAGAAGAGGGAGGCCTTGGACTGTGCTTAAGCAGCCTGGCCCCCTGCTTGTGGCTGTTGTTTTTCTTGCAGAGTCCATAGATCCTGGGGCATGGAGTAGTGAAAATTATAAGGTTAAGTTGTTAAGTTGTGTATTGTATATGAGTGCGCCTCCGGCATGTTTGTCTTAGCGCCGGCAATTTATTTAAGTCGTCCGTATGAGTGGGTTTGTTTCGTTAGTTACTCAGCCCGTAGGTTATTTATTTTGGGGACACGAATACCATGAATGTGCAACTCAGGGATCCGAAGGTAAAACGTACTAGGGGAGAACCGACACATGATGGCACACGAAAATTCGGCGACTCGTGCCGAGTCTGTAAAAAGGGGAGGGGGTAGTGTTACGGCTGTGGAAATTCGCAGACCACCATAAAGGTCCTTAGATCAGTTATGACGATAAGTAATTGTGTAGTTAGATTTCCCCACCGTTGTTTAGAGGGAATTTCCGTGTTCACAGGGCTGTGATCCTTTTAGTTAGCCGTTTTTCTTTTCGCTTACATTATTTTGGACCAATCATCCCCCAACAACCAAATCGCCACCACCAACATCATTCCCAAACAACTACAACTCAAACACCACAACCTTCGCCTCTTTACCTCCACAACTCCACCCCGCAAACATCGCTTCACCGCCATTCTCAAACGACGCCCGCCAGCAACCAAATCGCCACCACCAATACCCTTCCCAAACTACCGCAGCAAACTCCCAGCACCTCCACCTTTCTACCACACGTCGTGCCACGGGTTGTGAATGGGTTCCTTTCGCCTGGAAAAGCAGATCAGGAATGATTCACGCCCACTTTTCATCCACCCAATGGCTGAGCATCGGGTGGTGTGGCCTCGCCTCCGAACCCGCTGTGATCCAGAAATTTGCATACACGCCCCTCCCCGGCCTATATAAGCGTGAGCACGGTGCAGCTCGCGGCAGAAAAGTGGCAGTAGGAGTGTCGGCAGAAAAGTGGCAGCAGCAGCAGTGTCGGTGTGCAGTCTGGAGAGTCGGGAGACGGGGCAGTCAAGTGGCAGGAGGAGTGTCGGTGGAGAAGTGGCAGCAGCAGCAGTGTCGGCGGAGAGCGGCAGTCGACTGGCAGTCTGGAGAGCGGCAGTCGAGTGGCAGTCTGGAGGGTCTGGAGAGCGGCAGTCAAGTCTGAAGTCGGTGGAGTGTAAGTCAAGCAGTGTCAGCGGGGCAGTCAAGTCGAGTGCAGGGTCAGCAGTGCAGTGTGTCGGTGTCGGCAGTCTGGAGAGTGGGGAGACAGAGCTCGAAGCCGACGGGAAAGGCAGACGGGGAGCTCCGGAGAGAGCTCGCCGGCCACGCCAGGGGCACGAAGCCAGGCGCAGCTACGCTGATATCGCGGCTTGCCCGCCATTGCGCCACGAGGGCGCGGGCAAGACCCTTCGGTCTAGTGGACCTGGCCGCTCATCCAGGTTCCACACGCATTTGGTCCACGAACCTGTCTGCCACCCTTGCCTTTGAGGGTGGCTTTTTCCTTTGCTTTTGTGTAAATGCATGTGGTGGCGCTGTCTTATAAGTTGAATTGTCTCAGTGTGTGTGTGGAATAAAGACCTTATTTAGTTGTAGCTCTTCATTTGCTTGCTTGACTGTACATACGTGCCTGAATTACTGTATGGCTGTAAAATATGTGCTTGTCTGAGTGTGCAATAAATGTGCTTGTCGAACTGTTCCCCGTTTCGTTGCGTTCTTTCCCTTGTTTGAAAGTTCCATCTTGCATCACGGAAGGAATTGGTCGAGGGGTGTAAGCACCCGGTAAATAATCACGTCCGTCGGGGCCAGTGATAACACTGCTCGGTTATCACTGAAGCACGGAACGGACCGCTTTAGCGGTTCGTGTCCTTGGCGGCCAGCGGCGAGGTACGATCGCCTGGTTAACTACCCGCGCAGGTATTTAGGTAGGTTGAGTTTGGTGAACAACCCTATCCTGCGCGGGTGGCCGATTGGCACGATTGTGGTGGGGTCGAAAGACCCACCCATGACTCGCGCCTGGCGGTAGTTCCAAGGAGGGTCACGACGGAATTGTCCGTTCCGGTGGGCGACGCGGTCGCAATTTGAGTTACGTGGCCGATCGCACGCTGGGTGGACCGAAATTCGTAACAATATTAAAGAGTGTTAATTATCTTTGGAAAGGGGGTTTGAAGTATTGTGAGATAATTGAGATGGATTTAGTCCAGCAGCCCTTTCTCATATGAGGCCAAATCAGGAAATTCGTTCAACACCCCCTACAGAAAAGGTTTGACTTGACAGGGTGGAAGAATAGACCCTATAGAATACCTTGAGGTAGTATGTGATTTCAAGTTGTGGTATCATTAAAATTCTACATACCAAGGGTACTTACCAAGAGGGTTACTGTGGGCCAGCAAAATTTAGGGGGAGGGGTAACGTAAACGTGAATATCTTTGTCTAGAGTCAACCAATTTTCAATATTGAGTTATCATTGGCTTCCTATTATAATTCTCTATCAGAGAATGTGCAGTTATTTGAAAATGGCCTTTGCCATGGCATCACCAAAGCTAAAATATCACACTAATTCAAACTTTCTGACATTTTTAATTGTGTTCTCATATGAAGGTGAACGGTGTTTCTCAATTACGACTGGTATGTATCCATTTTGGAAATCAAACGCTTAAGAAAGTATTGTTCTGCAGAAATTCATATACATACAGAGGCACGCATAAAGAAAACTGCAACTGTTATTTTTAGCGTTCGTCTTTTACTAGTGTATAGCAACACGGAAGCACATACATCAGAGCCGAGCATAATCGTTGTCTTTGGCAACATGGAAGTACATTAGTGAAAGCCGAGTATAATAGTTGTCTCTGGCAGCACGGAAGCTACTCATTCATCATAGTGGATGATAATAGTTGTCATCGTCGACACGGAGCTGTGCATGACAACACAGAAGCACATTAGTGAGAGCGAATCATAATAGTTGTGCATGGTTGCACGGAAGCACATTCGTCAGAGCGGTTTGTAATATTTGTGTCTGGCAACAAGGAATCACATTCGCCATGGAAGCATGAAGATGTCATCTGTTGTAACTTTTAGTCAGCGTCTTCTTCACCATTGGATTCAAAGATTGTTCTTGGATTTTCACAAGTTTCTTCGGCCATACATGCACATGCTTCTGTGCATGGCATGTGGTTGGTTCTGCATGTGCAGTCGGCTCGGAGACATGGAGACTTCTTGCAGTGACAGACAGTCAGCTCCGGAAGACCCCGTGGTGCTGGATCTTTGGTCATGAGCACAGGCTGCAGGGCACCATCCCGAATTTTCCAGCCATGCCCAACTGCTGGTGGAAGGCTCTGTGTAGGCTCCAATGCTCTCTCCCAAACATAGGCCTGATAATTTCCTCACTTCATATGTTGCTGTAAGCTGTCGAATGAAGGGGGGAGATTTTCATTTCTTTGTCCCTTTTGACAGAACTGCCAGTATCTCACATTGTTCACTTTACTCCCAGCCCCCTTGGTTGTTGAGTACATTGAACATATGAAGGCTTCGCATGCTTCTGAAGTGCTGTTGCTGAGCTTGGGTTCTTCTCCAAGCTGTCCCAGAATGGTCTGATGCTCTTTACTGTCAAGTAATACATTGAAACCCTTTTTCTTGCCGAGTCCTGAGAGTGCACTGTTTGAATCGCACCCAGTGCGTGCGTGGAAGCTGAGGAAAGCATTACACAGCTCAGGTCCTAGTTTGTGTGCCAAGCTGTGGATAGGAATATACCGAGCTTTATCCTTGATCCCAGTCTAAAACCACAGCTCCCAACACTGGAGTTTTCTGTAGTGTGTGGTGCAGAGGACAGCCACATCTGTGTCAGGTGATTGAATCACAATCCTGTAGTGATAATGAGAGGCATGTTTTTCATGTAGCAATATTCGTGTGTCTGCCTCTTCATGATCTGACTTGAGGGGAACCAGTTCTTCGCAGTGCCCTCTGATGACTAGCACAGACTTCTGCGGGTTCTTGAAACCACCACCGATGACTAGGTGTTGACCATCAAGCAGAGTGTCTACCCCCATGTAGCACCATGTGTCTGCCAAGAAGGCACACAAGTTGACTTTGTTTTCTACATTTCCAATGTATTTGATCCACTGCTTTGGAATAGGAGTGGCTGGCCCTTGGATTGTCACCTCGAAGGCTGCAGATGTTCCTCGTTTCTCTCGCTCCCCAGCTTTGATTGAAAGGCTGGAGTACCGGTCGAAGACAACATCAACCCGCTGACAACCATTCCGACGTAGAGGGGCAGTAACCAGGCTGTAATACTTGAATTCCATTTCACCGAAGTTTGCAGCACCAGCGGACTTTGTCATCTGTACCAGCGCCATTGCACCAACGATGTGGGCCGTAGACATCTGGCTGGTTGTGACTTGTGGCAGTTTTGGATGGACATCTACCTTCTTCTCTAACTCAGCAATGAGTACGCTCTTGTTGGTCTTCCTCAAGCTGCCATCGTAATGGGCCAGGGATAATGGCACTGTTGATAACTCGTAGCTGAGGAGTTTTCTCAGATTGATGTCCCTTGACTTTCCTGTGATCAGAAGGCGGCCAAAGAGTTCACGGTCAGCACTAAGAGTGATAACTTTCTCATCAGTTAGCTTCACTGTTTTCTTCTTGCTTAGTGTGGCAAATGTTTTGATCTTCAGGTTTGGCAGGGAATCCCAAAATGTCACTTCATTGGTATTCAATCTCTGTTCAACAAATGCTTCCATTTGAGCTGTGCTGATCTGGTAGGAGTTAACCTTGCGTGTAGCAGCATCTGGGGGCATCCTGATACCTGTGGCAATATTGATCAGTGACGAAATTCCATCATCAACGTTGTCGAGGGAGAAGGGATCAGTCATAATCTCTGACGTGATGATGGTCAGCAGCTTCTGAACATCACTTTCATCTCTCTCCACCCTCTTGTGGTTGTACAGTTGAATGAATATCGACATTTCTGTACATATTCTGAAAGAGAATTATAATACAAAGCCAATGATAACTCAATATTGAAAATTGGTTGAGTCTCGACAAAGATATTCACGTTTACGTTACCCCTCCCCTAAATTTTGCTAGCCCACAGTGACCCTCTTGGTAAGTACCCTTGGTATGTATAATGGCCTGTAGAATTTTAATGATACCACAATTTGAAACCACATACTACCTGGAGGTGTTCTATAGGGTCTATTCTACCACTCTGTGAAGTCAAACCTTTTCTGTAGGAAGTGTTGAACGATTTCATTTTTTTCAGGTCCTTCCTCCTGGACTAATTATGCTGTTTAATGACCTGAATATGAACAAATGCATAAAATATGGGGGTGCAGACTGAAATTGAAATGATATCAGGGGGTGAAGGTGATTCACCATTAAAGATGAAACCTTGAACTGAATGTTTTGCGGTCAAGTGATCATTTGCTTGTTCCCCAGCATACAAACATCGAACATTGAGTGAAACAAACTGGACAAAATCTTTCACGAATTAAACTATTGCATTCCGGAAGCCATGATGGATCTCCTGTGGCAGGTTTCTCTGATAACCTACATCACGGTATGTTTCATTTGAGTTATTCTCTCCTCCATAGATAAACAAAATGCCATGTTGTTCCAAGTGTTAACAGTCTATTTTAAGTCCGTGTTCTGTTCTGGCCATTTTGTAATTGTACAGAGAGTATGTGGTATTGGTAGTTTTTTTCTTCATTGTGACTCAATGGACAATAGGTGCACTGTGGAAAGAAGGAAAGCTCACATTGTCTGTTATGTCATCTCCTTAACTGTCTAACTGAGGATGATAGTAGGAATTGGGGTTTAAGTAATTTACGTGATGTATTTGGAGTAAAGTGTACATGTGTTGCACATTGGTCGTTAATTACATACATCGTGTGTGTTCAGGGAACGACTTGTGCTGGACATGTTTGATCATTTTTGTGTAGTTCAGAATAACAGGATTTATTTGTTCAAACTTGGAAGCACTTTTGATATGATACTCGAACCGCAAATTTTGCAACAAATGTATATTCTGAAAAAAAGACGAACAAGAATAACAATCCATTTATGAGGATCTTGTTATCAATGTTCATCAACAAAACATATGCAGCAACACACTGGATCAGATTCCAACCAGGAAGGGTATTTGTAAAATCTATCTTGGATCAGCAAATTCATTGGCTCAGCATCAAGATCCAATATGCCAGAAAGGAAGTAACTTTTGTTACAGTCAGTTTGACTTTCATTGTATCGATTGGATATTCCATGTCTGAATGGCGAGCTGATAAACTGTCTTCATGTTTTTTTTTTTTTTTTTTTTTTTTTTTTTTTTGTATACCTTGGTCGAGGCTCGTATGAGAGCTAACACACAACTCACAGCAAGGAGGCATGAGACAAGAGGGGCGGGAGTGGAAGGGACAAAACATTGGGGAACAGACACAGGTGAACTGTGGAAGGGAGAGGGATGGGGATGGGACAGGGAACATGGCGAGGGGAAGATGGACATTAAAGGGACTTTCAGGAAGGAAAGCAGGAGAATTGAAGGAAGTGGGCTTGGGTGGATTATCGGGGGTAGAAAAGATCGAGGATTTGGATGGGGGAAGATAAGAGGTGGTGGTGAACAGCTGTTTTGAAAGCCTGGAGGGAAGAATGAGAAAGAATAGAGTGAGGAAGTTTATTCCAAAGGTGGGAAAAAAGAGGAATGAAAGAGTGAAGATGAGCAGTGATTCGTGATTTTGGTAGTTTTACCAGAAGGGGGTTGTTGGCGGACCTTGAGCGCCCTGTGGAAATGTGGTTGGGACAAATCACAGAGAGAGCAGGGGGGGCAAGGCTGGAATCATGTTGATTTGATATGATTTCGTTGATTTTTACCCTCGCCGAAGGATTCGGAGAGGGTATTGTATTTGAGTCTGTCTGTTTGTCTGTCTGTGGTTTTGTTTGTTTGTCTTTGCTTGTTTGTCTGCGAAGAACTTTAATGTTTTTCTCCACAACTGCTTGTCGGATTGAGACAAAATTTTCACCATTGGTGCGACTACTCATGTAGAATGTTTTAATGATAATTCTGACATCATACGTCACGTGGTGTGGCAGCCATATTGGAATAACGGAAAAACTTTGGACCACTGTATCTCTGAAACCGCAAGGAAAAAATTGAAACTTGGCACATAGCAAGTACTCCTCATAAGGAATGAGTGTGAATTTTTTATGACATCATAAGTGCTCTCATTATGACATCATAATTGCATATGCAGAACATCACATCCAATTGGTATGAAAATTTTTGAGGGTCATCTTGGAATAAACTGGTCCACAGAAGAAAAAAAAATAATGATGTCATCGGTCACGTGATTCAGCAGCCATATTGTGTTTTTGTTTTTTAAACCCTTCAAAAATCTTCTCTGAAGTGGCTGAACAGATCGAGGCAAAACTTTACACGTATAATTGCCTGTCCATGAGGAACAAAAGGATCACACATATGATGTCATTGGTCACATGGTTTGGCAGCCATATTGGATTTACCCTAAAAGCTATGACAATACACCACTCAAAAGATGTCCTGGCGAGGGTTTTTGTAATCTTTTAAGATTTTTTTTCTTGTTCGATCTTTCTTTTGATATAATTCCATCGATTTTTTTTTTTTTTTTTTTTTTTTTTTTTTTTTTTTTTTTAGATATTCATGTTGAGATGATTTCATTGATTTGTTTTTTAGATCTTCATATTTGTATGATTTCATCGATTTTTAGATCTTCATATTTATATGATTTAATTGATTTTTTTTTTAGATCTTCATATTTGTATGATTTCATCGATTTTTCGATCTTCATATAGATAAGATTTAATTTTTATTTTTTTTTAGATCTTCATATTTATATGAGTAGGGTGAATATACTGATTCTGGCTCACTTTTCCCAATGTAAATGAATGGGGGGATTTTCAGCGATTCATTTTTTTCCCCCTAAAAAGTAAACCCCCTTTTTATCCCAAGGTATATTTATTTGTCTCCCCTTTTAACCGAGGGACACTTTTTTTCAAATAACCAATGCAATAAGATAAAGATTTGTTCAAGTAGTAAAGTAGTGATGTGATTCTAAAGAAATATCTGAAACATGTCAGCCTCGGGACACTCTTTTTCAAATAACCAATGCATATTGTTTAGCTCACTCATTGAACCTATAAAGATTTGTTCATTCTCAAATTCCTTCAATAGTTAAATTTTCTTTGCACAATAATCCCCATCTAAAATATTTAAAAATAAAACATTTGAATCTTTATATTTTTTAAGATACCCCTTTTGTGCCATTATGAAATGATAAACTTCTCTTAATGCTCTTGTTTGACCACCTCCTGAGCCACATATCATTTTGAGATTATAGTAAATTGTTTTTTCATTGTTCAATTGATAACCATCAAAGTTTTCAGTCCATTCAAGGATATTTATTTTTTTCTTTACATCCTCTAACTTACTAGTTTTTAAATTGATTCGCTTATTTGTTTTATTTACCTTTGTTTTAGTTATTTTTTCAACAAGACTTATTTGATATTTTTCACATTCGTTATGTTTTCTATTTATATACCAAGACTGAGATTTTCTGCACTCTTTAGTTTGATTAATACTTGGTTTGACCATCTATATATTGTGAAAAAACGTGGCGGTAGCCCTTAAAAAACCCTAACCCATCTTCCCATCGTTAAAACACAATCTATTCTATACACTCTATCACACAATATCCATATGGAACACAATCTATTCCATAATCGAAAAAAAATCTCTTATCATCAAAGGCTCCTCATGCCTTTTTATTTACTTCTTCACAATATATGTTATGTTTATAACTTCTTATTGTATTCATTTTCCTATATTCTTCTTTCTTATTCATCAAACAATTATAATAATTTCTAAAAGTTATTGATTTCTTTATTACATATTTCTTTATTCCCTTTAACCTCTTATCAATCTGATCATCATACTTATAAGCATATGCCTTTGCTCTCAATCCAATAAACTCACTCATTACTTTTCCACCCAACTCATCTTTAAACTTACCAATAACCTTTTCATTCTTTTTGGAAAATAACTCACTCTTCTCACTAAAATTACTTGTATCATATACTCCAATATTTTTCTTCATATCTTTATAAACATCATCAGTTTTTATATTTAGAATAAAACTATCAGTGTCCATATACAACAATGAAACATTTTCACCATACTCTTTCTTTAAGTCATTATACAAATAATCATACATCAATATCTTTGATAAATCAAGAACTGCTGTTCCAATATAAATTGGTTTATCCATTACAATACTTTCCTTTTCCATATGAATAGCAGAAAAGTTCTCTGAAAAAACCTCTTCTCTCTTAAAACTTGGTTTATTTATCAATCTAGAAGCTTCTTTCCAAGATGTTGCAAATCTAATGTTTTGCCTGTTTCTAACATTCTCCATTGTCTTTCCAAAGACAGCATTATTCATCAATTTATAGAATTCCCCTTCAAATTTTACTTTTGTATTTGTTCTCATATCTGTATTGAATTTAATATACTTTTTCATCCAAGGACTTTGTTGAAATTTTAAAACTCTATGAATTTTAGCTACTCTCAATCCTTCTCTCAAAAAGTATTTTAAGCTTCTCTGATGCAAAACATATCCCTCTTTATCATAGAATGTTGTGAATAACTTTTCTGTTGATTTGCCTTTAATATTGAAACTTTTATGATAATCACTTAACCATTCTTTGGGGTTTCTTTCTCACATGCAAAAGGAAGGTCTTTATGCTTATTATGAAGATCACTCGGTTACCTCAAATCAACTTCAAAATAATAACCTTCTTCTTCCTCATTCAATTCCTCTTGAGAAGAAATAACAATATTTATCAAAGCCTTTTCATAATCCTTTTCTTCCACCCACTTTAATTTACCATAAGGCAGAGATTGAGACATTGCCCATCCATACAAATTATTAGCATCAAAATACATTAAATAATTACTGTCTTTTTCACTTTCATAATTTGGAAGATATTTATTATTTGCTTTAGCATATCTTTTTGAACATACTTATGATATTCCACCTCTCTTCGACTTCTCAATCATCAAAAGCATATCAACATCACTGATTAAATCTATATCTTGTTTTGTCATTTTCAACATTGCACTCCAAGCTAAACCAGGAGCTGTGAAATAGTGGGCAGGATCTAATCCATAACAATTTTTTATTATGACAGAGTGATCTCCAAGCTTCAAACACATCAGCTAACAATGAAACATCTGTTTTTAGATACAAATCATGATATTCTCCAAGGTTCTTTATCTTAAATATTTTCCAAATTTTTTGGGTGTGTTTATATTCCTTATCACTTATCTCTTCTTCATAAAGATTATTATAGAAACTTTCTTCTATAATATGAAGGAAGTTGTGTTTCTTTAAATCTCATAAATGAATCCATATAATCATAAGGATAAATTCCCTTACTTGTAAGAATTTTCTCTTTACTTTGAATTTCATTCCTTGTTTGAATTTCCTCTCGAGTTAGAATTCCCTCTTTAATCAGAATTTCATCTTTAATCAGAATTTCCTCTTTAGTTGGAATTTCATTCATTGTTTGAATTTTCTTTATAATTAGAATTTCATCTTCAGTTAGAATTTGTTCATTAATTAGAATTTCCTCTTTACTTTGAATTATCTCTTTAATCTGAATTTCCTCTTTAGTTAGAATTTCCTCTTTTGGAAAGAATGAATTAAGATTTGGAAAAGACCCTGTGGAGCTTAGATTTGATGCGAGGTCGGCGATGGTGTTCCCAGAAACTTGTAAGAATCTAGAAACCGAATACGAGTTAAAGGTTTTGTGAATATCATTTTTGTAAATGAAATATACTTTTTGACTTGTGTTTGTTATGGCAGAAATATTCCCTGGTGTTTTTGAAAGTTCATTTATAAATAGATGTGTATCATAGTTGGCGCTGTTGTGAAGAAAGACTGGAATAAAAGAAGGAAATTTATAATTATGATTACAACAGGAATGAGCGGGATCTCTATATTTACCAGTAAGATGACAATGATCCCTAACTTTAGACTCCTCAATTTCCTCCTCACAAATATGACAGATATTGTTCTTTCTAAATTCTAATTTTTCTTCTTCAGTGAATTTCATCAGTTCATTTGTTTCTTTCATTAATTTAGTTAGTCTTATACAATCCTTTTCTAATAGTTTTACAAACTCTTGTGAAGTCCAAGCTGTTAGGGTTAGGGTTTTTCCACTATAATGTTCAAGTTTATTATACTTTTCTCCAACAGATGATTTGATATAATAACAGAAACCACAAGGAATATGTTTTTGATATTTATTTGTATATGATTCTTATGGATTAGGAGAAGCAGTATTTATCTTTTTTAGGATACATTCAAAATCAGCGTATATCACAAATGGGTGCATGATAGATTTATTATAATCTTAAAAATCAATCTTTTTACCAGGTTTAGGCATTGTAATTACAGTTGATTTATGATTACCACAATATTTTGAATGTTGTTCTAATCGTTCTTTTGTATGAAATGAATTAAGACATCGCTTACAAGGATATATTTTGTTTGCTGTTCTGAATACCTGAGAAGAGATTAATCTTGATAAATTATTGATGTATGTATAATGTGAATTCATTCCAACACTAAAATATAAAAGATCAATGTGTGTTTCTTCATTTTTAGAGTTGTTTGAAATTTTTAATATTTGAACTTTGTTTGTATCCGTTAATCCATATGCATTAATAGAAAGATGATTCTTTTTCTCAAATTTAGGAATATCTGTTAGTGGCATTGGGAATTTAAAATCTTTAATGTCCAAGGTATTCTCATATTTCATATACTGTTTTATTCTTTCTGAATTACAATTTGCTGGATGTAAGTGAGCAAGAACAGACCAGAGAAAACATTTATTATCATTGTTCTTAATATTAACAACTGCCTTCTTGAGTTTTATTTCTTATGGTAATTCAAGAAAGAAGAAGCTTTAAGACTGTTTGAATTTAGAATGTGTAAATCTAAAAAGATGATTTTTTTAATATTAAATCCACTTCCTACCACTGTATTATCAACATCCTCCTCTTGTCTTGATAGTTCTTCATACATCCTATTCAAAAAATCTTGAAATGATGTTATAAAATGAAGATCTGTTCTTATATAAGGAGTTTGTTGTTCATCTTGTCTTTTCATATTCATTTTCACTCCCATATAAAACGTTAAAGTTTTCATTTCTTTTAATGTCTTTCTAATAACTTTTTCAACATCAGGTTTCACTATTTCAATTGATTCAGCTATTGATGATGGACCGGGTTCTCCAAATTGAAAAATCCTTATTTTTATATGCCCTTTAAATGCCCCATCAGTGTTTTCAATATAATAGTCTCCCTTTACTTTAAACTCATTTTTCTTGTGTTTTTGTGATTGAAGATGTCTATTATAACTACTCTTCAAAACATCCTTTGAGCAGATATCACAATGTTTTCTTTCCAACTCAAGAGGAGATATTTGATGAAATAGATTAAATGTATGTTTGTTGGTTTGAAGGTGTTTTTTATAATATTTATATTCGTGATTACAAACATCGCAGTACGTTGTATTCACCATATTTATATAATAAAACTTTGCTTAAACTAAAATTTTCTTGATGAAAATTTTGTTTAATTTATAGGTGAATCTGTGCTTAAAACCATTTTATCCTCCAAGTTTTTTCACTTAATAAATACAATGTTTCAAGACACAAAAGACAAGTTTCAATCAATCTCTTCATTTGTAAAAGATACTGAGAAATATGTCAAGGATGTAAAATTGAACAAAGATAGGAGATTGAAGATGTCCGAATTGAAAAATCCTTATTTTTATATGCCCTTTAAATGCCCCATCAGTGTTTTCAATATAATAGTCTCCCTTTACTTTAAACTCATTTTTTCATTCAATATTCAACAAACTCATTCAATATAAACTTGTGTCGTAAGAACTATTGGATAAAAACAATTATGGTGGATAAGATGAGTTCTTCAATTTCCTTCAGTGGAAGGGCTTTTAGTATACCTGGTAGAACATCAATTAAAGTATCTCTAACAAAAGTTTCTCCTCTCCTTCTGGTAATTATTCAAAACCAGAAAAAGCAATGAAACAAGAAAAAGTATCAAAAAACAAAAACCTTATGGCTGAAGCTTTAGAAAGAAAAGATAAGACCATCTGTAATATACAAGGAGAAATTTGTATTTTTTTCAACAACCCTAAAGATGTACATGCTGATGAAATAAAGGATGTTAATATATCAGGTGAAATGACATTTCGTTCAATAGTTGTTAAGGATCATTTTAAAATTACCTTTTAATATAGAAAAATGTTGTAGTTGAATCTGGTAATGAAAAAAAGTATATAGATATCGATGGTAATATTATTAAATATGAGTCAATATGCAACTGAAAGTGTAGATGAATTTCAGTTTAAGTAAAGTTTTACTTTATAAATATGCTAGACTTCCCTGATTCTCCATATGACAAATTTGAGAATTGTCCTGCGTGTGAAAGACGGGGATTAAACACAGAGTCAAAAGCCTATAAACAATGTATATTCTGTGATTATCTTCTAATTAATGATAATAAAAAAATTTCAAAAGGAAAATAATTCTTTTAGATTTACACCAAAAATGAATTACTATACAAGATTGATTAGAGAAATGAATGTAAAGTATGAGGGTGATAACACACCTTTCCTTACAAGGGAAGAAACTGAACGTATTAGAGAAATGTTCAAAGGATTGTTCTTGTATGTTATTCATGGATGTGATTTTCAGGGAAATATCAACACAAGATATTGCATAAATAAAATAATGGATTATCTTGAAATTAAACCTGAACTTAGGATAAAATATAGAGATTCTAAAAAAGTCAATAATAAATTAAATAACCTGTTTTCCAAATATATAAATGAATGATTTTTTACCCATTTGGGAAAATAAGATAAAATTTAACAATCATAAAAATCTTCCAAATTCATTAAGATGTCTCATAGTTGGTTCAAGCGGATGCGGAAAAACCTGCTTACTTTTGAAGATGCTCCTGACTCCCAACTTTTTAGATTATGATAATTTAATAATTTTCACAAAGTCGAGTTTTCAACCAGAGTATCAACGACTCTCACAAGGTTTTAATGTTGGTCTTCAAAAAGAAGATATAATCGGTTTATTTAAACTTCAAAAAAACCTAAATGATGATAACATTGAAGATATAATTCAACTATTTTGTGATACACAGAGATGTAAAAAGAAATCAAAACCGATAACTTGTATTCTTAGTGATAATACGGATGATATACCGTCTCCCCAAGATTTGGATAAATCAAAAAAGGAACCTCGTTATCTTTGATTGTGTTAATGAGAGAAACCAAACGGTAATGGACAGCCACTACACAAGAGGGAGACATTCTTCTTATAATTGTATTTATCTTAGTCAATCGTACTTTCAACTTCGTCGTCGTTTCATCAGAAACAATGCTAATACTCTTATTTTATTCCAGTTAAATTCAATAGATATAAACAATTTTTGGAGAGATAATTGTTCTATATTATGTAGTAAAAAGGAATTTGGGGATTACATGAAACACAAGACTGAAAAATATAAATATATTGTTGTCAAACAAGATGAGATATAAAGGGATATATTTTTTTGTTTTATAAACAATTACATATATAAATGACAACTATTATTATAAATCTTGTGGGTAAATCTGCTTCTGGAAAAAAACTTTCATAAATCAAGGTTCTTGTGTAGTACAAATGAGAATATTGTAAATTTACTTAAAAAACACCCTGTGATACGCATTGTATCAACAACAACTAGAGCAATAAGACCTGGAGAAGTAAAAGGTGAAGATTATCACTATATTTCAGTGGAGGAACATATGCGATTGAGGAATGAAGGTCAAATATTTGAGGAGGTTTCTCTTGGTACTGCAAAATATTCACATTGTAAGAGTGAGTTAAGGAAACTAAAATCTGGTGGTCTTGGGATATTAGAAACTAATCCAGAAGGAACGAGACAAATTATTAAACATCTGAGCGGAGTGAAGATTTTATCATTCGGTTTTGATGTTGATGAAGAAGCTCAACGCAAACGTATGAAAAGCAGAGATGCAAGTATTAGTGAAGAAGAAATTGCAACTCGTATTAATCTTAATAAAGAATTTGATGAAATATCTAAAGAAAAGGATTTATTTGAACACATCTACTTGGATGTTGAAGAAAAGGAAAATTTCCCTGTTGATCTTTACAATTCATTCAATGATTTTTTTCCAATAAATAAATGGATGCGAAAGAAAGAGCAAGAAGATTGAGGGAACATCAAGAGTTGGTTTCAAAAGTTGTAAAACAAAAGGAAGACATAAAGAAGAAACGCAGACAAAAACTAACGGGTGAAGAGGCATTTGAAAGAAAACAAGACAAATTTTTTATACCACTTTTAAAAACTTCCCAAGAAAAAATTATAGATGTTTCCACAGTTCCCACAATAAAATATACTCCTCGAAAGCTCCAAATGTTAAAAGATTTCAGTCAAATGACGGAGGAAGAATTAGAGCATATAGGAGAATTAGAATATGATGATGAAGGATTATTTCAACAACTGGAAGAGATGAATCGACCCCCTGATTATATTGTGAATGCTCTTCAAAATAATGAATATTCAGCGGATTCAAAAACCAAAGCAGGACTCATTCCAACAGAACACCCAGCAATATTTCATCTTGTTCAAGAAAAGGTATTGATATTTATTGATGAATTAAGGTTCTTGAGTTCTGCTCAACCTCCTGTCAAACTAACTCCGAGATTAATGTTTCTTCTCACAAAAGATGGAAGACAAGGTTCAACTGTGAGGGATGAATCAAAGTATATTGATAAACCATTGGATATGAAAAATAATGATGATAAAGTATATATTGATCTGCTGAACTCTGTTGATTATAGGGTTATTCTTTCTGGTAAAAGTAGGAAGAAGGAGAAACACATTATTCAGGCTTTAAGTATCCTTGGTTCAGGTGTTAGTTTTCTTCCAAATGACCCATCACAATTAGTTAATAGACTGTTATTGTTGTTAGGTGGTAAGAAGGCTGGAAATAATTGTTTTAATGAAGCATCAGCCATTTTAGAGCAGTTGATGAACATGAAAATAATTAATAAATATCAATATAAAGACATTTTATCTCATATTAAATAAGATGAGAAGCACAATCCTTAGTTTCAATTTCACAACAAGCGACCACACATCTTCATTCCCATACTCACTACAACTTGACACAACAAAAGAATATGAGGCATCTTTATTGTCCATGGAAACTTATAATACCTTATTTAATATAACCAAGAAAAATGACAAGTTTAGTTATAATCCGGGAAGTGGATACAAAACGATCAGTCTCACTTGGAGCATGTGAGATTTCTCATATATCTTCCAAAATTGCTCGTCTTATGAAAGAACAGCGTGATGAACCAAAAAATAATGTTATAGACATTCAAAAACATCCTTCAAAATCAACGATTAAACTTAAAAATAACTACAAGGTTGATTTCACAATTGATAATTCATTTAGAGAGTTATTGGGTTTCTCCTCAAAAAAGATTGAAACTAATGGGACGTTTTACAGTGATAATGTCATTCAAATATCTTCAGGAATAAACTCGGTATTAATTCACTGTGATTTGATTGATGGTGCTTATAATGATGGAAGAAAAACAAATACAATATTTTCATTCAGTGCATACTCAACCCCAATTGGTTATAAATTCAATATGGAACCCAAAAATTTGGTTTATCTCCCTGTGTCAGGAAAAAACATACACAGAGTAAATTTTAGGATAACCGACCAAGATAATCGTATGATTTCTTTTAATAGGGAAGTTATATCCATCAGAATTCACCTACGTGAAGTTTTCCAATAAATAAATACGATGGTTATTGTGAGGAAACATGAGTTGGGAAAATATAAAATAATTACAGAGGAAGGGATGTTCCTTTCCCTATACTACAAGGGTGAAGGTATGTATCTTGGTAGAGGATGCTATAAACCCAAGAGACAAAGGGGTGTTGGACATCAATTTAGAGGAAATGGGATAATTGATACTCTAATGGGTATTGGTTCAACTATTCTTAAACATAAAGACCTAATTGGTTCAACTGCTTCTGCTGTGCGAAATGTAGCAGGTGCTGTAAAGAGCATAAAAGATGCCCAAAAGGAATCTCATAAATTACAAGCAATTAAAGAAATTAAGAAAGGCAAAACTCAGTTGTCCCCCCAAGAACGACAGAAAATAATTCAAATACTTGGGTCAGGGTTTCAAAAGTTTTAACATCTTTTTTCCTAAATAAATAAAAGTATGGAAGCAATTGATAGTATCTATGATTTGGATGATACTATTATTATCTGAAACTCCACTAAAAAATAAGATTACTTCAAGGTAAATGCAATAACTGGAACAGACTGGAATGCAAATGGTACAAAAAGTTTTGAAATAAATAATCAACAAACCTATTTGAATCTATCCGAAAGTTTCTTGTTGTGTAAATTTACATTCACTAAGGCTGGGAATAACACAAACGCTACACTCGTAAATGATTTCTTCTGGAAAATGTTTGATAGTGTTCGTTTGTACATTGGAACACAAGAAGTTGAAGCGGTTGATTATGTCTCTGCTGTATCTGAAATGATGAAATTTACACTATATTCATTCGGTGATAGAATGGGAAAGGGGGCTGTCGAAGGTTTTATTCCTGATATGTCAACGGGAACAAACACAGACCCTGGATATAATCAAAGGAAAGGAATGTATAATGATGATACAAAAGCAGGTAATAGTTTTACTGTGGCAGTTCCTCTTTAAGGTATACAGTCAAAGCTCGTTACTATGCCACCCGTCGGGACCGAGCAAAAGTGGCATAGTAGCGAGAGTGGCATAGTAACGAGATTTTGTAAAAACGGCCTTATTTTCTCAAGTTACCCATCTGTAGTTAATCTTTAGACAAAATTTATTCCAGCAAGTAAAAGGCACGACTGTTGTATAAGCTAAGCGAACGGAGATCATACACACACTAACAGAGTTCACACACTAACATATGGCATGGCGAGAAATTCACGACACACAAAGCTTTCAAGAATCGTCGGCTGGCGCATCTTCTTTCGGCGGATCTCGTGCATCTCGTTGTCTAGCCGATCGCACGCTTGCATCACACCGGGCTTCCCGCTTCTCTGCTGCATGAACTTCCGGACGGTGCTACAAGCGCGCTGGGCTTCCTCGAACGGAACGATTTCCTCCTCGACAGTTACCTCGTCATCTTCGCTTTCCACCGGCTCCTCACTGCACAGAATCTCCTCCGCAATCTCCTCCAGCGTGAAATACCCGCCAGTCGCGAGGTGCTCGTCGGCTTCGAGAAAGTCAGACTGCTCGATCTCCTCGTTCTCGTGCATCTTTTCCTCGGCAGGCAGAGCTTCCCAGATGTCGGGCAGCTCCGCATCCTGTGGCTCAGTTTGGATCTCCTCTTCGATGAACTTGGCCTTCGCCAGAAACAGTTCCTGATCGTCGACTTGCCGACCTGCTCCCAAGCACGCCGGGCGACGTGTAGAGCGTCGAGCAACGTGAACTTGAACTCCTTCCCTCGTCTATGGCCTCAAGCCGGCGGCATAGCAGGAGCTTCTTGTAGTGGCGCTTGAGGTTCTCTATGATTCCCTGATCCATTGGTTGCGAATTGGCTGTCGTGTTGGGTGGGAAGAAGACCAGTTGGATGTTGTTCAGCTCGAGCTCGGGAGGGTGGCCAGAGAAGTTATCGAGACAGACCAGCACTCTGCGTCCCTGCTGGCCGAGTCGTCCGTCCCACGCACGCAACATCTCGAAAAGCTCCGCCGTCATCCACGCCTTCGAGTTCGCCTTGTACTTGACCGGGATCTCTTTGTTCTTGAAGGCACGGGGTTTCTTGGAATTGCCAATCACCAGAAGAGGGAACTTCTCGCTGCCGCTCATGTTTGCCCCAACCAGAAGAGTGATCCTTTGCTTGCTTTTCTTTCCTCCAGTACACCGCTCTCCCCTGAAAGCCATGGTCTTGTTCGGAAGCAGCTGCCAGAAGAGTCCAGTCTCGTCCAGGTTGAAGACGTCGTCTGCGGAGAACTGCCCGAGTAAGGGCCGGAGAACCTGTTGTTGCCACTCAAGAAGGGATTGCGAATCCACCGCTCCAGCTACGCCCTGCACTGTCTTGAACGTGACGCCGTGGCGCTTCTTGAAATTGCCCAACCAACCGTCGCTTGCCATGAAGTCTGGGATGTGCATCAGCTCGGCCAGTTTCATCGCCTTCTCCTTGATCAGATCGCTGCTGACAGGCACATTCTGTCCTCTTGATTGCTTCAGCCACATGAGCACTCCCTCATCAAGCTTCGGGTCGTGAGCCTGCGTCAACTTCATGTGCTTCGATGGAAATCCAGCTTTGATTGCAGCCTCGATTGCATCCTTCTTGCTGAGAATGCCCTTCACGGTGGTTCTCTTAACTTCGACGCCCCATTTCTTGCTAATCTCCCTGGCCAACTTGGACTGATTCGGCTCCTTCTTCGCGGCATCGATGATCTCCTTCTTCTCCTTCAGCGTAAAGTCGGTTCGCTTGAGTTTCTGAGCTGACATTATGGGCTGAATTTGAAAAAAAAATGATGTCACTGTTGTACGTGTGCCTGCGTGTCTGTGTGTGTGCTCGCGCTTTTTTGTGTCTCGTTGTGCATGTTGTGATTGGCTTGTTGTGGCTGGCATCGGGGAGAAGAATCGCGTGTTTTGACACAGTCTGACTATGCGCGTACGTATTGAGTTATGTTGTGCGCAGCTGGACTGTAGTTCGTCGCTTCGCCTTTGGACGTGATTGTGATAATCGAGCACTGTGCAATACAGACTTTTTCACGACTCGTGCCTTTTAACAGTCACACAGTAGTGGCATGGTAGCGAGAGTAGGGGGTGGCATAGTAAATTTATTTTGTATTGAATTTTGTCGGGACCGAGCAAAAGTGGTATAATAGCGAGAGTGGCATAGAAGCGAGGTGGCATAGTAACGAGCTTTGACTGTATTTGGATTTTGTGATCATGATAAAGTTCTGTGTGGTCTTAAAAATAGATTTCAACTCCAAAGGAATGATAATGAAAATAGATTGCTTTTTGGTGTTGGTAGTGCTTTTGGTGAGCAGAATAAATTTGTAATTGATGAAATGAGTTGGTATATTAGTGAATATACTCCTCATCTTAAAACAGAAGTGATGTTGAATAGAAGACTTAACTCAAAGAAACCACTCGGTGTATCATTCCTCAAAAGAAGATGTCAACACGTTAAACTCAACCAAACCACTTACACGTGGAATTTGGGTGTTCTGTAAGGAAAGCCACGATATCTGTGGATCATTTTTAAAAAGCCAGATTGTGATACTGTGACTGATAAGAATAATGCATTGAGTGATAATGCTAAGGTGAAACAACTTCGCATTTCTCCAGATGGAACATTTTATCCACAAGATAGATTGGGAAAAAAATGATTTTGCTGAAGCATACAAGTCTTACCAAAAGGTGTGTGAAAGTAATGGAAATAAAGAACCTATTTTGGATATGACAGCATTTAAAAGTTTGTATACAATCTATGCGTTTGACCTGAGCGCTCAAAAGGAAACTATAAAGTCTAATTGAGTGGATACTTCCCTATACATTGAAAGAGGAGAGAGTGAAGAAGTTTATACGTATTGTTTGCTTTTGGAAAAAACAGAATTGCAGATTAATACAGATAATGGTGTTATGATTAGTCTCACATAATTTTTTGTGAAATAGATGAGTGGCAAAGTACCAACTGGGGTATCTGTTAATCAAATCAATCTTCATAAACTATCATCTTGTGTTCAAAATCAAAAGCCTTGTACGATTAACTTTAATACAATTCAGAGAAAAGGAGCAGTAAGAATTGATGTTTTGCTCACAAGAGAACAGGTTAAAATCTTGAATGATACTGGCTCACTTAAAATTAAAATGACAAAACCAATGTTGAAAAAATATTCAATAAGAGAGACGAGTGGAGGATTTCTCCCATTTCTAATTCCTTTATTTGCTGGTTTGAGTGCGGTTGGAGCATTGACGGGTGGTATTTCAACAGCGGTGAAAACTGCTAATGAAAGGAAGGCTCAACTCCAGGCTCAAAAATAATTGGAAAGACATAACAAAGAGTTGGAGAAACAAATTAGTGGAAGTGGTGTAATTGTAGATTTTGCTGAAAAACTTGAAGGTCTGCCTGATAAAGCGAGATTGTTAGTTGGAGATATGCGTTCTTCTATCGCACAAGCAGGTGTAAAATTAACTAAAAGAGGTAATGGATTATATCTTTCTAATAAATAAATGAGCATTGATGAGTGGTTTAAAGAATTTGGAAAGAATACAACATCAAATTTACAACTTGTCAAATATTGTAAGAAATTAAAAATTCATAATGTGGTTATTTGTATGAGAGATAAATTAACAAATGTGCCTAAACATACAAAGAATATTATTATGAACTTCGAAGATAATAATGGGAACGGTTCTCATTGGGTTTGTATTTTTAATAGTCAAGACAAATATTATTTTGATAGTTTTGGTCTTCCAGCACCTGTTGAAGTCATAAAATTCTTACAGAATGGTGTTGATCAAACATTTCAAGTCCAAGAATTAAATTCCAAGTGTTGTGGTTAATTATGTCTATATGTGTTATTTCAACTCAAGAATAAAAATTTTTATGACATTATTTTTAATCTCATATTAATGACTTATGTTGGTAAAGATGGTTCTACCTTGGTGTTATCCCAAGAACTGGATATTGATTTATCAAATTATTTCACAAAGGCACAGGCTGAACGTCATAAATATAATATAACCAAAAATATTAACATGAAAAATGCTTATGAAAATGAAAAAATTATCCAAGCCCAACTGACGCGAATGACTTGGTGAGATTAAGCGATTTATCACAATAAATATCCTTAAATAAAACGGCCGTGTATTCCAAAGATACAGAAGTGTTGATTTTATCTCCAGGTCATACAGAATTCACAGTTCGAATTAAAATAAATTTTTAGAAAAAAGGACGTATCGTTTGTATGAGAATAGAACAATGGGGGTATGATATGAATGATTTAGGGTATAATTGGTCATTTAGAATTGACCGAGAAGACCTGGAACAATTAAATCAGTCTCGTAAGGAAGAATATTATCCACTTGGTATAGAGAATGAGTTTTGTGGAGCCACGATTAGTAAACAACAAATAAAAGAATTTAATAAGGGTAAATATAATAATGGTTTTGCCCTAGTTTATATCATGAAAACAGAAAAAAACAGGATTATATATAATAAGAAAGGAAATACAAAATGGTTTAACTATGGGAAGACGGGGAGGTGTTTCGTGCCATAATATTATTCTAACATATATTTCTAATACATAAATGACAGCAAGAAGGCTTCAAGAAAATTATCATTTCTGTGTCCAAGCAAACCTTCAAGAAAAGGGTATTCAGTATTTTAATAAATATGTTCTAAAACATAAGAATGAGGTATTTTCAATAAATGATTGGCATTATGCTGATGTTGATAAACCGACAACTTTAGATTTAATTAGAATGTTAAATAATGAAAAAATTATAAAGTTAAGAAAAGGTAAGGCTCTTTTAGAAATTCAAAAGAAATTTTATTGGTTTCCTGTTGTAAAAAAAATTATTTTGGATACAGGAATAACAAGAAATCCTCATGAATATATGTATGATATTCTATGGGGTGTAAGTGATTCAAGGATGTTAAGGGATGAGGAAGGAGTTGAAGAAGAGAGGGAAGAGGAGGAAAAGGAGAAGAGAGAAGAAAGAGAAGGAGAGGGAGAAGAGTGAGGAGAGAGAGAAGAGAGAGAAGGAGGAAAGAGCGAGAATGAATAAATATCAAAATATGGAAACCAGTGAGATTAAAAAAAGATTGGGGGTATTACAGAAAATAACTCAACCCACCGAGGAGGAAAACGAAGAATTTACAAGTCTATTTGCAATACTTTCGACAAGACTATTGACATCGACAAGATATTCATTTTAATTCAAGTTTTTAATTTTTTTCTTAAATGAGGAGAGAGTGAAGGCATTTCTAAGGATTCCTTATGTTTTAAAAATTAAGATTCAAATGTGCATGATGGAAACTAAAAAGGTTTTTGCACTCTGCAGGAATTTTTCTCATAAATAAATGAGTTATTGTTTCAAATGTAAAAAGAAAACGAATACTAAAAATATTTCATATTTTAAAAGTAAAAATAACAGGGTTATACAAAAAGGTATATGTTCGGTGTGTGGTTCAAAAAAAAATCAATTTATCTCCAAACACAAACTCAGGAGATATACAAAAGTTTTTATCAGGAAGTAAATTTACAACTAATGGAATACCAGGGGAATTACATCTACCAGGGTATTCTTTCTGTGGTCCAGGCACAGACTTGGATAAAAGATTGGATGAGACAGACAATCCTAAATCATGGAGTAAACCCATCAATAGTTGATGAAGTGTGCATGAGACACGATATTGATTATGGGAATACCACAACTTTGGAAGAAAAGCATGAAGCCGATAGAGAAATGTTGTATAATTTGTCTCTGATACAAAATCCAACCTTGAGAGAAAAAGTTGATCGGTTCATCGTGAAGAAGATGATCAGTGCTAAATTGAAACTTGGACTTGGAAATTCAAAAAACTTTTAGGCTCTAATGATGTCATTAAGCCTGAAGAGCAATTAGCTGATGAATTGCATAAACCAATATTCACAAAGTTTCGGAGAAGGAAGGTTTATTCCAAAGAAGTTGATTATATCTGGTCTGCTGATTTGATTGAACTCAATAATGATAAAGGGTACAAGTATGCTTTAACCGTTATTGATTTGAGTAGATACGCATGGGTTGTCCCTTTAAAAAAACAAAACAGGTAATACTCTTATGTTAGCCTTTCAACAGATATTTAATAAAAGGAAGAGAAAACCTAAAAAATTGTGGACTGATGAGGGTAGAGAGTTTTCTTACAAGACATTTATGAATTTTCTAAAAAATAACAGTATTACATTTTACAGTACCTTTAATGAAGGGAAGGCCGTTGTTGTTGAACGTTTTCATCGTACCTTAAAAGAGAGACTATATAAAAAATTCACAGAACTCGGTTCACAACAATGGTCATCTTTTATTCAGGATATTATGGATAAGTATAATGACACGATTCACACGTCAACGAATATGAAACCATCAGAAACATTTACAAAATTAAAATATGAAAAAGAGATTAATATCAGAAAACCTAAGTTCAAAGTTGGTGATATCATAAGAATATATAGGTGGAAATCTCATTTTTAAAAAGGTTATATTAAACGATGGACGAACGAACTTTTTAAAATTGTTTATGTAATAGATACGGTTCCTTGGACTTATAAGATATATGATTTAGAAGGGGAAGAGATTTTAGGTTCATTTTATTCACAGGAATTACAAAAGACAAAACTAAGCAGATAATACCCATGGGAGCAATGGTTAGTCCTTCACTTCCTCCTACTATACACCATTGTGGACACTCGAGGGCCAAGTCCGAGGTGTATAACAGTATATAATGTGTGTCAAGGGGGGACGTTCTTAGATCTGTGAACCCCAAACACAGAATCCTCAACTGAATAGTCAAGGCTTAACTTTTGTTTGTTGGTGTGTGTGTGTGCAATGGGAGCAATGGGTTGGCGCTTTACTCCCTCCTACTATACACTGTTGTGGACACTCGAGGGCCAAGTCCGAGGTGTATAACAGTATATAATGTGTGTCAAGGGGGGATGTTCTTAGATCTGTGAACCCCAAACACAGAATTCTCAACTGAATAGTCAAGGCTTAACGTGTGTGTGTGTGTGTGTGTGTGTGTGTGTGTGTGTGCGTGCGTGCGTGCGTGCGTGCGTGCGTGCGTGCGTGCGTGTGTGTGTGTCAACTCTCACATTCAAAATCTTAACCCCAACCCTCACATTCAAAATTTCAACCCCAACCCCCCAACCCTCGCCCAACACAATGTCTTTTTCAAAATGAGATTTCCACCTAAATTTTTTTTTTTTTTCTCTTCTTCCAATTCTGTCTTTTAAGGCTCTCAGGTTTGATGATGTAGAAAGGGGGAGCAAGAACTTTCTTGATAGGTTTAGATCCCAAAGAGTGGTAGCATTTCAAGTCTCCAAAATAAACCCAACTTTCCAAGTCTCCAAGGTATAACCACATTCCTGTTGAGTTTCCAAGATACGTATCACATTGTGAGTTATCAAGCCAGAACCCACATTTCAAGTCTCCAAAAATATAACCATCTATCCAAGACTCCAAGGTAGAATCACAATTTCCAGAAATATTGTGGGTTTTGGTGATAGATCTCACATAGTATAACTGTGGATCATCAAGGAAAACTCCATTTTTCCAATTTTTATGGGTTTCAGTGATAGATTTCACATAGTATAACTGTGGATCATCAAGGAAATCTCCATTTTTTTCCCAATTTTTATGGGTTTCAGTGATATATCTCACATAGTATAACTGTGGATCATCAAGGAAATCTCCATTTTTCCAATTTTTATGGGTTTCAGTGATAGATCTCACATAGTATAACTGTGGATCATCAAGGAAAACTCCATTTTTCAAAATGTCTGAAATTTGTGAGTATCCAAGGTAAAACTTGTATTCTGGCTCATCAAGGTATAACTTGTTCAGGGGGTATCGTCTTGATAACTCACAATGAGTACTATTGTTGCAAAACTCTTTCAGGACTTTGCTGGTCTCCAACATATAACTCTTTTGTTGGGTCATCAAGGACGAACTCGTTTTGTGGGTCTTGGTCGCTCACAAGGTCTTCAACCAAGCCAAAAATTTCGCCCCAAGTTGTAGCAAAAGCAGTATTTTCATTTCGTATTTCAGATACAATTTCCTGTGAGAGAAAATAATAATGTATTAATTAAGTGATTTAATTATTAAATGAGCATGCTTCAATCAAACTTTGAAAATAGGAAAATAAAATCTTACCTCAACAGATAAGAGGTTTGAATCCAGTTCATCAACTTGAAGGTTTAGTTCCATACAAGTAGTTGATCTCCAAGGAACCCCAAAGTCATCCCACTCAAGGCCTAGCTCGTTCTGTGGGCCTTGGTCGCTCACAAGGTCTTCAACCAAGCCAACAATTTCTCCCCAAGTTGTGGCAAAATCGGTATTTTCAGATGCAATTTCCTGTGAGAGAAAATAATAATGTATTAATTAAGTTATTTAATTATTAAATGAGTCGATGCTTAAATTAAACTGAAAATAGGGAAATAAAATCTTACCTCAATGGATAAGAGGTTTGAATTCAGTTCATCAAACTGAAGGTTTAGTTCCATACAAGTCGTAGAACTCCAGGCAAGCAAACAGCACACCATTGCCAGCAAAAAAAAAGTTTAAAATGGAGCCTGGGCTTGAGGCTTTTGTAGGGAAAGACTGGTGGGTGTAGTTTCCTTTGGAAATTCCCTGGGCAAGCCCAGGCAAGCCTTCTTTGGGGAATTTTTCAAAACCATAACATTCTAGAATTTTCTAGCGATTTCTTTGTGAGTCAGAGATGAACTGGAAATGATGTAAGAGTAGGTGGGGCTTAGAAAAAGTGGGCGTGGCCTATAAAAATACCTCACGAAAGTGGGCGGGGCTTATAAAATTCGTTTAAAAGTGGGTGGGGCTTAGGAAAAGTGGGCGGGCTTATGAAAAGTGTGCGTAGCTTAACAAAAAATAACCTGTGGCTCAGGAGGTGGTCAAACAAGAGCGTTAAGAGAAGTTTATCATTTCGTAATGGCACAAAAGGGGTATCTTAAAATATAAAGATTCAAATGTTTTGTTTTTAAATATTTTAGATGGGGATTATTGTGCAAAGAAAATTTAACTATTGAAGGAATTTGAGAATGAACAAATCTTTATAGGTTCAAGGAGTGAGCTCAACAGTATGCATTGGTTATTTGAAAAAGAGTGTCCCGAGGCTTACATGTTTCAGATATTTCTTTCGAATCACCTTTAACAAATCACATTACTACTTTACTTCTTGAACAAATCTTTATCTTATTGCATTGGTTATTTGAAAAAAAGTGTCCCTAGGTTAAAAGGGGAGACAAATAAATATACCTTGGGATAATCGCCCATTCATTTACATGGGAAAAAGTGAGCCAGAATCAGTATATTCACCCTACTTGTATGATTTCATTCATTTTTAGATCTTCATATTAACAGGATTTCATTGATTTTTTTTTTTTTTGTAGATCTTCATATTTATATAATTTCACTGATTTTTTTTTTTAGATCTTCATATTAATATGATTTCATTGATTTTTCTTGGATCTTCAAATTTATATGATTTCATTGATTTTTAGATCTTTATATTAATAGGATTTCATTGATTTCTTTTTGTAGATCTTCATATTTATATAATTTCACTGATTTTTTTTTTTAGATCTTCATATTTATATGATCTCATTCATTTTTAAGTAATTATTTGCTGACACTGCTGTTGTGATCCCAAAGACAGATTACTTATTTTATAGATACTGTGCTGTAATGGTGAGAGCGTCCACTCTGAGTCTGGGATGTCCTTGCTCTGCGCTCAGAATTTTTAAAGGATAGAGCATGGACAGTCATAGGTTGGCAACCTTTGCACAGGGTTGACGGGCCTAATAGCATCCTCCTGCATTGAAGTTCCTTTTAAAGGAGCTCATATTTGAGGTTGAAATATTTAGATCAATGTTAATTACATCCACCACCGAAGGTGAAGGAGGTTATGTTTTCATCCCTTTCTCTCTGTTTGTTTGTGTACAAAATATATCAAAAGTTGTGGATGGATCTGGATGATATTTTGTGCACAGGTTCGTTGTGTGATGACAATTGATTAGATTTTGGTGAAGATCCGGATCCGGATCCGAATAGCAGAATTTAAGTGATTCTTCACCATTGAAAGATCGGGCCAAAAACGATATATAGCACGATATCTCAAAAAGTTGTCGATGGATTCGGATGAAACTCAGTGACCATGTTGGATGTGTGACTATGACGAATTGATTCCATTTTGGTGAAGATCCGGATCTGGAACCAGATGCGAGAATTTTTTGAAGTAATTCTTCACCATTGAAAGATAGGACTCAAAAACGATACATGAGTACCTAAGAACCATACTGGGCCATCCCATCTTGGTACACTTTTGAGAAAAAATGACTCAAACTTGTCAGCCTCCTGTGTCACCATGAGCAAATGGAAATGAAAAATACCAAAGGATAAATAAACACAAGACACACAAAATTATATCCACACACAAAAAAAGCAAGTTGTACAGGTCCCACCCAGGGAAAAGGGGTGTTGAATTTGACCATTTTGGGATGGCCCATTATGGTGCTCTGGTTATAGCCCGATTGTGTGGGATGGCCCATTTTCGCATTAGGGATTCAATCCTAAAAATGAACAATAGAGGTGTTTGCACTGAAAATCAAAGTGTTTTTATTCAGCAAACCAGTACAGCTTTTACAACACACATTTCTGGGAAGAACCTAAGATAAAGGTTCGTCGTAGAGGTTATGTTGTTTTTACAAAATGACATAACCTAAGCAGATCAAACTAGATTCATGGTTTGGGAGGGTTCCTTCTCAGTATTCATCTCATTCTATGTCTTGCTCTTCAATTAACCCACCATCATCTGCATTGTCATTGACTATGAATTGGTTATAGAATGCATGGTGAATTGGGGGTACAAACTGCAGCAAGGTCTGGAGGTCCCTCAACTTTAGAACAGCTATTTCTCTGCCTTGTGGGTACAAATCTGGCAGAACCAATGAACCTAGATTAATATTTCTGATTCTGTGGACCACCAATACAACTTAAATCTATACACCTGAAAGGAACATCCTCATTGTTACTATACTTGAAGAAAATTTTAGTTGGTGCTTCACGCTTAAAACACAACCAGTGGATCTTCAGCCACTCCACTTTGAGACCCTCAGTATTAACTTTTCTATTGAAAACTACTTTCTCAAGTTGTTCAGCACTCTTCAAATCTGATTGTTGTGACTTTGTCAATCCAAAGGGTTTCTTCTGTTTTGCTTTCTTTACAACATTCACCTTCAATTGAATTACATACTTGAACATTTTAGAATACAAATCACCTTCTTTGCACTTTGAAACCCTTCTGTTTCGCAGGAGTTCAATATGTTAAATAAGGTGGTGTTTCAGACTGCTTTAATAGTGATATACTTCCAGAACATTTTTTTAATGATCTTTAACATCTATCTCATCCAAATTGAAGTAAATACTGTCATTTGGGACATGGATTTGGGGAAAATTCTGTTTAGCTTTTTCTATAATACCAAAATCTTTGTCCGAATCCATCTAACTATGCCCACTGACAAAAAAAGTTTGGTGAACAATTTCTACATCACATCAGAGGATTTTGAACAACATGTAACCAGAACAATGAATTTTTTATGTTTCTATTCTGGCCACCACATGTATCTGCATATGCAATTATGCACTTCTTGGATTTGTGTGAAATCAAATGCTAATTAAGACAAGAAGCAATCTCGTTCGGACCTTGGGACCTTTGACTTTTGTCCCACATGTACATGAACCCATTCTGCTGCTCTGCATTGTGAATTCCTTAATTATAAACCCACATCTGACGTTTATAGTACACTACACCAGTTGTCAAAACAGGGGTTGCTAAGGTTTTCTGCAGATCATAACAGAACACAGTCACATCTTCAGTTTTTGTCTTCTCACAGTCCGTCTTGTATCTAGTTTGTGCAGCCTCTGCCCGTCGTAAATGCAATTCCTTTTCATGCTCCTCCTCGCCCAGTTTTACAGCATCTCCAGGTTCTTTAACTTCCTTTATTTGTGCAGCAAGGATGTCACATGTTTTGCATGTATCCTTTAGAGGCTGATGAAAACTTAAATGTGCAAAAATCAGTGTCGAAGGTATTCCTGAATTTCCAATCTGAGACTGGTTCAACAGAATCTAAGGTGTACCTTCCCTTGTAAAGATCATAGAGCTTGGTTTTGGTCAACCCTGGAGCTAGGTATTTCCTGTTGACATGACGTGCACGAGTGTAGTGAGATTCATACTGGGGTATCTCACCAATAAACGTTTTCAAATGATTGATTCGTTCAGCCTCGGTTTTATTCCCAGGTTCATGCTGACCACGTTTATCAGGTCTCGGACAACCTGCCTCAACTGCATTTGCCAGTGCCCTACCAAGATGCCCATTAGAAATGGAGAATGTGTGCAGGAAAAAAACTTTGCAAACTTCCACGTCCATTCCACTTTAATCAGAACAGGTTCGTGTCATTTCCTTTAGCCTTGGCAATGTTGGACCAACCATTTGCCCAGGATTACGGTCCCTTCTGTCTCGTTTGTTGTGTCATTTCACTGCAGTTTGTTTTTACCAGTCCAACCAGAAATGCATTCTGTGCACTCCAATCACCCATGTTCCAGAAGGACTTGTGCAGCTGTAGGTTCCTGACTTCAGAAATTTTCTGAACACAACGTTTTTCACATCCACAATCCACGTGTTCCAGTTTCTTTCTTGGAACATGTTTATTGGATCATGACGTGTCGTCTTCTCCAGCGTTTCTCCGTCATTTACGGATATTCTTCTTCCATTTACTTGTGTGACGAACACGGCTTCTGTCACGTTTTGTCCCTACACCTGGATTATTCGGATCACCATTTTCTACACCCGTAGCTTCTGCAGCTCCATCAGCAAGACCATTTTCTACATTGTTATTCGGATTAACATCTGCAGGCCCACTTCCATTTCCTGAAATGTAAAAAAACATAACCTTAGAGAGTTGTACAGACTTGGAAAATGACCATTGCTGGATATGGCCTTGAGGTGCTATAATGGGCCAACCCACACAAGTTCATAGAAATCACGAGGCTCTTTCAAAATGTATTTTAAGTTCTTTATCCTAAAACTGTAGGCTCATGGTATGTAACTAAAAATAAAGACACAGTATTTACATGGTAAATGGCCTATTTTTGTTCCTCCGTAGATAGTTTTAACACCTTATTCCTCTTAGACTATTGGCCAGTTACATCATTTGCCAAGTGCCAGAGTGGCGGAACCCACAACACCAAACGTCGCCACTGTTTCTCAAAAAGTAATCAATAAATGTAAAACTTACTGTTTTCTGATGAAGTGCCATCATCTTCTGATTCATTTGGGTGAAAATCTGGGTCCTTGTCATCATCTACTTCGTCATTGTCGCCAATCATAGCCTCCAACTCAGCATCTGATAGATACCTGGCAGCCATGTTTACATGGAATCATGGGAAAAATGTGGGATGGCCCACTTTGTCTCTGGCAAGTCAGATGCATGTCACCAGAGCCAGAGAGGTTTTCTGCTTATAAAATTAACATAATTTATGAGATGGGGTTGGCCCATTTTGGCTCAGAAAGGGCTCAGTTTTGTGCACCTACTGACATGTATAACTCAATTTTGGAAAAATTGTGGGATGATCCGGTATGGTTCTTAGGTACTGCTATATTATAGCATGATGTTTCAAAAATGTCTTGGGCCAGATATGTTCTCGTGGATCAGGTATTATGGGGTGGAGGTATGCACTCTACCGAGTGCTCTTCTAGTTTAAATTAAAATCTTCGAGAATGCTTTTTCACCTGGACAGTTTTCTTGTGAATGAAACTATCAACTTGTGAATGTACTCGGGTGTTGTTCATTCTTATTTGATAAAAGGTTGGAATTCCCATCGTGTTTGCCTTTTATTCTCTTCATTTCCAAAACTACTAACTATATGAGGAACAATTGAATATCACAACAATGTAAAACTTGTCCATAAAAAAGAAAACCTGACATACCTTACTCTGTTTAAAGTTTCTTAACAAGGGTGATACTGGGTAGTTTGCCAGGGCCGTCCCAGCATTGTTCTGTCCATTATCTCTCCTGTTAAATGCTGAGCTTCATGCAAGGAAGCAGCCTGTACCATTTAAAAAAAAATAGTCTTTGGTATGACTCGCCCAGGGTTTGAAACAAACGATGTTTTAAACTTGAATATGTTTTCTTCAACAAGAGCATTGATTGGACAATAGAACAACCTGGAACTTGAACAGGGAGGAAGTAAAAATTCCATAGAATGATATTTTTAATGACTCCAATGTGGTGATTGATCTTTCATTTGAATTAGATTTCCACGATTGAGTTTTAAAGATAAACTAGACGACCCGTGAACCCGTTGGGTTCCCGTTGTGACAGCGGTTGATAAAAAAAATCATTTCAAAAAAATATATATGTATAAATATATAGCTCCAGCGAACAATACCACTGAGATTGATCCCAGTTGTTTGCATTGATCAAATACTCCCCAAGAGTACTTGATTGAATCAGGAATTTATTTCGACGTGATAAACGAATCGACGTTATAATCGTTGTGTTTTTGGTTTTCCAGGTTTCACATTTTGGAACAGAAAGTTCACCTCCATGTCCAGAAAATCAATTCTTTAATGATGCGGATGGGGTTTGCTGTAAATTTTGTCCCAGAGGTGAGTTCCAGTATCAATTTTATTGGTGTTTTGACATCAATTCCATTGGTGTTGTAATATCAATTCCATTGGTGTTCCATGTTCCTGGAATTTTTCAATAAATCCAACTCATTATATACTTCACAGGAACGTACATGTCTAAACCCTGTCGCAATCCTGGAAGTAATTGTTTGTGCTTCGCTTGTCAAATGGGGAAATACATGGACGAGCAAAGCAACATGACAATGTGCAAGCAATGTACTGTTTGTGACCCAGGTAAACTATTATACTGTTTATATTTACATTTAATTTCTCGATGTATAAGCACCAACGCAACCAAGTATTAAATTAAGGGAAATTAAAAAATACCATAAATGGTGATTGATCCGCCATAGAGAGAAGAGAAGCTAAAGGTTCAGGCCTTACCGTCCGATGAAGTAAGTAAGGCTCAAAACATCAGCTTCTCTTCTCTCCATTGGCTGGTGGATCAATCGCCATTTAAGGTGTTTTATTCCGTATTTGTTTTGACCTCTTTTGCCACCCACACAGAATGCTAATCTTGTGTTGAGATTAGCGATTACATTCTTCCAAGTATGAAATGTACATTTCTGATCAACATTTTAATTTTAATCCACAACTCCATTGCTGGTTGTGTTGTGTAAAGTTGTGTGGTAAGGTTTTCAAATTCAGTTTAATCATGATCAAACGAAGTGAAGAGCTGGTTGACCTTTTAACAAGGAATGGATAATTGCCTTTGCCATCGAAGGTGTAGATTTGTTTGTTTGTTTGTTTGTTTGTCCATCTGTCTGTGAGCAGGATATCTCAAATAGTTATAGACTGGTTCAGACAAAATTTGGTGGCGAGGTTGGATGTGTGACGGGGATGAATTGAATCGAGTTTGGTGAAGATCTGGACACTAATATTTAAGTAATTCTTCACCATTGAGTGATGGGGCCAAAAAATAGTTACAGAACCAGAGTTTGGGGTTCACCACGAGGGGGACTTCTCAGCCTCTCCCTGACCTCTGAACCTGCAGGCTGCCACGCTGCGGAGAAGTGCGCTTCCCGATGGGTTGTTGAGCAACTTCAGATGCCGATTGAGATCACCAAACTGGGCAGGGCTCTCGCTCTTTTACAAATGCATTACCTTTCCGGTGGTTTGGCATTACTTATTTTCCCCTTAAACGGTCTTAATTATTTACCTAAACACAGGACATGGCATCATCAATCACATGGGAAAAAGCAGAGGAGAAGAAGATAGAGGAAGAGCGGAGCTTGGTTACAGCCCCTCGCTTATCCGACGCAAACAAGCTGATTTACATTGGTCCAAATTGCAGGGAGGGAAGGGGAAATGCGGTGGGAATGGCAGTGTTGTGTCGGATATCATGTAATGCCCGAGCTACCAAATCGGGGTCCACGTGTTCTGTTTGCCGAGATTGATCGGCACGCCGCCTGTGGTTCGGCAAACAGGGATACCTACAGCCCTCATAGCATAGACGAGCAAATGGCAGAGGCTTGTACAGACTTCAGGCAGGCAAACAGCAGAGGTTCTCGCTCAGCGCTGGCTTGTTCAAAGCAGGCTTCCCCAGTGGCTCAGCTCTGCCATTCATATTGTCGGCTTTTATGGAGCCAGACGCGAGGCATGGCCAGAACGTCCCGAGGTTCCTCCTTCCCTCACTTCGGCTCAGTTCATTTGTTTCTGGCTCACAGAGACGTCCATTGACCTCCAGACAGTCTCCCACTATTAACTCGTGGGACACCCTTTTGGAAGAATCTTCAGAGGTGGAACTCTCCATTTAAATTGTGATTCTGTCTTTTTACGGAAGTAATTATCTGTTTGTGTTTTAAATGGGGAAAATACAGGTGAGAAAAGGAAAGGAATTTATATAAATTTAAGCAATGATGATGCTCCACACTATGAAGTTGGATGTTGGACGAAGATGGAGGGTTTTTGAGGGGAGCACGGAAAATGGAGATTGAGAAGCGAAAGGATGAGGGATTGGAGATGGAGGGATGAATGGATGGATTGAGGTTAAACGAGGGGAGGGAAGCTTCTGATGGGGGGTATGGGGTTTGAGAGCAAAGGGGTGAAGGATGCATGGGAGATGACTGTTTGCTGGGAAGGGGGTGAGGGATGGGGATGGGTGGATTGATGGATTGAACTGATGGATTGTTAGATTGAAGGAAAGATTGATCCATTGAAAGATATATTGATGGATTTATGAATTGAAAGACGATGGGGGGAAAATCACACCAGGGATGAAACATGCTAATCTCACAATGCATTTCCCCTTCCAAATCTCCTGGACAAAGTGCAAAGGTTTTATCTGCCACATAAACTAATGACAGAACTGACTCTGGATTTCTCTCATGGTCTCTGACTGCTTGGGGGTCTTTTTCCACAACTGCACCAATAAATAGCACGATATCTCATCAAGTTCAGGATGGATTCCGACGAAACTTGGTGGACAGGTTGAGTGTGTGACAAGGAAGAATTTATTCGATTTTGGTGAAGGTATGGTCATGCGAATTGTTTTTTTATGTCATTCTTCACCATTGAAAGATCAGGCCATAAACGATATATAGTATAGGATTATATTTCAAAAATTTGTGGACGGATTATGACAAAACTTTGTGGATGAGTTAGTTGGGTAGTTGACCAGAACAAGCTGGTTAGATTTTCGTTCAGGTCCAGGTGCAGATCTGGCCTATCAGTGGGACACAAATTGTAAACTGTTCAGCCTGGTGGAGTTATTCTCTCTCCCGAGTGCAATTCCAGTTTGTGACCTGAGGTTTGCAACAATTCCATCACATTGGATCTTACAAAGAAAATAGTGGGCAATATGCTTCTTGGTCGTGTTTTCAAGAGAACCAGAAAGGATGACTTCATTAATCAAGAAGAAATACATCATTGTACAAATACATCATCAGGAAAAATACAAGAATCATAAAACTTCAAATGGTACAATTTTACAAATCCATGATATCTTGAAAATAGCGGTACAAGCGTTGGTGATGGAGTTTCGGATTTTGTTGTCACCAATGTTGGACCAATAATTAAATAGTAATTGAATCACCTCATCAAATCGCAACAATGATTGTAGGTGTGAATTGTAGGCCTTGTTCATCTACTTGACGCATTGCCATGAGTTTGTCATGCCACCACTGCAAATAGAAATACAAATAAGAGTACAGTGAATGCAACAATGACAATGTGTAAAGATATACCTTGATCTAAATCTGTCCAAGACTCAATCAATCAGGCTGATTGCTCGAAACATGCAAGCACGAAAACACGAAGAATACGATTTGCTTTTTGTGGAAAATCGTTAATACAGACTTTACTTGTTACAAACCTCAATTATGGACCCTTGACTCAATAAAGTAATCCGTAAATCACGCAAAGAGAGAAATGCTTCACGTTCTTGTAAATTGAAAATAGTGTTACCTTTCGCCCTGCCTGTGAAACGCCTGTGACAGTTTATAGCTGGGTCGGGATTCTCATCCAGGCGAGACAGCTTAGAGTAAGCATGCATACCTCTCGGCTTTCCTGCCGTGATCTGGCGATTCATTACTTCATTACAACTGAAAATATTTTTTACTAATTGTGATCATAGAATGTATTTTGTCTTCCTACCTCTGCTAACAAAATGGGGTATCACCATTGATTGAAGCTTGAAGAACGTGTGCCAAGCGTCTTCACCAAGCAATCCACGAAACATTGAAGAAACTTAAAAAAACGAAAAATTTGATTTTTATTTGTATTTATTGATGCCAAAGTGATGGGGCGTATAATGGAAGAATACACAAAAAGGGGAAACGTCGTGGAAAATAAAATTTCACATTTTCAGTGAGCTAGCCACCCTCTGTTGCAGTGCAGAACAACACGTGGCCAATGCACAAGAGTGGCCCCTGAACTTTGTTCAAGTCGATCGATATACAGTATTCAGTGACAGTGTGAATTTGAGAGTGCTCGCCATGTGGCTTAAGCACTCCAACGAAACGGTTGATAAGAAACAGCTTACTTGGCACGTAATTGGCAATCACCGAACTGTCATATTAAACAGACACTTCCCGGAGACACACAAAATATCAAATATATCAGAATTGGACAAACTAGCACTTTTTTTAGGAGTTGGAGCTGCTGCTTAGTTTGATTCTGGAGCTTCAATTTTGTAATTCAGCTTAGTTTACGAGATTCTCGAGGTTACCACGTGTGCGAAAATGAAATAACGCCACGAATGCTGACATCTCCGAGCATTTATAAACATTGCAATGTACCCAGCGATTCGTAGCTATGATGAACTGTGGTATCACAAAGTGGAAAAAAAGAATTGTTGTGGCCTGTTCCACGTCAAGGCATAATTGAGCAGGCCAAAAAAAACATGGTATAGATTTGAGTTGGACAGTTATTGGTATAGATTTGAGTTGGACAGTTATTGGTATAGATTTGAGCTTGGTCGGCCCTGAAACGTAAGAAAAGGAGAAGAAAAAAAAAGTAAAAGGAACAGTGGAAATGATTTGGTGGAAATCAAATGCCTGCAGCAAGACCCAGGGAAAAAGACAGGGACAGACAACAAGGGATGTGCAGGTGTGGTGGAGGAGAATGTTGGTGAGAATGTAGGAGGTGGATAAGGATACAGAAGCAAGATTTGTGGTGGAAGGTGGTTTAATGGGTGCAGAAAAGATCTTGGTTTTGGATGGGCATTATCTGAGATGGTGGTGGGTCTGTCTTGAAGACCTGGAGGGAAGAATGAGATTGAAGAGAATGTGGAAGTTGGTTCCACAGTTGGGGGGAAAAAAGAGGAACGAATGATTGAATATGAGCAGTGATTCTGGATCAAGGTTGTTTCATGAGAAGGGGGTTGCTGGTGGACTGTAATGATTCAGAATGCAGTGAAGAGTGAAAGTTTCTTGTTGTCCAGCGAGTCAGATTGTAATTGATAGTCATCTGAATTTAGTATCTGGTGAATAAGTCCTACATGAAAAACACACTTGATACATGTGAGGGGTGTTCAAAAAAACATCTCTGAGCAATGTCGTCATGATGATCAGACATATGTCAATTTTTTAATGTTTTGTTCATTATCTTTCTCTTCACTCACTCCCATGTTTTCTACTCTTTTCCACAGAGACTGAGGTTGAAGAGGGAGTGTGTGATGGGGAAAATAACCAACAATGTGTTTGCCGTGAAGGTTTCTACATGAAAGGGAATGAGTGTGTGATGGAGAGCACTACAGGAAGTAAGGAAACTGTGTTCGTGTTTCGCTGGAGATGTTAAATGTTGAAATTTGAGGGAGTGTGAAGTTAAAAGGCAAACACAATGGAAAACATTGAAATGACCCTCAATGTGTTGGTGTTTTTTTTAGAAGAATTTACAAGTAAAAGGAAATGAATCAACTTGATGTTCTTCCTACCTTCCTTTGACCTATCTCCTGTTTTGAAATCATCATCCCTGGTCTAACTAATGAAACTGCTGTTTAACATCCTTCAATAGGTGAAACTGTTCCTCCATCCATCAAGTCCCCTCGATGGTGGTTTTGGGTCCTGCTGATTGTGACAATCCTAACCATCTTATTCATTTTATTTTTTGGTAAGTCTCAAGTATAATGTTATTCTTCATGGGAACGGGGATGTTCTCAGTGTGAGTATAAATAATGTTGAGCATAAATATTGTGACTGATTGAACTTTGAAAACATTACAAACAAAAGGTGAAAATGAGAGTAAAACACAGGAAGAATTAGAGAGTTCATAAAATACGTTGCCCCATATAGTGTTAAAGTATATCCTTCAATTTAGACAAGATCGATTTTAAAGATCATTTAAAAAAAATTCTGGAAGTTTCACACTATTAAAGCATTCTTTCCCCCACCTTATTTTTCATATCAAACGACTGCTAAACAGAAGGGGTTCAAAGTAAAAAGAAGGTGATTTGTATTCTGCAGTGTTCAAGTATGTCAGGCAATTGAAATAAAATAAAGATTGTGAAAGTTTTATAAATTAATCACTTGATTACCAAATTACCGCAGTTTTGACTCAGTGTCTATGACATCACCCTATCTAGCACATTGCATTATAGTTATTCGTGCCTGTTGTATGTGTCCATTATGACGGCCTTAAAAACAGTGAGTTTCCTGTCTCGAATGATTTCCAATTTTGTTTGACTGACGTACACACAGACAGTTAAAATATCTCACTCCTCTCTGCACATGTGTGGTCGGGACAAATTCAGAGGCAAAGTACTGTTAAACGTCAAGTTTGGTTTCCCATTCGAGGTCCAATCCGTATTCAAAATATAACATTAAATTGAAAGAAGTTGTTCATCGATCATAAACTGATGTTTGTAGACAGATGAATGGACATCAACAAATTGCTAAACCATGATTTTTGCTTTGAGTGCATAGGTAACATAACATAACGTAGGTAACCGAGGAGATAACAAAACCAAAAAGATAAAGTCTAAAATATCTATATTGCTTTTCAAGTCCTCAATTCTAAGAATTTACAATCATTGATCAGATTCCAGAAATGACAAAAGTATAAATATATATTGGAAGGTAAATATATAATATAATCCTCCCTCCTTTTCCTGTCTGTTGATTCAGGCCTCGGTCACATTTGCCACGGCGGCCGTGGGGTCTCCAAAATCTGCGGCCACTAGCAATTCTACGGCGGCCGCAGTATTTCCACGGTCACACAATGTAGCAGTCACATATGTTTTTATTTTTCGGGTAGCCGCACGGCGTATTTAGAAATCGTGGAGACCGAAAACGTGGGGGTGCCGTACGGTCTTTGATTTGATGTCGCACGGTGACCATAGGGCGTCCCTGCGGCGGCAATATAATTTTCAAGGCAGACGCAAGGAGACCTCAAGGTGCCCGCAAGGCGACCGCAGGGGGGCCTAAGGCGAACGTGCGGCCAGACGGACGGTAACGAGTGGGTATATATACCAGTCCTTTTTGTTACTGAAATAAAAATATACCAGTATATATAACTGAATATACTATAGCTATAAAATACCGTGGTCCCCCAGAATCTGAACGGCCAAGCTGTTTGAACAAATTGGAATCCGAACAATTTTTTCGAGAAAGTTTGCCCCAAAAAACCTAATACATTTTTAAAAAACCGAACAAAACGTAGCGTTCATGTTTGTTCATGTGTCTCCCCCACCTGTTTGACCCGCATCTTCGCGCTTTGTTCATTCAGTTCGTCGGTGGAAGTACTCAGTCACATTTGCTCTACGGCAAGGATAAGGCGGCCGTATGCCCTCTGAATTGACAGAAACGTGCGGCGGCCCCAGAGAAACTGAGGTGGCCCTCAGGAAGGCCCTACGCCATTTGGCTATATTTTACAGGTCGTAAGGTCGCCGTGGAATTATAACGCGGAGTTATAACTTTTTTTCATTTCTACGCTCGCCATAGCAATTCGACAAAGCCAAGCTATGACATAGATGTGTTCCACGTCGACCGTACGTAGGGCGTACGGTGGACTTGCGTTTTCCGTGCGGCTGCCGTGAGCTCTTCTTAATGAAAAATGAATTTTCCCAACCCCCAAAAAATTACAGCACCCCCACGTTTTCGGTCTCCACAATTTGTAAATACCCCGTGCAGCTCCCCGAAAAATAAAAACATGTGTGACTGCAACATTGTGTGACTGTGGAAATACCTCGGCCGCTTTATAATTGCGAGTGTCCGTACATTTTGTAGACCCTCCGGGCGCTGAGCCAAATGTGACTTAGGCCTTACCTCGTGTTTTCACTTTCATTTTTTATTTTTTTTAATCATCTTGTGTTTTAATTATTAACAAAAAAAGCAATCCGATCACATGGTGTGACGGACTGTCGGGCAAGGATTGAATTTCACAGCAAAACCAGTTGTAATTTTTAATACTCGTACGTGCTCGTAAAAAAAAAAATAATAATAAAAATAAACCACACGGGCCGTTTCTTCGCTCTCATGTGCCCGTACGTGCGTGGCCCAGAAGTTCGATATTATTTGCAGTTACGATTATTCGCAATTTAGTTTTAATACCCAATTATTCAATTAGCGCCAACGTATTTTACCTTTTCGCAATGTCGTGGCAAGGTAAAACAAAAAGAGAAGAGAAGAGAGAGAAAAAAAATTTACTTCCTGGTTCGGAGCATACCAGCACTCTGATGTTACCGAAATTTATGCACCGTCTAATGTGAAAACGATCATAACTTGGGCCATTGTGTTTATCTATAAATGCGCATAAGAAATCGAGAAATTATTGGAATACACGAAGTCATCACTCTCCGGAAGTCCGTACGTTGTAACCCGTAATGGGGAACGTGGCTGTGCTTCCCTTCCCCATCGGCCACGCCCATGCAACAACGTGTCTTCTCATTGGTTGGTAAATAAATGGCCATAACTTGGGAACCACTTGTCCGATTAATATCAAACCTTGAAAAGGCACATCCTCTGGTTCCTAGCAATATATCTGGCAAGTTTCAATTAGATTGGACCAGTGGTTGTCGAGAAACAGCGGTCACACACACACACACACACACACACACACACACACACACACACACACACACACACACACACACACACACACACACACACACACACATTGCTGGAATTATAGCTAGATCCATGATTACGTCAGCCCGATGCGTTTGATGAAAGTGATTGTGGTTCTGGGGGGTTAGGGTTGATGAGCTGCCTTGGGGGTAGCGCTCTCGCAGAGCGCGTGAGCGATGGAAACCCAGGCGGAGCTCGAGCCTGTGTGGGCCTTTGGATGTGGCGATTGTACCAGTTTACATACAATACACCACCACCGAAGGTCATTTGCTCATCTTATTTTACCTTAAACATGGGGAATTTCAGTTTAAAGTGTCTTGAAAGTGGGTTTTCTTTGGGTCCACGAACAGATTAATTCACTCCATTATTTCTTATAGGAAAAATATTTTTTGAATCCGAACTTTTTGCAATCCGAACAGCCTCCAGGAACGAATTAAATTGGGATTCTGAGGGCACCACTGTGTATAGGCAAACAACTATAATCCAATCTCGTAGCGCACGGTGGACGCACGGTCGACGCAGACTGCCACGGAGGCCGTACGTAGGTGCACGGCGGGCGTAGGGGAACCGTGTGTCGACCTTGCGTTGCCCACAGGTAGTCACACAGACCGCAAGGCCACCGTACGGTGACTGTGTAAATAGTGCGGCCGCCGTAATTTTTTGGGGGTTGGGAAAATTCATTTTTCATTGAGAAGAGCTTACAGCAGCCGCACGGAAAACGCAAGCCCACCGTATGCCCTATGTACGGTCGACGTGGAACACATCTACGTCATAACTTGGCTTGTCTAATTGCTACGGCGAGCGTATAAATGAAAAAAAGTTATAACTCCGCGATTTCATTCCACAGCGACCCTACGGCCTGTAAAATATAGCCAAATGGCGTAGGGCCTCTCAGAGGCCACCTCAGTTTCTCTGCGGCCGCCGCACATTTCTGTCAATTCAGAGGGCGTACGGCCGCCTTATCCTCACCGTAGAGCAAATGTGACCTCGGCCTCACCTGCTTGTGATATCCAACTGTGGACCCCATTATCCCACTCTGAGTTTCTGTTGCCTTTGTTTGTGTGTTGCATCTCTTTCTGATATTATGTGATGAATATAATGATCACTTTGAGGAGATGATGGGTTGAAGAAACCCTTGGTGTGCTGATTATGCTTTCTGTACAAGGAATGTGAAAAACAACTTTTTAATCTTTCTTCTTTTCTTCTCTTTTTAGTGAAACGATGGTTTTGTCTACAGGTAGGTCTGGATTAATTTCCCCTCGTTATATTATTTAATATCTTCACTTCAATGGCTGTGTTGATGAAATCTGGAAAACAACATTAATTAATCTGGTACAGCGACGGATGATAACTTTGTATGGGGTTTTGAATTCACTATGAATGTGCAGCAACTCGCTGTATAGTTTCAGAGAAAGCACAAGTCTGTGATACATTTTGTGACTGGAGTTTAATTTTAACTTGGGGTTTTCCATTGTGAAGTTTTCAATTCTCTCAATTCATGGCAAATGCATTGTATTGGTAAATTATATGATTTGATGTGCATACTTTGTGGATGAGCCATGTATCTTCCACATAAAAAGGGAAAAATATTATTCAACTTTGTCCACATATTAGTTACGAAGTTATCAAGAAGAGAAAGTTGTGAGACAGGGGTGCCAGCCCAAAGGGGAGAGCAGTATGCCATCAGGTTGCGAGTGAAGGTCTTGTAGGTTGACAAAAGTTCAGATTGGCCAAGGAAGGATGACACGATGGAGGATGTCCAGTCAGCAGCTGACTTTAGAGGCAATATTGGCCATATGATCTGCTGAAGAAAGATCATGACTGATGGTGAGTCCCAAAAGTTTGGGTGACTTAACCTCTTCAAGTGGTTTGTTTTTGGAAGTACATGGGAGGGTTTGTTGGATGGTCCTTTCAGAGACAGGGTGAGTGTGAGGGAATTGCATCGGTTGAATGGCATTCCAAGTGTTGAACCAGCTCCTGATTCTATGAAGGTCTGTAGAGAGGGAAGAGGCTTCTGCATGCCTGTCTGTTGGATGAGAAATGATATTGCCGAGGATCATCAGCAGGATTTTCCAGGGAATAAAAGATCATAAAGATGAGGAAGAGGACTGGTCCCCAGATACTGCTTTGGGGCACTCCAGCCTTGACAGGGAAGGATATGAGAGGATCCTGTTGAGAGATACACTCTGACTGTGTGAGTGTAAGACGTCAGTGATCCATGAGAGGAGATATCCTTGGATGCCAGAAGCAGAGAGTTTGGAGATCAAGGCAGGGTGGCAGACTGTATCAAATGCTCGAGATATGTCCAGAGAAAGCATTGTCTCATGTCTGAGTTTGAGAGTTTTCATCCATTGTTGGGAGTGCAGAAGCAGCATGTTCAGGACATAATGAGAGGGTCAGAAACCAAACTGATGATCTGAGATCAGGCAGTTGGAGAAAAGGAAGAATTTGATTCCAACTACAATGACTTTGCTGATAATTGGAAGCAAGCTAATAAGGGTGTCATTAAAAAGTTCCGTTATTGCACTGATGTTGGCTAACTTCCGGGCAGAGGGAAACTTTCCCAGAAAGAATGATTGAGTGAACAGAGCAGAAAGGATGAGCAAGAGCAGCAGAGCAGGTTTTTGGGATACATACACTGATACCTTCTAGGTATGTCACATTATATTAGTCGAGTTTTGCTGGAAGCTTATCCACCTTCAATGGGAAAGACATACGAGAGGGGAGTGTTGTGTAGATGTCCGGAGTGAGGGGTCAGGTAGACCATTTTTTGGAGCAAACGCAAAATTGATACTTTCGGCCTCCTCATGAGCAGTGTCCGCTATTGTGAGCAGCTGTGGTGCCACAGTGGGAAATTGATTTCTTGACAGAAACTGCAACTCCATCACCAGAACGGCCTTCATGACTGTTGAACCTGAAAAGAGGATACCCAGGAAGAGATAGATACCGAGGAGGAGGGGGAGGAGATTGGGACCATACTCTGTACAGAGCATTGGTGCTGCTTAAGCAGTCTTCTTGGCTATTGAGCACAATCCTGAATGGGTTGCCACTCCGACAGTATACCAGCATGTTGGCACCAATTTTGCCGACCTCGGAAGGATGACAGGCTGTGTAAACCCCACCTGGTATTAATTCAACAGCTGAGCAGGATTTGAACTCAGGACCCGAGGTTCCAAAGCCTGCCACCCTAACCATTAAACCAACACCAGGCATAGATACCGAGAAATTAAGGACATCTTATGGGAGGAAGGATTCTGTTCGGCAGATAATGTCTGATTTATCAGTTACGGCTTGGATTGAGAGATCTGTCAAATTGTAGTGAAAACCTTGAATGTTGGAGGTCCAATGAAGAGTTTGTGGAAGAGGTGCTGTTGACAAGGAGTGGGAAAGAGGGGAAGCGGAGAGGGGAATTGGGATGGCGATGATTAAAGGCACGAAGAAAGACAGCCCGATATGAACAAGATAGTAGATGAGGCACAAGTTTGAGTCGAGGGATAGAGAAAAGTGCAGAATGGAAAGCAGACTGTGAGAGATTTTTGGAACTGACAATGTGAGAAGATTGAAGATTTTAAAATTGCTGTTTAAAAAGATTTAAGATTTCATAAAAGAGAGTGGGGAGGACATGGCTTTAGCTCTTTGGAAACAGATCACTCAGAAGACCAAGACTCCAAATGATCTGCTTGATATTTAGGATTTCTATAACTTCATGTTGAGGATGGCTCTAACTTGATATTTAGGACGTCTGTAACTTGATATTTAGGATGTCTCAAACTTGATATTTAGGATGTCTGTAACTTGATATTTAGGATGTCTGTAACTTAATATTTAGGATGTCTATTACTTGATATTTAGGACGTCTCCAACTTGAAATTTCGGACGTCTCCAACTTGAAATTTAGGGCGTCTCCAACTTGAAATTTAGGGCGTCTCCAACTTGATATTTAGGACGTCTCCAACTTGATATTTAGGACGTCTCCAACTTGATATTTAGGACGTCTCCAACTTGATATTTAGGACGTCTCCAACTTGATATTTAGGATGTCTGTAACTTGATATTTAGGATGTCTATTACTTGATATTTAGGACGTCTCCAACTTGAAATTTCGGACGTCTCCAACTTGAAATTTAGGGCGTCTCCAACTTGAAATTTAGGACGTCTCCAACTTGATATTTAGGACGTCTCCAACTTGATATTTAGGACGTCTCCAACTTGATATTTAGGACGTCTCCAACTTGATATTTAGGACGTCTCCAACTTGATATTTAGGACGTCTCCAACTTGATATTTAGGACGTCTCCAACTTGATATTTAGGACGTCTCCAACTTGATATTTAGGACGTCTCCAACTTGATATTTAGGACGTCTCCAACTTGATATTTAGGACGTCTCCAACTTGATATTTAGGACGTCTCCAACTTGATATTTAGGACGTCTCCAACTTGATATTTAGGACGTCTCCAACTTGATATTTAGGACGTCTCCAACTTGATATTTAGGACGTCTCCAACTTGATATTTAGGACGTCTCCAACTTGATATTTAGGACGTCTCCAACTTGATATTTAGGACGTCTCCAACTTGATATTTAGGACGTCTCCAACTTGATATTTAGGACGTCTCCAACTTGATATTTAGGACGTCTCCAACTTGATATTTAGGACGTCTCCAACTTGATATTTAGGACGTCTCCAACTTGATATTTAGGACGTCTCCAACTTGATATTTAGGACGTCTCCAACTTGATATTTAGGACGTCTCCAACTTGATATTTAGGACGTCTCCAACTTGATATTTAGGACGTCTCCAACTTGATATTTAGGACGTCTCCAACTTGATATTTAGGACGTCTCCAACTTGATATTTAGGACGTCTCCAACTTGATATTTAGGACGTCTCCAACTTGATATTTAGGACGTCTCCAACTTGATATTTAGGACGTCTCCAACTTGATATTTAGGACGTCTCCAACTTGATATTTAGGACGTCTCCAACTTGATATTTAGGACGTCTCCAACTTGATATTTAGGACGTCTCCAACTTGATATTTAGGACGTCTCCAACTTGATATTTAGGACGTCTCCAACTTGATATTTAGGACGTCTCCAACTTGATATTTAGGACGTCTCCAACTTGATATTTAGGACGTCTCCAACTTGATATTTAGGACGTCTCCAACTTGATATTTAGGACGTCTCCAACTTGATATTTAGGACGTCTCCAACTTGATATTTAGGACGTCTCCAACTTGATATTTAGGACGTCTCCAACTTGATATTTAGGACGTCTCCAACTTGATATTTAGGACGTCTCCAACTTGATATTTAGGACGTCTCCAACTTGATATTTAGGACGTCTCCAACTTGATATTTAGGACGTCTCCAACTTGATATTTAGGACGTCTCCAACTTGATATTTAGGACGTCTCCAACTTGATATTTAGGACGTCTCCAACTTGATATTTAGGACGTCTCCAACTTGATATTTAGGACGTCTCCAACTTGATATTTAGGACGTCTCCAACTTGATATTTAGGACGTCTCCAACTTGATATTTAGGACGTCTCCAACTTGATATTTAGGACGTCTCCAACTTGATATTTAGGACGTCTCCAACTTGATATTTAGGACGTCTCCAACTTGATATTTAGGACGTCTCCAACTTGATATTTAGGACGTCTCCAACTTGATATTTAGGACGTCTCCAACTTGATATTTAGGACGTCTCCAACTTGATATTTAGGACGTCTCCAACTTGATATTTAGGACGTCTCCAACTTGATATTTAGGACGTCTCCAACTTGATATTTAGGACGTCTCCAACTTGATATTTAGGACGTCTCCAACTTGATATTTAGGACGTCTCCAACTTGATATTTAGGACGTCTCCAACTTGATATTTAGGACGTCTCCAACTTGATATTTAGGACGTCTCCAACTTGATATTTAGGACGTCTCCAACTTGATATTTAGGACGTCTCCAACTTGATATTTAGGACGTCTCCAACTTGATATTTAGGACGTCTCCAACTTGATATTTAGGACGTCTCCAACTTGATATTTAGGACGTCTCCAACTTGATATTTAGGACGTCTCCAACTTGATATTTAGGACGTCTCCAACTTGATATTTAGGACGTCTCCAACTTGATATTTAGGACGTCTCCAACTTGATATTTAGGACGTCTCCAACTTGATATTTAGGACGTCTCCAACTTGATATTTAGGACGTCTCCAACTTGATATTTAGGACGTCTCCAACTTGATATTTAGGACGTCTCCAACTTGATATTTAGGACGTCTCCAACTTGATATTTAGGACGTCTCCAACTTGATATTTAGGACGTCTCCAACTTGATATTTAGGAAGTCTGTAACTTGATATTTTGGGCGTCTCTAACTTGATATTTAGGACGTCTCCAACTTGATATTTAGGACGTCTCTAACTTGATATTTAGGACGTTTCAAACTTGATATTTGGGGCGTCTCTAACTTGATATTTAGGACGTCTCCAACTTGATATTTAGGACGTCTCTAACTTGATATTTAGGACGTTTCAAACTTGATATTTGGGGCATCTCTAACTTGATGTTTCGGACGTCTCTAACTTGATATTGAGGATGTCTTGGTCTTCTTAAAATTACAACATTAGTATTCTCTGAGCATGGACTTGTAGAATAGCCTTGAGGTTGGTACGCTCGCTGTTGAACAAGTCTACCATGAGTTGGAATCTCGACGCATGTATGAACTGCCATTGTGGTATTTCATATGTATGGCGAGGCATCGATGTTCTGGCCCTTGGATTAACATTAAACCAGCTGTCCCATCTGCTTGCATAATGTGATTATATTTCTTGACCCAATGTATTGTCGTATTCCATTAATCTCAGGGCAGTTTGGGTAGTGAACAACCATCCAGGTTTTTAACTGTTGGAGGAGGATGTTTTCTTGACAACTTTCTCTGCTGCCGTGCATGATTTTACATCGTACTCCTTGTTCAATCAATCGCTGACTTGTCCCAATGTTGCATTGTCATTTGTGGCATCCATACACAAAGTAATGGAGGGTGAGGGCAGGATTGATGTGATGAAGTGAAAGTAATCATGTTGACTAGCCTAACCTGCACTCCATGCGAAGTTTCTCAAGTGAGGGTTCGTTAAGACATCAATATATCCAGTGTTCACAATGTGATTTATAGAATTTCTTTAAATACAATGTTTCTTGTTACATTTTTTTGTGTAAAATGCACCTTCTGAGGTAGTCGGAATGTGCAGATGAGAGTTTTACATTGCATACGCTGTTTTCCGGGAGTGGCATTACGCCTCTCAGCGTTTACGGTCTGTCGATGACATACGTAATGACGTCAGCCAATGACCGATGATGTCATGACGTCATTATGCCTGTCAGCGGTGATGTCACACGTCACCATGCAAACAAATATAAAAATTCGAAAATCGTCAAAAATTCCCAAACCTGTCCGTCTGGCACGATCTCACATAGCCTATCCTGTACACTAGACCACAGAGCACCCGCATGCCGAAAGTGGCCACAATCCGTCCGGGAGTTTCGGAGGAGATACGTCCACAAAATATGGCTTGGCGTATTAATATTGTTACGGATCTGGAAACCATGCGCACTCAGCATTCAGAGTTCCCGTTGTTCAGTTATTTCGATAAGTATGTGTTTTTAGTTAGAATCCCTCCTTCTGTCTAATGGGAATTGCATGTGTGTGCTACGAGTTATTTTATAGTCAGGTTTATTACATCCTCATCAACAACAACAACAACGCCACTGTCCTGCACTCGACCGGTCGCCATTGCCCACGTGTTTTTTGGCTGAAGGCGTGGGCGGAGCCTCCATCGCCTCAGATCGAGGCTCCACCGAAAGGCAGGGCATGGACGTTTCCTCCAGCGAATGAGCGAAGGGCGAGCATGACACGCATGCCCCAGCCAATCGGGAGGTGACCACGAGTCGTCCGACAACCCCTCGTCCAATCAGGAGGCGAGGGGCAAGAAGAAGAGACCCCTCCCATCTAAGAGGGGTAGAGTGGTTGTCTGGACCAGTGTTCGGGAGAGAGGATCGTGGCAATTGCGGTCTGCGGTCTTGGTCTCGATTATCGGTCGGCGGTCATGGTTCGAGAGCGGTTTGCAGTCCTGGTGGCGATTGTGGCGCAGTCTGTGGTCGCTGTCGAGCAGTCTGCAGTCTTGGTGCTGACAACGCCAAGGTCGTGGGTTCGAGTCCCACCATGGTGGTTCTGGTCGGTGTGACCGCACGAGGCGGGACAGGTACCCCGGCCCGGCTCTACCGACTGAAGACCCATTGAGGTCCATTTTCTTTTGTGTGTGTGTGCGTCCGTGGGCCCCGTCTGTCAGTAGAATCGTATGTGTTTTCCTTTCCTTGTAAATTTTGTTTTCTTTATTCATGATAACTCTGCTCTGTGTCTCCCCTCCCCGATTATTCTTTGTAAAATAAACCCCTGTTAAATGTTCCAGTTCGTTGTTCGTGCTTTTCTTCATTGGCCTAGCAAGGTGCGTATTGAGAAATAGTAAAGCCGTTCGTGCCGTAAATTGTTCATTTGGTCCGGCGCGGCTTTGGTAACTTCCGCTCGGTTATGCTGGATCCGAGTCGGTAATAGCGACTCGATTCGGACAAAGTCGTCCGAGGGTGTGGTTTCCCCGGTAGTTGGATGGCTTGAGTACTTAGGTAAATTGGAATTGGACAAGTGGACCCTACCTCACGCCGTCGAAACATTGGCGACCACGGTCCTCTAAGTGGCCCGTCACCTTTCGGAGTTGTCCGAGAGTCACGACCTAAATTCCGGGTGTTCGGTGGGAGGCGACTCTACTGCTCCCCCTGGTGGTCGTTTATCGCCTCTGAACCCCGGCCCACAACAATATAACTAGCAGATACCCGTCTACGACGGGTATGGGGGACAGGACGGATCACAATACTCGGTTCCGGTAGTTTCTGTGGATGTTTTGCGCCGCACTCAACAGCTAAGTTCATATTGGTGGCGTGTCTGGGTGCCCATGGTAGCGTTTGAGACCGGTCGCTTTAGATTGTTGGCCTTGACACACAGTGCCAGATGAGTAACAGGAACGATTTGACATATTCATTATTTCTTTATTACCTCCGTCAACAGATTAACAACAATGCAGGATATTAGTCGTAAATGCTGAGTTGAACAAACATCGTGAGTTCATGGACTTAGTGAAGTAAAGCATGTCGTCTGGGACCCGGCCGTCGGGTTGCCGCCGAACGCTGCTGATTGTGACGTCATCGATTCCCTCTTTGAAAATTCTTTCTATATTCGATTTTTTGAATCCGCTAACATCTGCTTCAATACATGGAACACATAATGTGAAGATTTCAGGAAGTATGAACAGAATATGTTCGGAGAAAAGTGTGTTAGAAGTTCCAGGCTTACACCCATTATATTATGATAATGGCTGTACAATTTACATAATTTGCCTTCAGGTGTCCAAACTGACGAGTAGTCAAGCAGTGAGTTTGCTCATCTGTCTATAATTCCAGGTGTGTGTGTGTGTGTGTGTGTGTGTGTGTGTGTGTGTGTGTGTGTGTGTGTGTGTGTGTGTGTCTGTGACCGCTGTTTCTCGACAACCACCGGTCCGATCTAATTGAAACTTGCCAGGTATATTGGTGGGGACCTGAGTATGTGCCTTTTCAAGGTTTGATAATAATCGGACAAGTGGTTCCCAAGTTATGGCCATTTATTTACCAAACCAATGACAGGACACATTGCTACGTAGGCGTGGCCGATGGGGACAGAGCGCGTTCCTCATTACGGGTTACAACGTATGGACTTCCGGATATTGATGACACTGTATTCTAATAATTTCTCGATTTCTTATGCGCATTTATAGATAAACACAATCCCCCAATCCAGTCGTCATTTACGAGAGCGAAGGAACGGCCTGTGTGGTTGTTTGAAAGTTTATTTATATATTTATTTATTTATTTTTTGCACGTACGGGCAGGCGAGAGCGAAGTAACGGCCTGTGTTGTTTCTGGCACGAGGTTTGAAAGTTTTTATTTATTTTTATTTTTGCACGTACGGCCACGCACTTACGGCCACGCACAAGTCGATCCATAATTCCATCAATGTGTGTGTGTGTGTGTGTGTGTGTGTGTGTGTGTGTGTGTGTGTGTGTGTGTGTGTGTGTGTGTGTGTGTGTGTGTGTGTGTGTGTGTGTGTGTGTGTGTGTGTGTGTGTCTGTGACTGCTGTTTCTTGACAACCACTTGTCCGATCTAATTGAAACTTGCCAAGTATATTGCTGGGGATCTGAGTATGTGCCTTTTCAAGGTTTGATATTAATCGGACAAGTGGTTCCCAAGTTATGGCCATTTATTTACCAAACCAGTGACAGGACACATTGCGGCGTAGGCGTGGCCGATGGGGAAAGGGCGCCACACATTGCTTAGAGTGTTCCCCCATTACGAGTTACAACGCACGGACTTCCGGATAGTGATGACTTACTGTATTCTAATAATTTCTCGATTTCTTATGCGCATTTATCGATAAACACAATACCCCAATCCAGTCGTCGTTTACGAGAGCGAAGGAACGGCCTGTGTGTTTATTTGAAAGTTTTTGGGGTTTTTTCGCACGTACGGCCACGCGAGAGCGAAGGAACGGCTTGTGTGGTTGTTGTTTCTGGTACGTGGTTTGAAAGATTTTTTTTTTTTTGCACGTATGGCGACGCACATACGGGCACGTGAGAGCGAAGGAACGGCCTGTGTGGTTGTTTCTATCACACGGTTTGAAAGTTTTTGTTTTTGTTTTTGCACGTACGGCCACACGCGTACGGGCACGCGAGAGCGAAGGAACGGCCTGTGTGGTTGTTGTTTCTGGTACGTGGTTTGAAAGTTTTTGATTTATTTTTTGCATGTACGGCCCCGCACGTACAGGCACGCGAGAGCGAAGGAACGGCCTGTGTCGTTGTTGTTTCTGGCACGCATTTTGAAAGTTTTTTTAATATATATATTTTTTTGCACGTTCAGCCACGCACGTATGGACATGCACTAGTACAGTCAAAAGTATTTGTACTTTGGCCTGTTTTAAGCTGGAGGGAAAGTTTTACACCTTTGTGGAGATAAATTTATGCTCAAAATTATATTAAATATTCTCCCTCCTATTGAAAATCCCTGTTGTACAATGTCCTTTTGCTTCGAGAGTTTGAGAATAAAATGAACTCTGATCTGTTATTCTTAACTCATCCATAACCCCTTTTACCCTGTTCAGGTTTGTTCCTGGTTTGACATCAATCGTCGTTCCAGCAAACGTGATGTGAACAAGAATGATGAAGAACTCGACCGACATGCAGAAGATGTCAAAATAAATTTGAATGAACATTTTCTTTGAAGTGTAAGTAGAGGGCAAGTCAATCCGCATAAAGAAGGATGAAGTTTCATGGGATTTGTACATCGATTGCTGCAATCATTTATTTCATGATCACATCCTAAATTAACATTTTTAACCTTTCTAAACAGATCCTCCTTTGAAGGTTCCTCTATTTCCTTCTATATCTCCAACTTATGTTCATTGATCCCATTATTGTTTCTGCCTATTGTCCCATTCTTCCATTCTCAATCTGTGACCTTCTACCTCCTTCATGTAACTCTTCCATGAGCAGAGGACTTTTCAACTGCTTTCAGAAAAGACTTCACTTTTTTAATTTGACTGAAAAAAAAAATGTAAATTTCAAAAACACATTGGTGTCCATTTGGCATTACAAGTTTTTCTTTTCTTGTTTTGACAAACATCAATTGTTTTGTCTTTGTAGGTTATAATCAAGGAAGCACAAGGAATGTAAGGAAGCAAGGAAAAGGCAATTCCATCCATTCAGCCCATGTGATCACCCATCCCCAGGGCTGGATTTTTCAATAGGCAACATAGGCCATTGGCCTCGGGCCCACCAGTAACTGGGGGCCCACCGGGGACTTGTGGGTTCTCTGATCAGTTTCATTATATGCTTTTTATTATGCATTGTATGCATTGTATTTCATTGTAATTTATTATGCTTCAGTTTCATTGTATTTTTATAACCTGGTGTTGGCGCAATAGTTAGGGCAGTGGCTTGGGATCCCAGGGTCCTGAGTTCAAGCCCCGTTGGCTGCTGAATTAACACCAGGGGGTTGACTCAGCCTGTCATCCTTCCGAGGTCGTCGAAATGAGTACCAGTGTACTGGTCCCGGTGTATGCCCCGGTTAGAATAGGTGTACCATATCCCTGTGTGTCGTAAGAGGCGACCAGGGTTGGCGTCAGGAAGGGCATCCGGCCATAAAACATTGCCTCAAGAAAAAGCCCAACCCCTGCACAGCAGGGAAAAATGGCTGTAAAAACGGTCATATAGTTTCATTGTATTTTTCCATTATTCCTATGTGTAAGATGTACATGATATGGAACTTGATTTACTTTGATGTACTCGATATGGAACTAATTTTATTAGGGTACCCAGTCAAATAGACTAGGTAACATTGTTTTTCTTGTTTATTAGGGTACCCTGTCATTCTGACAGGGAACCCTATTGTTTTTCTTCTGTTTATTTCCTTTTTATTTTTTATTATTTATATTTTTCCGCCGGCAATTTTGCGGGTTCTTTCGCTTTAAAAACCATTTTCTCAGGAACGGTAAGTCCGATCGACACAAATTTTTCACCATAGTATGTATCTTTTTTGATAGCAAACTTAAGTGGTAATTGTGACGTCATAGGTCACGTGGTACGGGCGCCATCTTGAAAAAACCGAAAAACTTTGGACCTCTGTATCTCTGAAACTTTCTCGGGTAAAAATGTTTTCGCTTCATACGTTTGAATAAGCTCCTCAATGGGAACAGGGGTGATTTTTCGTGAGGTCATCAGTCAAGAGGTCTGCCGGTCAAAATTCGTTAGGTACAACGCTGCATCGGAAAAATCTGAAATTTCTTGAGCCTCATCTGCACAACAATTCACCATAGAAAAAAAATATATTATGACGTCATAGGTCACTTGGTTCGGCAGCCATCTTGTTTTGGGAATTAAAAAAAAAAATCTTCTCCAGAACGGCTAAACAGATTGAGGCGAAACTTTACACACACATTCCTCATGAGGTCCTTTATCAAGTTTGTTAATTTCTTATTGATCGGTCATGCGGTTTGGCGGCCATCTTCAATTTACCATAAACCTTCAAACATCTCCAGAACGGCTCATCAGATCAAGGGAAAACTTTACTAACGTATTGCCCACGAGTAGGGAATATAAGTTTGTTAATTTCTAATTGATAGGTCACATGGTTTGGCAGCCATGCTTGATTCAAGAACAATATTAAATATTGTTTTCTCTGGAACCACTTACCCGATCAAAGCGAAACTTTGTGACTGTCATCTGCAGAAAGTCCCATGTTGTATCAAAGGAGGATGTGTGGGTACCCGGTCATCACTGCCAGCAGTTATAAAGTGGCAGTTCTAGTTTCTTATTTTTCTTCTTCCGCTGGCAATTTGTGGCCTTTTTCGCTTTAAAAATCATTTTTTCAGGAATGCTAAGTCCGATCGACACAAAATTTTCACCATAGTATGTTTCTGTTCTGATAGCACACTCAGGTCATAATGATGGCATCATTGGTCACGTGGTGTGGGCGCCATCTTAAAAAAACGGATACACTTTGGACCTCTGTATCTCTGAAACTGTGCAATGGGAAATTTTTTCGCTTCATACATTTTACTAAGCTCCCTATGGGGAACAGGTGTGATTTTTCGTGACGTCATCGGTGAAGCGGTATGCCGGTGAAAATTTGTCAAGTAGAACGCCACATGGGAAAAATCTGAAATTTTTTGAGTGTCATCTACTCCTAAATTCACCATCGAAAATGTTTTTCGTGACGTCATCGATGACGTAATTCGGCCGCCATCTTGTTTTTAAATGTTTTTTTTTATCTTCTCCAGAACGGCCGGACAGATTGAGGCGAAACTTTACACATGTATTCCTCAAGAGGTCCTTTTTCAAGTTTGTTAATTTCTTCTTGATAGGTCACATGGTTTGGTGGCCATCTTGAAAAAAACCCTAAAACCTTCAAACCACTTCTCCAGAAGCGCTGGTCCGATGAAGGGGAAATTTCACAACTATATTTGGGACATGTAGGCGATATGAGTTTGTTAATTTCGAATTGATAGGTCACATGGTTTGGCCGCCATGTTGGATTTAAGAAAAATATTAAGTAATGTTTTCTCTGGAACTCCTTAAGCCATCGAAGTGAAAATTTGCAAATGCCATCTTCCATCAAGTCGGCATACATGGTAAAAAAATTTTTACCTCAGAAGTCACATGGTTTGGTGGCCATCTTGGATAGAAAAACAGACCTTATCCGATTTACATGAAACTTCACACACTTGTTAGGGTCCCCGATAGGAAGCAGAATTTAAATTTATGATGTCTTAGGTCACATAGTTCTGCAGCCATCTTGGATTGAAAATGAATAAATTTTTAAAATCTTCTTCTCCAGAACGGCAAGACAGATTGAGATGAAACTTCACGCATGTATTCCCCATGAGGTGCTTTCTCAAGTTTGTTAATTTCTTCTTGATCGGTCACATGGTTTGGTGGCCATCTTGAATTTACCCTAAAACCTTCAAACATCTCCAGAACGGCTGATCTGATCAAGGGGAAACTTCACACACCTATTGCACATGAGTAGGGAATACAAGTTTGTTAATTTCTACTTGATAGGTCACATGGTTTGGCAGCCATGTTGGATTTAAGAAAAATATTAAATAATGTTTTCTCTGGAACCGCTTAACCTATCGAAGCAAAAATTTGCAAATGCCATCTTCCATCAATTCTGCATACATGGTAGAAATTATGACATCACAAGTCACATTGTTTGGTGGCCATCTTGAATAGAAAAACACCTATTCCGATTGACAGGAAACTTCACAGACGTGCTCCACTCCACGGTTGGAAGCAGAATCTAAATTTGTGATGTCATAGGTCACATGGTTTGTCAGCCATCTTGGATTGAAAGATTGATTGAAATTTGTCTCACATTGTATCAAAGGTGGATGTCTGGGTACCCGGTCATCACTGCCAGCAGTTATAAAGTGGCAGTTCTAGTTGTATTTTGATCTTCCTTTGATGTTGTAAAATATTTATAATTCAGCCTCTAAAAAGGCTGCCATGAATATTACATGAATAAACTTTTTTTTTCTTCTTCTTCTCATTCTCCTTCTCCTATATATGTATATATATACACACCAGAAGGATCCTCCTTTTTGCCTTTCGTATGCATCCTGTGGCTTCTGTTTGCATCATTGCTGGAGCCTGGGAGTGAAGGATTACATAAGGCCAAAAAAAAAAATGTTGCATTGGTGTAACCCGCCCGACCCTAAAAATTCCGCCGACCCTACGTTTTTTTTTTTTTGTTTTTTTGCTATCGAAAAATTTTGCCGACCCTATTTTATTGCTATTTTTGTTGTTTTGCTATCGTTTTCAAGTATCTTGTTGATTGTGATCGCGATCGCAAAAACCCGGAAGTGTTTCGGACAGAACCCGCCAACAAAAAGGGTGGTACTCGAGCCGGGGGAGATTTTGGGAGGGATTTATTAGGAAAAAAAAATAAAATAAAAAAAGATCCCGACCGACCTACCCTATTTTTCAGTGACCCGTTACGCCAATGCAACATTTTTTTTTTTGGCCTAATATTATATGTTCAGGTTTTATCTTAATATATTATATCTGAAACCGGATGAAGCGGGCCCGACACCAATGGTTGTCCTGGCGCCTATTCTGGCTCTTGGCACCCCTGTCTGCAAGCAAGCATGCATGCCCATACATACAGCGACCTTTGCACCCCACCAGTCGGCTCACTTCTAATCTGATTCATACATGATAGCCCGTCAACAGAGGGGAAGGGTTGGAACATAGAGATGGAGGGGTGGAAGAGGAAAGGGGAGGGGGTGGGTGAGAGGGGAGGGATGGAGAGGGAGAGGGGTGGAAGAGAGGGGGTATGGTTGGGAGTGAGAGGGGTGAGGGATTCCGGCAGATGTGGTGCCCAGTTTATCGTCCATCCAAGAGATGACACACAGACTGATGAATCACCTAGCCTGTGAAACACCGGGATGACAGTTTATAGATGGGTTGGGGTTCGAATCCAGGCTACACAGAGTGAACAAGTGTACCTCTCGGCTTTCCCACCATATTGTAGCGATTCATTATTTCACAACTGAAAATATTTTTTCTCATTGTGATCACATAATTTATTTTGCCTTCCTACCTCCACAACAGAGCCACGGTATTGCAATTGACTCTTGAAGAACATGTGCCAATTGGCTTCACCAAGAAATGCACGAAATGGTTGAAGAAACTTTTAAAAGCGAAACATTTTTTGTTTGTATTTATCTATGCCAAAGTAACAGATGGCAGAACAAAAAGGGAAAATGTCGTGGAAAATATAATATCACATTTTCAGTGAGGCAGCCACCATCTGTTGCACCGCAGAACACCTGGCCAACGCAGGTCAGCGACCCTCAACTTTGTTCAAGTCAATCGATATGCAGTATTCAGTGACAGTGCAAATATTGTACAGCACTCACCAAGTTGTTTAAGCACTACAACAAAATGGTTGATAAGAAACGGCTTGCTTGGCACACGATTAATAATCACCGAACTGTCATAATAACCATTGTACCTCCCGGAGACACCTGAAATCTCAAATATGTCCGAATTGGACAAATGAATACTTTTCTCGGAGTCGGATCTGCTTGTAAGTTCGATTGTGGAGCTTAAATTTTGTAATTCTGCTTAGTTTAAGAGATTCTCATGAAGATCGCATGTGCGGAAATGAAATAAAGCAACAAACGCTGACATCTCCAGGCATTTATAAGCATTGCAGTGTACCCAGCGATTCGTAGCTATGATGAACAGGTATTCAATAATATGAGTGAGGAAAGTGAAAAAAAAGACTTCATAGTTAAGAAATCATTGCAGCCTGTTCCAAATAGAGGCATGGGTGAGCAGGCCAAAAACCATGGTGGCTTCAGACCCCAGCGAAGTAACCCCTGAAACGCCTTAAGACCCCATATAGAGCGAGGTGGCCGAGGAGAACCTGATGAATGATATAATTAAATAAGGCCGTTAATTATCTTCAAAAGGGGTGTTTTAATTAACCCAAACGCCCATTTTTCACTTTTGCACTTCCTTGGAGTTCCCTTAGTATGCACGCTAAGTTTCATGGTTTTGGAGTTATGGAGGACACACATACTGAGTACTGACAGACTTGCACACACTGACATTCTTACATGTTTGTTTTTTTACATTTTAGATATCAGCTGTATGCTAATACTGTGCACCACTCGCCATGCACTTGGGGTGTGTTCTGTTAACCAGCAGCTTGCTTACCACTTGCCAAGCGGCTTGCCTGATTTAAAGTGCTCAAGCAAGCACTCCAACGGAACGGAGAACTCTGCACTGCTTAACAACGTGGCAGTCTCCATGTAAACAATGCTATTGTGATATTCAAGCAAATGCTGTCTGGGCCGTCGTTTTCAGTTTAACTCGATGCTCATATGACAACTTCCCGAAACGAATCGATTGTGTGCGCAGCGGCTCCAGAGTACGAGGAAGAGGGAAAGAAAGATCATGAGACTGAAGGAGGAACCCCCTGCCAAGCTCTTATACGGACCCTACCACTGTGCATTGTGAGGAGGGGCGGGAGGTTGCATGTTTGTAGATCTTGAAAAATTAAGATGAAAAGTGGAAATAACAATAAAAGAATGAATGTACATTTCAGTAATACTGTTGTGGAGCCGGGTCTCGGTGGCGAGCACGACCGCTAGATGGAGCAGTAGAGTCGGCTCCACCGAACACACCGGAATTTAGGTCGTACCTTTCAGATAAATCCGAAAGGTCACGGGACCCTTTTCGGACCGAGGATCGCCAATAGGTCGACCACGTAGGATTGGGGCAATTGCCAATTTCAATATACCTAAATACCCATGTCGTCCAAACTACCGGGGAAATTCACCCTTGGCAGGATCTGCGCGATCCGAGTCGTATCCCGAGCGGAGAGTACCAGAATCCTGTCGGCCAATTGCACGATTACGGCAACAATGAGGCCTTCTAATTCCCATTCGCAGCATGGCAAACCAATGGCAGAAAGGACAAGGACGAGCTGGTACATTCAACAAGAGGGAAATGTATTAACAATAGTCGGGGGACGAGGAGAGCACGTAAGGGAAGAGTTATCCGAATAAGCAAGGCAAATAATGTACAACAAAAAGCACTTAACAATTCTACTTATAGATGGGGCCCATGGACACACGCACGCACACACAGATACCCAGAAATCGACCCCGTTGGGTCTTTATTGAAGGCCTCCAGCTCGAGGAAAGGTGAGCTGGAGACCAGAGCTAGCTTGGACCTGTCCACCTCGTGTGGTTTTCGACGTTCTGGCTCGGCGGGACTTGAACCTGCAACAACGATACCACTCCAAGTACCAGGGACGGAGGGTGAAGGACAGACGCCAACCAGCACGAGGGCAGACAAGGCAGCGAGCGCCAGCAGGCAAGGCGAGGCGATCCGAGACGATCCGGCAGGCAAACCCCAACTACTCCCAGTCGGATCGCGCCGATCAATTATTCACTCCCCGTCCAGGGGGGAAGGGACTCCTCGTAATCCCCCCCCCCTTATTGGACGGTTTTGGCGCGCGATCCGCTCGTTGCCCCTGTGATTGGCCAAAAGGGGTGCCAAGTACGCTGATTGGACCGGGGTGGGCGTGGCGGGCATCACGGCGGACAGCCCCTCAAACAGGAAGATGAGTAATATTATCCTGCTTTGGCTCCCATTGGCCGAATGACGGCAAACTCGCTCGCATCTCTCTGATTGGTCGAGAGAGATGCCAAGTCCTTCATTGAACTCCGCCCACCGCGAGCGTTATGGCGTCAGGATGGAGTGAGGCGAAGGTGTTGTTGTAGTAGTTGAAAATGTAAAAGAAAACCCTATCAAAATAACTCCGCAGCGCACGAACATTTAATCACCCATTAGACACAGGGGATGGATTCTAACTATACACATATACTTAACGAAATAACTGAGCTCTGGGGACCTGTCTGTTGTGTGCTCATGGCTGCCAGATTCATAACACTAATATGAGTACGGAATACATAACAGGGGTAATCTTCTGAGCATTTCATTGGTTGTGTCGTTAATGCTTGTCACATTTGGCTCGGCGGCCGTGGGGTCTACAAAATCTACAGCCACTAGCACTTATACGGCGGCCGCAGTATTTACACGGTCACAATGTAGCAGTCACATATGTTTTTATTTTTCGGGGAGCCGCATGGCGTATTTATAAATTGTGGAGACCGAAAACGTGGGGGTGCCAGACGGTCTTTGATTTGATATCGCACGGTGACCTTAAGGCGTCGCTGCGGCGGCCATAGAATTTTCAAGGCACACGCAAGGTAGCCTCAAGGTGCCCGCAAGGCGACCGCAGGGGGGCCCTAAGGCGAACGTGCGGCCAGACGGATGGTAACGAGTGGGTATATATACCAGTTCTTTTTCATATGTGTATCATATCAGTGATATAGATTGTGGACCAGGTTATATACAGATGGCGCTGGTTGTTCCTCAACGGCAGAGGCTGGGCTACCTGGGCATGCAGCTGAGGCGGGTGCATCGGGCGACCTGCGCAATGAAAATACAATACAAATCGGTAATTTAAGAATTACGGAAATGGGGAAAGTACTGATAGTGGCAACTATGTACCAGGATTAATTTCACTACTCACCAGTAGACTTAATCTCCTTGGCAAGCTCAGCCAGTTCCGCCTCCTTCAGCTTGGTGTTGCGGTACTTCTCATGTCTGAGGTTGTAAAAGTAGGGATGGGCCTCGTAAAATTCGACAATGCGCTGGAGAGCGGGAGACTCATCCTCATCCTCTCCATCAGGGTCATGGTCCTGCTCCGGCTGGGTGTCTGGCATCTGTTCTGGCTCCATGGATAGCTGGTCCTCTTGCTCATCCTCAGGGACTGGGTTGGTCTTTTTATTGGCACCTTTCCCCTTGTCCTTGGTTGATCACTTCTTTGGAAGCATGGTGATGTGTCTGGTCTGAGCTGCTGGTGAAATGTGATGATGTGTGTGGCAAATACCTATAATCCGATCTCCAGCGGTAGCGCACGGTCGACGCAGACAGCCACGGAGGCTGTACGTAGGACGCACGGCGGGCGTAGGGGAACCGTGCGTCGACCCTGCGTTTCCCGCAGGTAGTCACACAGACCGCAAGGCCACCGTACGTTGAACACAGGGACGCCTTAGGACTACCCTACGGCGACCGTGGAAATAGTGTGGCCGCCGTAATTTTTTGGGGGTTGGCAAAATTCATGTTTCATTGATAAGAGCCTACAGCAGCCGCACGAATAACGCAAGCCCACCGTATGCCCTATGTACGGCCGCCGTATCCTCGCCGTAGAGCAAATGTGACTGAGGTGTAAGCTTTGAATCCTACTACGGCGGTAATTTTTGCAACCATAACGAAGCACAATCGCTTGTTCCTTTTGCCAGGCGCCTCGGCGAGCGGCTTGCAAAGCGGTTGATATGGAACGACTGGCTTGGAAAGCGCTAACAAGGTGTTTGCTCATGGAACACGTCCCTTGTTTGTCGCTGCAATAGTACCACGTCAGATTGTACTGGTAATGACTGTAATGAGAGAAATTTTAATTGAAATGAACTAAATAAATGCGAAGGTGAACAAGAATATATATATATTTTTTACACTGAACCTGATTGGCAAATACGTCGAATTATTTGGTCGAACCTGTTTATGTCTTTCTTCGATAAGTTGTATTGACGCTGATTGGATGGATATTGGATATTGACGCTGATTGGATAGCTCGGCGTGACGTCATTAAGCGTGCCATATTTAAGTGAACAGATCCTTGAGTCATGACGAATCACGTGTTTTGCCGATTTAAGTGTTGTAAATGAAGTTTAGTGGATTGCGGTTAAAATAATAACACGCACATTGTTATAAAATGTCTGATAATGAAGAGAGGTTCGTGAGTATCATTCTTTTCGTAGGTTTCTTATCTGGCCATTTTATACCTTTTATTATATTTTTCCCCCCCAACTCGTGCAGAGGGGGACATGTTCGGGGGGATGCAGGGGGTCGGAGGGTGCGGAGGGTGTGCGCAAATTCACAAACAGTTTAACAAGTTCGCCCAGAATTTCGCTACTTTCATAACATGATGGATCATTTAGACGTCTGTGTTTTGCGTTAGATGTGACATCAACTGTATCAGCAGAAATATCATATCTCGGGAAAATCCCTTGTTTTTTTCAGTGTTGGATTTATTTAAATAAAATACGAGTGAGGGACCGCGCTTCGCACGGAGCGCACGTGATCACGAACCTTCTCGAGTCTCGGTTTCTCGGCGGCAGATTCGCTACGTCGTGCATCACGTGGGTATTCGGATCACACAATACAGGAGATTATCCACTGCAGCTCTAAATTTAATAAATATTTGTACTGATATTTCGTGTTCCTTTCAGCTTTGTTTTGGCATTCTGCATCAAGTGGACGGACTTGGACGACATTCGGCGGAGAGGTTGGGTGTGTCACGTGTGTGACAAGGACATATTGATTCTATTTTGGTGAAGATCCAGATCCAATAATTTTTTTAAAATGTTAACCATTAAGAGAGATGTGTTACGGGTGTTTACTTGTTCAATAACACCACCTAGTGGAGAACTACGTTATTACAATACCGTGTACACGTACCTCAGCAGTCATTACAATACCGTGTACATGTACCTCACTCATTGTAATACCGTGTACATGTACCTCAGTCATTGTAATACCGTGTACACGTACCTCAGCTGTCATTACAATACCGTGTACATGTACCTCAGTCATTGTAATACCGTGTACATGTACCTCAGTCATTGTAATACCGTGTACATGTACCTCAGTCATTGTAATACCGTGTACATGTACCTCAGTCATTGTAATACCGTGTACATGTACCTCAGTCATTGTAATACCGTGTACATGTACCTCAGTCATTGTAATACCGTGTACATGTACCTCAGCCGTCATTACAATACCGTGTACACGTACCTCAGCAGTCATTACAATACCGTGTACACGTACCTCAGCCGTCATTACAATACCGTGTACACGTACCTCAGCAGTCATTACAATACCGTGTACATGTACCTCAGTCATTGTAATACCGTGTACATGTACCTCAGTCATTGTAATACCGTGTACATGTACCTCAGTCATTGTAATACCGTGTACATGTACCTCAGTCATTGTAATACCGTGTACATGTACCTCAGTCATTGTAATACCGTGTACATGTACCTCAGTCATTGTAATACCGTGTACATGTACCTCAGTCATTGTAATACCGTGTACATGTACCTCAGTCATTGTAATACCGTGTACATGTACCTCAGTCATTGTAATACCGTGTACACGTACCTCAGCCGTCATTACAATACCGTGTACACGTACCTCAGCCGTCATTACAATACCGTGTACACGTACCTCAGCCGTCATTACAATACCGTGTACACGTACCTCAGCCGTCATTACAATACCGTGTACACGTACCTCAGCAGTCATTATAACACCGTGTACACGTACCTCAGCCGTCATTACAATACCGTGTACATGTACCTCAGCAGTCATTACAATACCGTGTACATGTACCTCAGCAGTCATTACAATACCGTGTACACGTACCTCAGCCGTCATTACAATACCGTGTACACGTACCTCAGCAGTCATTACAATACCGTGTACATGTACCTCAGTCATTGTAATACCGTGTACATGTACCTCAGTCATTGTAATACCGTGTACATGTACCTCAGTCATTGTAATACCGTGTACATGTACCTCAGTCATTGTAATACCGTGTACATGTACCTCAGTCATTGTAATACCGTGTACGTGTACCTCAGTCATTGTAATACCGTGTACATGTACCTCAGTCATTGTAATACCGTGTACATGTACCTCAGTCATTGTAATACCGTGTACACGTACCTCAGCCGTCATTACAATACCGTGTACACGTACCTCAGCAGTCATTACAATACCGTGTACACGTACCTCAGCCGTCATTACAATACCGTGTACACGTACCTCAGCCGTCATTACAATACCGTGTACACATACCTCAGCAGTCATTACAATACCGTGTACACGTACCTCAGCAGTCATTACAATACCGTGTACACGCACCTCAGCAGTCATTACAATACCGTGTACACATACCTCAGCAGTCATTATAACACCGTCTACACGTACCTCAGCAGTCATTATAACACCGTGTACACGTACCTCAGCAGTCATTACAATACCGTGTACACGTACCTCAGCAGTCATTACAATACCGTGTACACGTACCTCAGCCGTCATTACAATACCGTGTACACGTACCTCAGCAGTCATTATAACACCGTGTACACGTACCTCAGCCGTCATTACAATACCGTGTACACGTACCTCAGCAGTCATTACAATACCGTGTACATGTACCTCAGCAGTCATTACAATACCGTGTACACGTACCTCAGCCGTCATTACAATACCGTGTACACGTACCTCAGCAGTCATTACAATACCGTGTACACGTACCTCAGCAGTCATTACAATACCGTGTACACGTACCTCAGCCGTCATTACAATACCGTGTACACGTACCTCAGCAGTCATTACAATACCGTGTACATGTACCTCAGCAGTCATTACAATACCGTGTACACGTACCTCAGCCGTCATTACAATACCGTGTACACGTACCTCAGCAGTCATTACAATACCGTGTACACGTACCTCAGCAGTCATTACAACACCGTGTACACGTACCTCAGCCGTCATTACAATACCGTGTACATGTACCTCAGCAGTCATTACAATACCGTGTACATGTACCTCAGCTGTCATTACAATACCGTGTACATGTACCTCAGCTGTCATTACAATACCGTGTACACGTACCTCAGCCGTCATTACAATACCGTGTACACGTACCTCAGCCGTCATTACAATACCGTGTACACGTACCTCAGCAGTCATTACAATACCGTGTACACGTACCTCAGCAGTCATTACAACACCGTGTACGTGTACATGTACCTCAGCAGTCATTACAATACCGTGTACATGTACCTCAGCTGTCATTACAATACCGTGTACACGTACCTCAGCTGTCATTACAATACCGTGTACACGTACCTCAGCTGTCATTACAATACCGTGTACACGTACCTCAGCTGTCATTACAATACCGTGTACACGTACCTCAGCTGTCATTACAATACCGTGTACACGTACCTCAGCTGTCATTACAATACCGTGTACACGTACCTCAGCTGTCATTACAATACCGTGTACATATACCTCAGCAGTCATTAAAATACCGTGTACATGTACCTCAGCTGTCATTGGAATACCGTGTACATGTACCTCAGCTGTCATTGGAATACCATGTATCTCAGCTGTCATTACAATACCGTGTACATGTACCTCAGCTGTCATTACAATACCGTGTACATGTACCTCAGCAGTCATTATAATACCGTGTACATGTACCTCAGCAGTCATTACAATACCGTGTACATGTACCTCAGCTGTCATTACAATACCGTGTACACGTACCTCAGCTGTCATTACAATACCGTGTACACGTACCTCAGCTGTCATTACAATACCGTGTACACGTACCTCAGCTGTCATTACAATACCGTGTACATGTACCTCAGCAGTCATTACAATACCGTGTACATGTACCTCAGCTGTCATTACAATACCGTGTACATGTACCTCAGCAGTCATTAAAATACCGTGTACATGTACCTCAGCTGTCATTGGAATACCGTGTACATGTACCTCAGCTGTCATTGGAATACCATGTACCTCAGCTGTCATTGGAATACCATGTACATGTACCTCAGCTGTCATTACAATACCGTGTACATGTACCTCAGCTGTCATTACAATACCGTGTACACGTATCTCAGCTGTCATTACAATACCGTGTACACGTATCTCAGCTGTCATTACAATACCGTGTACACGTATCTCAGCTGTCATTACACTACCGTGTACACGTATCTCAGCTGTCATTACAATACCGTGTACACGTATCTCAGCTGTCATTACAATACCGTGTACACGTATCTCAGCTGTCATTACAATACCGTGTACACGTATCTCAGCTGTCATTACAATACCGTGTACACGTACCTCAGCCGTCATTACAATACCGTGTACACGTACCTCAGCAGTCATTACAATACCGTGTACACGTATCTCAGCTGTCATTACACTACCGTGTACACGTATCTCAGCTGTCATTACAATACCGTGTACACGTATCTCAGCTGTCATTACAATACCGTGTACACGTATCTCAGCCGTCATTACACTACCGTGTTCACGTACCTCAGCCGTCATTACAATACCGTGTACACGTACCTCAGCAGTCATTACAATACCATGTACACGTATCTCAGCTGTCATTACACTACCGTGTACACGTATCTCAGCTGTCATTACAATACCGTGTACATGTACCTCAGCTGTCATTACAATACCGTGTACATGTACCTCAGCTGTCATTACAATACCGTGTACACGTACCTCAGCTGTCATTACAATACCGTGTACATGTATCTCAGCTGTCATTACAATACCGTGTACACGTACCTCAGCTGTCATTACAATACCGTGTACACGTACCTCAGCTGTCATTACAATACCGTGTACACGTACCTCAGCAGTCATTAAAATACCGTGTACATGTACCTCAGCTGTCATTGGAATACCATGTACCTCAGCTGTCATTGGAATACCATGTGCATGTACCTCAGCTGTCATTGGAATACCATGTACCTCAGCTGTCATTGGAATACCATGTACCTCAGCTGTCATTGGAATACCATGTACCTCAGCTGTCATTGGAATACCATGTACATGTACCTCAGCTGTCATTACAATACCGTGTACACGTACCTCAGCTGTCATTACAATACCGTGTACATGTACCTCAGCTGTCATTACAATACCGTGTACACGTATCTCAGCTGTCATTACAATACCGTGTACACGTACCTCAGCTGTCATTACAATACCGTGTACACGTACCTCAGCAGTCATTACAATACCGTGTACATGTACCTCAGTCATTGTAATACCGTGTACATGTACCTCAGTCATTGTAATACCGTGTACATGTACCTCAGTCATTGTAATACCGTGTACATGTACCTCAGTCATTGTAATACCGTGTACATGTACCTCAGTCATTGTAATACCGTGTACATGTACCTCAGTCATTGTAATACCGTGTACATGTACCTCAGTCATTGTAATACCGTGTACATGTACCTCAGTCATTGTAATACCGTATACATGTACCTCAGTCATTGTAATACCGTGTACATGTACCTCAGTCATTGTAATACCGTGTACACGTACCTCAGTCATTGTAATACCGTGTACACGTACCTCAGCCGTCATTACAATACCGTGTACACGTACCTCAGCAGTCATTACAATACCGTGTACACGTACCTCAGCCGTCATTACAATACCGTGTACACGTACCTCAGCCGTCATTACAATACCGTGTACACGTACCTCAGCAGTCATTATAACACCGTGTACACGTACCTCAGCCGTCATTACAATACCGTGTACATGTACCTCAGCAGTCATTACAATACCGTGTACACGTACCTCAGCAGTCATTACAATACCGTGTACACATACCTCAGCCGTCATTACAATACCGTGTACACGTACCTCAGCAGTCATTACAATACCGTGTACACGTACCTCAGCAGTCATTACAATACCGTGTACACGTACCTCAGCCGTCATTACAATACCGTGTACACGTACCTCAGCAGTCATTACAATACCGTGTACACGTACCTCAGCAGTCATTACAATACCGTGTACACGTACCTCAGCCGTCATTACAATACCGTGTACACGTACCTCAGCAGTCATTACAATACCGTGTACACGTACCTCAGCAGTCATTACAACACCGTGTACGTGTACATGTACCTCAGCAGTCATTACAATACCGTGTACACGTACCTCAGCAGTCATTACAATACCGTGTACACGTACCTCAGCCGTCATTACAATACCGTGTACACGTACCTCAGCCGTCATTACAATACCGTGTACACGTACCTCAGCAGTCATTATAACACCGTGTACACGTACCTCAGCCGTCATTACAATACCGTGTACATGTACCTCAGCAGTCATTACAATACCGTGTACATGTACCTCAGCAGTCATTACAATACCGTGTACACGTACCTCAGCCGTCATTACAATACCGTGTACACGTACCTCAGCAGTCATTACAATACCGTGTACACGTACCTCAGCAGTCATTACAATACCGTGTACACGTACCTCAGCCGTCATTACAATACCGTGTACACGTACCTCAGCAGTCATTACAATACCGTGTACACGTACCTCAGCCGTCATTACAATACCGTGTACACGTACCTCAGCAGTCATTACAATACCGTGTACACGTACCTCAGCAGTCATTACAACACCGTGTACGTGTACATGTATCTCAGCAGTCATTACAATACCGTGTACATGTACCTCAGCTGTCATTACAATACCGTGTACATGTACCTCAGCTGTCATTACAATACCGTGTACATGTACCTCAGCAGTCATTACAATACCGTGTACATGTACCTCAGCTGTCATTACAATACCGTGTACACGTACCTCAGCTGTCATTACAATACCGTGTACACGTACCTCAGCTGTCATTACAATACCGTGTACACGTACCTCAGCTGTCATTACAATACCGTGTACACGTACCTCAGCTGTCATTACAATACCGTGTACATGTACCTCAGCAGTCATTAAAATACCGTGTACATGTACCTCAGCTGTCATTGGAATACCGTGTACATGTACCTCAGCTGTCATTGGAATACCATGTATCTCAGCTGTCATTACAATACCGTGTACATGTACCTCAGCTGTCATTACAATACCGTGTACATGTACCTCAGCAGTCATTACAATACCGTGTACATGTACCTCAGCTGTCATTACAATACCGTGTACACGTACCTCAGCTGTCATTACAATACCGTGTACACGTACCTCAGCTGTCATTACAATACCGTGTACACGTACCTCAGTCATTGTAATACCGTGTACATGTACCTCAGTCATTGTAATACCGTGTACATGTACCTCAGTCATTGTAATACCGTGTACATGTACCTCAGTCATTGTAATACCGTGTACATGTACCTCAGTCATTGTAATACCGTGTACATGTACCTCAGTCATTGTAATACCGTGTACATGTACCTCAGTCATTGTAATACCGTGTACATGTACCTCAGTCATTGTAATACCGTGTACATGTACCTCAGTCATTGTAATACCGTGTACATGTACCTCAGTCATTGTAATACCGTATACATGTACCTCAGTCATTGTAATACCGTGTACATGTACCTCAGTCATTGTAATACCGTGTACACGTACCTCAGTCATTGTAATACCGTGTACACGTACCTCAGCCGTCATTACAATACCGTGTACACGTACCTCAGCAGTCATTACAATACCGTGTACACGTACCTCAGCCGTCATTACAATACCGTGTACACGTACCTCAGCCGTCATTACAATACCGTGTACACGTACCTCAGCAGTCATTATAACACCGTGTACACGTACCTCAGCCGTCATTACAATACCGTGTACATGTACCTCAGCAGTCATTACAATACCGTGTACACGTACCTCAGCAGTCATTACAATACCGTGTACACATACCTCAGCCGTCATTACAATACCGTGTACACGTACCTCAGCAGTCATTACAATACCGTGTACACGTACCTCAGCAGTCATTACAATACCGTGTACACGTACCTCAGCCGTCATTACAATACCGTGTACACGTACCTCAGCAGTCATTACAATACCGTGTACACGTACCTCAGCAGTCATTACAATACCGTGTACACGTACCTCAGCCGTCATTACAATACCGTGTACACGTACCTCAGCCGTCATTACAATACCGTGTACACGTACCTCAGCAGTCATTATAACACCGTGTACACGTACCTCAGCCGTCATTACAATACCGTGTACATGTACCTCAGCAGTCATTACAATACCGTGTACATGTACCTCAGCAGTCATTACAATACCGTGTACACGTACCTCAGCCGTCATTACAATACCGTGTACACGTACCTCAGCAGTCATTACAATACCGTGTACACGTACCTCAGCAGTCATTACAATACCGTGTACACGTACCTCAGCAGTCATTACAATACCGTGTACACGTACCTCAGCCGTCATTACAATACCGTGTACACGTACCTCAGCAGTCATTACAATACCGTGTACACGTACCTCAGCCGTCATTACAATACCGTGTACACGTACCTCAGCAGTCATTACAATACCGTGTACACGTACCTCAGCAGTCATTACAACACCGTGTACGTGTACATGTATCTCAGCAGTCATTACAATACCGTGTACATGTACCTCAGCTGTCATTACAATACCGTGTACATGTACCTCAGCAGTCATTACAATACCGTGTACATGTACCTCAGCTGTCATTACAATACCGTGTACACGTACCTCAGCTGTCATTACAATACCGTGTACACGTACCTCAGCTGTCATTACAATACCGTGTACACGTACCTCAGCTGTCATTACAATACCGTGTACACGTACCTCAGCTGTCATTACAATACCGTGTACATGTACCTCAGCAGTCATTAAAATACCGTGTACATGTACCTCAGCTGTCATTGGAATACCGTGTACATGTACCTCAGCTGTCATTGGAATACCATGTATCTCAGCTGTCATTACAATACCGTGTACATGTACCTCAGCTGTCATTACAATACCGTGTACATGTACCTCAGCAGTCATTACAATACCGTGTACATGTACCTCAGCTGTCATTACAATACCGTGTACACGTACCTCAGCTGTCATTACAATACCGTGTACACGTACCTCAGCTGTCATTACAATACCGTGTACACGTACCTCAGCTGTCATTACAATACCGTGTACACGTACCTCAGCTGTCATTACAATACCGTGTACACGTACCTCAGCTGTCATTACAATACCGTGTACACGTACCTCAGCTGTCATTACAATACCGTGTACATGTACCTCAGCAGTCATTAAAATACCGTGTACATGTACCTCAGCTGTCATTGGAATACCATGTACATGTACCTCAGCTGTCATTACAATACCGTGTACATGTACCTCAGCTGTCATTACAATACCGTGTACACGTATCTCAGCTGTCATTACAATACCGTGTACACGTATCTCAGCTGTCATTACAATACCGTGTACATGTATCTCAGCTGTCATTACACTACCGTGTACACGTATCTCAGCTGTCATTACAATACCGTGTACACGTATCTCAGCTGTCATTACAATACCGTGTACACGTACCTCAGCTGTCATTACAATACCGTGTACACGTACCTCAGCTGTCATTACAATACCGTGTACACGTACCTCAGCTGTCATTACAATACCGTGTACACGTACCTCAGCTGTCATTACAATACCGTGTACACGTACCTCAGCTGTCATTACAATACCGTGTACATGTACCTCAGCAGTCATTAAAATACCGTGTACATGTACCTCAGCTGTCATTGGAATACCGTGTACATGTACCTCAGCTGTCATTGGAATACCATGTATCTCAGCTGTCATTACAATACCGTGTACATGTACCTCAGCTGTCATTACAATACCGTGTACATGTACCTCAGCAGTCATTACAATACCGTGTACATGTACCTCAGCTGTCATGACAATACCGTGTACACGTACCTCAGCTGTCATTACAATACCGTGTACACGTACCTCAGCTGTCATTACAATACCGTGTACACGTACCTCAGCTGTCATTACAATACCGTGTACACGTACCTCAGCTGTCATTACAATACCGTGTACATGTACCTCAGCAGTCATTAAAATACCGTGTACATGTACCTCAGCTGTCATTGGAATACCATGTACATGTACCTCAGCTGTCATTACAATACCGTGTACATGTACCTCAGCTGTCATTACAATACCGTGTACACGTATCTCAGCTGTCATTACAATACCGTGTACACGTATCTCAGCTGTCATTACAATACCGTGTACACGTATCTCAGCTGTCATTACACTACCGTGTACACGTATCTCAGCTGTCATTACAATACCGTGTACACGTATCTCAGCTGTCATTACAATACCGTGTACACGTACCTCAGCTGTCATTACAATACCGTGTACACGTATCTCAGCTGTCATTACAATACCGTGTACACGTATCTCAGCTGTCATTACAATACCGTGTACACGTACCTCAGCCGTCATTACAATACCGTGTACACGTACCTCAGCAGTCATTACAATACCGTGTACACGTATCTCAGCTGTCATTACACTACCGTGTACACGTATCTCAGCTGTCATTACAATACCGTGTACACGTATCTCAGCTGTCATTACAATACCGTGTACACGTATCTCAGCTGTCATTACACTACCGTGTACACGTATCTCAGCTGTCATTACAATACCGTGTACACGTATCTCAGCTGTCATTACAATACCGTGTACACGTACCTCAGCTGTCATTACAATACCGTGTACACGTATCTCAGCTGTCATTACAATACCGTGTACACGTATCTCAGCTGTCATTACAATACCGTGTACACGTACCTCAGCCGTCATTACAATACCGTGTACACGTACCTCAGCAGTCATTACAATACCGTGTACACGTATCTCAGCTGTCATTACACTACCGTGTACACGTATCTCAGCTGTCATTACAATACCGTGTACACGTATCTCAGCTGTCATTACAATACCGTGTACACGTATCTCAGCCGTCATTACACTACCGTGTACACGTACCTCAGCCGTCATTACAATACCGTGTACACGTACCTCAGCAGTCATTACAATACCGTGTACACGTACCTCAGCAGTCATTACAATACCATGTACACGTATCTCAGCTGTCATTACAATACCGTGTACACGTACCTCAGCTGTCATTACAATACCGTGTACATGTACCTCAGCTGTCATTACAATACCGTGTACACGTACCTCAGCTGTCATTACAATACCGTGTACATGTATCTCAGCTGTCATTACAATACCGTGTACACGTACCTCAGCTGTCATTACAATACCATGTACACGTACCTCAGCAGTCATTAAAATACCGTGTACATGTACCTCAGCTGTCATTGGAATACCATGTACCTCAGCTGTCATTGGAATACCATGTACATGTACCTCAGCTGTCATTGGAATACCATGTACCTCAGCTGTCATTGGAATACCATGTACCTCAGCTGTCATTGGAATACCATGTACCTCAGCTGTCATTGGAATACCATGTACATGTACCTCAGCTGTCATTACAATACAGTGTACACGTATCTCAGCTGTCATTACAATACCGTGTACACGTATCTCAGCTGTCATTACAATACCGTGTACACGTACCTCAGCTGTCATTACAATACCGTGTACATGTACCTCAGCTGTCATTACAATACCGTGTACACGTATCTCAGCTGTCATTACAATACCGTGTACACGTACCTCAGCTGTCATTACAATACCGTGTACACGTACCTCAGCTGTCATTACAATACCGTGTACACGTACCTCAGCAGTCATAACACCGTGTACACGTACCTCAGCCGTCATTACAATACCGTGTACATGTACCTCAGCTGTCATTACAATACCGTGTACATGTACCTCAGCTGTCATTACAATACCGTGTACATGTACCTCAGCAGTCATTATAATACCGTGTACATGTACCTCAGCAGTCATTACAATACCGTGTACATGTACCTCAGCTGTCATTACAATACCGTGTACATGTACCTCAGCTGTCATTACAATACCGTGTACACGTATCTCAGCTGTCATTACAATACCGTGTACACGTACCTCAGCTGTCATTACAATACCGTGTACACGTACCTCAGCAGTCATTAAAATACCGTGTACATGTACCTCAGCTGTCATTACAATACCGTGTACACGTATCTCAGCTGTCATTACAATACCGTGTACACGTACCTCAGCTGTCATTACAATACCGTGTACACGTACCTCAGCAGTCATTAAAATACCGTGTACATGTACCTCAGCTGTCATTGGAATACCATGTACCTCAGCTGTCATTGGAATACCATGTACATGTACCTCAGATGTCATTGGAATACCGTGTACATGTACCTCAGCTGTCATTGGAACACCGTGTACATGTACCTCAGCTCTCTGAAGGTTGTGACGGATTCGGACGAAACTCGGTGGATGAGTTGGTTCGGTGAGAAGAACAAGCCGATAAGATTGTGGTTCAGGTCCGGATCCAGATCTGGCCTATCGGTGGAATACAAAACGTAAACTGTGCAGCCTGACAGATGTATGTGCTCTTCCGAGCACCGTTCTAGTTCGATATGCATTCCGTGTACTGATCTGCAGGATGGGACAACTCACGGTACGACTGTCGGGGAATCGGAGAAGTGTCAATAAGATGAGAGAGCCTCGACTTGTGTGTGTTCCGAGGAAATCTCAACACTCTTTTGGAATCAAATTTATTAAACTGTTACGGTTGTGGAAATTCACAGAACACCATTCAGGCTTCCCAGCAATCAGTTATGTCGATAAGTGTGTGTTCAGATTAGATTTCCCCACCGATGTCTGAAGGGAATTATTCGTGTAACCGGACTGTGATCTTTGAGTCAGCCGTTATTCTTTTGCTATCGTTATTTTGGAACAACCACAGCGCCAACCACAACTGCCTCTCAACAACCACGCCATCCCCACCACAGCGCCAACCACAACATCTCACCATCTCAACCACATCTCCACAGATGAACAACATCGCCTCACCTTCATCTCCATTGTGCCGCCATCGTTTCGTCAGCAACGGCGAATCCCAACAAACAACATCTCTGCCACCAGACACGGGGACTCCCTCGTTGGGGCGGGAGCTGATGATTCCTGCAACGTCCGCGTGGTTGATGATTTCACCCACGTCCGCGCATGTCCGCATTTTGCGACAAAATCAGATCAAAAGGGGCGGAGCCAGTGATGGGTGAAGGGTGAGAGGTGAAAGATCAGACCTCACCCACGGACCCCATATAAAGGCGCGCTGAACACCAAGCAAGCAGTCTGTCGGGGAGCTGCAGAGAGTGGATGTCTGGAGTCGAGCTGGCGTCGAGTCGGAGGAAGCCAGCAGTCTGCCAAGGTTCGAGTCCAGTGGAGTGCAGTCGGAGCTCGGAGCGCAGCCAGCCTGCCGTGCCGCGCAGAACCACGGGAAGGTGGAGAAAGCCGGAGAGAGGTCGCCAACGATGAGGAACGGGTGGGCTCTTAAAAGAGCATCAACTCTCGAAAGTGCAAAGGCCCGTTCATTCCTCGGAGGCGTCGTGGGCTAGGCCCGAACCACCAGGCCGCACGGTGGGGCCTGGGCCAAGTAAGTCGCACAGCGCCAACTGTCGTGTCGACAAAACGTCGAGGGTCAACCAGCGAGTCACCACAAAGGTGGCAGGTAACCAGCACGGCCTCTCGGAGCTCCTGCGGTCTCCACAGCTCCGTGAACTATTAAAGGCCCACGAGGTCCAGTTCTGCCCTTTTCTTTCCTGGGGTTTTTCTTTGTATGAATGTCGTGGCGCTTTGACCGTCAAGTAATGAACTGTTAAGTGATTGTGTACATAATAATAGAACGGTTGTAGTTCTTTGTCTTGCTCGTTCCTGCATTACTTTACTGACTGAATGATTGTATACGTGTTTGATTGCATACGTGTATAACTGCTTACGTGTGTACAAATAAATGTCATTGTGTGAATGTTCACCTGTTCGTTGTGTCCTTTCCCTCAATTGAGCTGCCCTATTGCGTTCGGGATATTAGCTGGCTTTCAAATAGCCGATAAAGTAATCGGATCCGGCGGGGCTTGGCAATTATACACCGCTCGGCAAATCGCAAACGGAGCGAGCTGCTGAAGCGGCTCGTTTCCAAGCAGGTCCCGTTGAGGTGTAAATCCCCGGCATTTCTGTCTGCGCGCATACTTAGGTAAATCAACAATTCGGCAATCGGACCCTGTCGTGCGCGGACAGAATAGTTGGCTGATTTACGGATTGATTAAAAACATACCCATAGCTGGATTTTGGCGTTGATCCGAAAGCTGCGACTCGGCTTGCCACGTCCAGTGGGCGTGCAGCTGCGATTAGTTAAAAGTGGTCGCTCGTACGCTGGAGTGGTGAGAAACTACAACAAAACCATAAAAACGATCATGGGTCGGCTCACTTAGCTCGCGCCGTCACACGTCGTTGCAGAGATTGACGTCACAGATTTGCTGTGTTGGCATGATTTACACCAATCATAATACAAACATTTATTTTCTACAAATTTATTTGTAATATTGGTGATATTGTATTGATCTGAAATATCATTTGTGATATAAGAAGGTCTGAGCTGTCTAATCTGTCTGAATGGTGTAAGGGGTCAAAATGGTGTTCAGGTCTCAGGGGTCACGATTAGCTCTTCAGGGTCTCTTTGGGTTTTCAGTCACTTTTAGGTCCTCGGGGTCTTTTGGGTCTTCGGGGTGTTGGAGGTCTTTGGGGTCTTCAAAGGTCTAAGGGGTCTCCGCAATTTAAAGGGTCGAAAGGTACATTCCAATAGTACGTAAGTAATAGACATAGTCGGTCACACGGCTGGACGGCTGGATGGACGGATGGATGCCGAGACAGAGTTCTTTATTTATATATTTATATATGTATGTGTATGTGTCTCATGTTTGTTCGATTCATTAAATAAATATGAAACCAAAGGAAACTGTCACTGGCAGTTGATTTTATTTATTTTTCTCCATAAACTCTCGTTGACGTGTCAGATGAGCAACTGTTTGTTTATTTTTTTACATATGCAGGTATAACATTTCATGCCCTTCCCTCCCACTCACCATGTACACTGTATACCCACTGGCCTGGATGAGCACACCCTACTGCAGCCAAAAACGATGTCTTGGAACTTTGACGCCACCAATGAACACAAACCCCGATGGTCGCTCGTGTTAAAACTTCAAACCGAATTTTAACTGTTTGTAGTTTGTTTTATTTAAAAACTAACTATTTATTGGGAAAAGCTAAAAATGCATGAAAACAAATCTTTCAATCGATGATCTCGCATGCATATTGATCGACTCCACAAGTATCAAAATTGTACCAAATGACGATAAACCTGCTAACTGTCCACACACAAAGCCATTCACCTGTTCAGGCCACCCAGGTATTGGTTTCATATTGTGCTTTGAAGTCTATTCTTGCTTTTCCAAAGTGGAACTTTATTAAACCCCTAAACTAGCAAGGGAGGTGCTTGGCAATATTTATCAGATCAGGACCAGAGGAGGGACAATGTGATGATGATTATTAAATTTTAAAGTTGATTTTAACGTTTTTGAGATCTTGAGTGTAATTTTAAGATAATTGTAGAAATAGGATCAGTTTGTAGAAGGTGACTAAATTGAAAGTAATATTTTTGGGTGCGATATTAAATGTTTTAATAACGTGACAGGTCTTGTTTCCAAGCCTCCTAGAGAGTAACTATGATCGTTGATCACTGTCTTGTACATCGCATGCGGTGGTGTTTTGGAATCGCATTGTTAATATACATATTCCGATGTTTTGCTCTCTTTGAAGCTTTTGTGGGGAGGATGATGATGATGGAGGAAATGACGTTGATTTCGGTGATTGTAATGATGATGAGAAGGTATGGAGATATTTGAAATTTATGAGGAATTTCGATTTTATTTTTATTTATTTTTTCCTTCAATTCTATAATAATTTACTTTTGTTGCGAATGATTGGTGTTCGTTAAATTCTTACAGAAATGCAAATATATTTTGAGCAATTCAGGAACAGCTTTGTTGTACTTGTGGGTTAAAATATTTTCCCCCTTCTAAAGACCTTCGGAGCTTAAAATCGCAACTACTCTTCCAATAGAGTCCGGGAAACTCAAACCGGTGTTGACATTCGATGTCACACTTGGGTATGAATGGAAATCTATCGTCGATTGGTCCTTGTTTCATAGATTATTATTATATTTTTTTATTATTATTATTTTTTCTATTTGTTTCACTGTTTTTCTCTTCCCATCATTGGTTGTCCTTTGTGTGCTTATTTTCCACTGCTTCATCAACCGTTCACGTCAAGCTCTTCGGGTTTTAGAATCAGTGTTTGTGTGTTCGGGTTTTAGAGTAGAGATGTTCCTCTCATTGGGCAGAATTGCCTTGTGTTTTTCTGCGTCTGCGCTTCTTGAAAATCTGGAGGGAATATCAGAATGAGAGGGGAATAGTACAAAACTCACTTATTACAGCGATGTTGGACCATTGTGATTATCCTTTCCTTTCCATAACTGTATTTGGATTTATCTCGGACTGGTGTGCTCAGTGTGATACTTCATCTTCAAATTTGCCGTTTTCATTTATTAATTTTTTTAAATAGTCAATTTTCAGTTTTGAGGCAGAATCAGATTTCATCTATTCGGTTTTCAAATCGGAATCAGATTTACTTCTGTTTGTTGCTCACCAATCTCCTCTTGGCTTGATATAAGTTGTCTTGTTTGGTTTAGCTCTATGGTTTGGTGGTTCCTTTTTTTCTATTGGGGGTGTCTTGCAGGATTTGTTTCAAGTGCTCACCCCTTTGAAGGAGCAACAGCCAAACAAGGAAAGGATTACCACTCCGTTCCTTACCAAATACGAGCGTGCTCGGGTTCTGGGCACACGGGCCCTCCAGATTTCGTGAGTTGTGCTTCATCACCAGTTTGTACTCCAAGGCCGTCAATAGTCTTTGTCACCCTTGTTGCCCTTCTTATTCCTTCACAGAATGTGTGCCCCCGTTATGGTTCAGCTGGAAGGACAGACAGATCCTCTGCTAATTGCTTTCAAGGAATTGAAGTAAGGAGATTTCATATCACATTTGTGTTACAATGTTATGAGTCTAGTGTGGCTCGGTGGTTAAGGCAGTGGCTTGGGGTCCTGAGTTTGAGCCCTGCTGGCCGCTGAGTTAGCATCAGGGGGGTTGACTCAGCCTGTGATCCTTCTGAAGGTTGGCAAAATGAGCACCAGTATACTGGTAATTATCCCTGCAGGGTCGAAGGCCACTAAAGGGTTGGTGTCAGGAAGGGTATCCGGCCATAAAAAACATTGCGACAAGAAACGGTACCATGATTGGATCCCGCAAAAAAGCTGACCCCTGCTCAGGGATAAAGGCTTTCAAATGGTGTGATGATTATTTGTGTTACAATGTTGATTGTGTAAGAGATCACCAGATTGGTCAATACTTTTAGTGAAATCAGTTTGCTTCTCAAAACTCAATGGACTTCAGCATTACAGCATCAGAGATGGGGCTGGCAGAATACCCTATTGGTATGCACTCAGCTCTAAGCTGTCTAACTAGGATTTGAGTCCTGACCTAGCTATGAATGGTCATCGTGGTGTTTTGCATGCAGGACTATTCATCAGTGTGTGCTGTCCCTCAGATAGACATGAAACTGGGTGTCCAATTGGCCGGCATTCGTTGATGGATGTTGAATATTCCACGGCGTCCTTTGCGAAAAGTCGGCGAGCTATATCAACCCTGAACAAATTACAATTCCTACCATAACCTACAGGGGGCACTGCATCAGTAGCACAATTGTGCCCCGAGCAAATAGTGCCACCTGCAGCTGTGCTGCATATGAACAAAGAAGAAGCAGCAACATCACACAATTAGGAAATAATTAAAAACCTGATAATTGTGTGGATTTGAACAAGTGTCAGCACCGAACGTGTTTCGGATTTTCTGAAATTTAACATGCTGGCCATCTAGCCCTGGAAGCCATTTCAGAAATGTGGCTGATCGAAGGACAAAGGAGCTCCAAAGATTGCACTCTCATTGAATGCAGATGTGAACTGGGGGACGTGTTGATCGTTTATCGAAGTGTTTACACCTTACTAACATTGAACATTATATATTCCACTTGAGTGATGTCTTGGTTTTTAGCCAACCAGCCATGGCAAGCAGTCGTCTGTGGAATGGTACAAGCTGTCCAAAAATGGTTTGTTTGTTTTATGTCGACCTTAATTGGGATTGGTCCTACAATGCTTCCTTGGAAGATTTCACCTTCAAAGTTGAAAATTAATCGAAAGGTTCCTGCTCACATATCCATGGAGATCAGACAGCTTGTCTTGGAGAAGATCTCAAATACCTTTGAGATGTATTGTGACAACTATGAAATGTTCTGGTTTTGTCAAATTGCATCTTGATCGATTTGGCTTGTTCATCCATTTTCAAGAGATCAGGAGCACATCTAATGGTGTGACCAGTTTCAAAACTGATAATTACCTGAGATCACAGTTTGAAACAAGATTCTTCATGATGCTTATTTTGCTCATTATGTTTGGTTCCAGATTTTAGTGTGAGGATGTTCAGATCTGTGCTCAGAGTGATCGAGATACAACTCCTTTCCTCGTCAGAATAAACCTTGCTATTCTATACAAAAGACTGTCAGGATGGCCTAGAGGTACGCACACTCGCCTCCAAGCTGTCGTCTGTTTAAATCCGGACCTAGCTATGAACATCGTGGTGTTTCTGAGGCAGGGTGATTCATCAGTGCGTGTCATCTCTCGGATGGACGTTAAAGCCGGCACCTCATCTGCCAGCACTAGTTTGTGGACGTGAAAGATCCCACGGTGTCTTTCTTCGTGAAGAGTAGGTGAGCTATCGCCAACGTCCTGAACAAATTACATTTCCTGCTGGGAAGGCAATGGCAAACCACCCAGTATAACCTTTGCAAAAAAATTGTTTTGGCTGCACCAACACTCTGTGACAGAGTCTGGTACATCAGAATTGGAATCCTATTCAAAATAAATAAATACCCATTGTATAATTCAGATAATTTTCTGGCTTTTTGTGGTCTGGGAGCTTCAACTTGATATATCTACTCACATTCATCTCCTAATTTGGCTTCAATGTCCTCAGAAGATCACCCTATCTTATTCCATCTTTATTTAACCACCAAACTTGGTGGTGTAATGATTAGAGCATCCGCTCTTGGTCTGGGAAATCAGTGGTTTGAACCTCGGCCAAGTCGTACCAAAGACTTTTAACAAGCTCGAATGAGCTAAAATCCTCGTCCTCTTAATGATGTCATAAAAACGAATATGATGTCATTGTGATTTATCAAGTTTGTGATAAATTATTTGTACTAATGCCCGGCTTGATTCCCGCAAACAAAATTCAAACAGCTTGCCTAGTTTCGGAGATAATGGTATAGGCGATTTCCATTAGCGGCGATATTATGACGTCAACTTTTTTTCTCGGAAGAATTTCCAAAATCGGAGATGGTTACTGCCTGCGCGTGTGCTTTCTGCATATACATGCCAAGTTTCACGAAGATCCGATTAGAAAACTGGGTTGTGAAACAAAAAATAGGAATGACGTCATAAAAATTGATATGATGTCATCATGATGTATCATATGTACGGTAATTCATCTCTGCTAATGCCCTGTTCGATTCCTGCAAACAGAATTCAAAAAGCTTGCCTAGTTTCGGAGATATTTTGACGTCATAAATTTTTTTCTTGGAGGAATTTTCAAAATCGGAGATGGTTACTGTCTGCGCAGAGTATTTTTACATATATATGCCAAGTTTCAGGAAGTTTCGATGAAAACTGTGGGCTGTGAAACAAATGAAACAACAAAAAGTCAAAAAATAGGAATGATGTCATAAAAATTGATATGACGTCATAGTGATGTATCACATGTGCCGTAATTCATCTGTACTAATGCCCTGTTCGATTCCCATAAACAGAATTCAAAAAGCTTGCCTAGTTTCGGAGATAATTTTTGAGGCAATTTCCATTAGTGGAGATATTTTGATGTCAACTTTTTTTTCTTGGAGGAATTTTCAAACTCGGAGATTGTTACTGTTTGCGTGGGGTATTTTTACATATATATGCCAAGTTTCAGGAATTTTCGATGAAAACTGTAGGCTGTGAAACAAATGAAACAAAAAATAAGAATGATGTCATAAAAATTGATATGACGTCATAGTGATGTATCATATGTGCGGTAATTCATCTCTGTTAATGCCCTGTTCGATTCCCGCAAACAGAATTCAAAAAGCTTGCCTAGTTTCGGAGATAATTTTTGAGGCGATTTCCATTAGCGGAGATATTTTGACGTCATAACTTTTTTTCTAGGCGGAATTTTCAAAATCGGAGATGGTTACTGTCTGCGCAGGAGGGTATTTTTACATATATATGCCAAGTTTCAGGACGTTTCGATAAACTGGAGGCTGTGAAAAAAAAGTCCACAAGAACAACAACGTGAGTAAGACTTAGAGATCCTCCACGAGGATCTAAAAATGGAATGTGGTGCTTCCTTACTTCATGCTCATTATAAAAAATATTGAGCCTGGGTAGATCTCAGGCCTTACAGCATCTGTAAAACAGATACACGTATAAAATGAAATGAATACGTTTTCATAAAATATCAAATGAGTGTTTGTTTTTTTTTTTCTTCTAAAATCAAATTAAAATTTTTATGAAGTCTGGTGATTATTCGTAAACCCAGCCAGCATAACTCGAACTTGTGCTAGACATAACTTCTGGGAAAGGAGACAGCTTTATACCCAATCAAATGCAATCTCCATAGAAACGTTGACAAGCTTGGTCACTTCCAGTGTGGTAGTGGGTCTTCTCCAAGCAGAGGTAAATATAATGGCAGCAGTAGGCAAGAAAGTGCTCCTGCCTAGAAAGTAACGTTGCCATGCAGCAAGGTGGGACAAAAAAGTCGGTCAGAGGGCTCGAACTTAGGTAACGGCCATAAAAGGGGATGCCATGTGGTGGTGGTGGGGCATTTGAAAAAAACTTGGAGACGAAGGATGTTGTCCTGTTTGCTTGATGTTATACTAATATAGGCTCCACCACAGCCACCAACCATCACCACCTTCATGGTGGAAACGATGACGACAGAACAGAACTTGAAAACAATATCTAAGTTGAAAATGAGTTTTATCATGGCACAGCCACTGGAGCACTCGAAGATGCTAATAAGTCTAACAAAGCTGCCACAACTAAATCTGATGAAGGATGTTGTTCAGATAGAACCTGATTTCTTTTCAACTCACACTGAGATATTGATTATAAGCCAGGTCAACCTATTTTTGGTGAAAGTCTGAAAGGAAAAAAAATAAAATGAAAGTGATCTGTCCATTATGTGCATGCAGCTGATAAGATGTTTATATAGCCAGAAATGGGTTAGAATGCTTCTGAGAGCATCTATGATCTCAGAGCTTCCAGCGACCTGTGTGGCCTCTGGACCCCAGCCTATTGACGAATTCCCTGCAATACTTGGCATCATCAATTTGTCAAATAAGGACACTTTGAATTTCAGGATCTTAACCTGAGAGCATGGCCAAAACAACCAAAGGTTGTCAACCATAGTGCAGGCGATAGTTGCCATTCTATGGTTGTTTTGCCAGCCTATGGGCATACAGGCATCCTCCTGTGTTGCGGTTCCTTGTAAGGAAACTCATTGTAAGCCGATATGATGCTTTCTTGTTTAGCAGAGGACAGTCACATGAGTCTTGTCACTGGAAGAATACTTTGTTAGGCCGGTCGGATAACCCATCCCACCGTTTTGATGTCACTCAGGCTTTGAACACTTCCACTTTTTTTTTTAACACACTTTCGCAAACACTTTTAGTATAAAACTTTAAGAAGTGATTGAGATATTTATTTGTGTTGTAAATACAGATGAGTGACAGTTGTTCACTATCTTTAATTCATCTTGTTGCACACAAAAATAAATCCTTGCCGTCCCACCAGAGCAGGGAAGATCCCCATGATCGTGAGACGACACCTTCCAGATGGGACTTTTGAAGACTGGGGCATTGATGAGTTGATCGTCACAGAATGAGACTTTGAGTTGATCGTCCTGATTAAATTTGCCATTTCCTTGCCATCACAGAATCGTTTTATTTATAGTTCAAGTTTATTCCAGTCATCAATTCCTTCAAATAATGTTTTGTTTTACTGCATATGATGTGAATAATCTGCTGAACTGCATACCATGAATGCTGCTGGTTGTTTAAATTGGGTTGTTTCAAAAACTTTGCTGAAAACATATCGTTGGTTTTTGTTTTGTTGTTGTTTATAGAGATGTGTTTAATTTGCAATGAAAGAAAATATTGATTTAGACACATCTCATGTTTGTTCAACTGTAGTTTTATGTACTGGTATCGTTCTACTATATTTTGCTGTTTCGGTTATATTTACTTGTGAAGTCTGACCAATTTTACCTGATTGACAATTGTTGCTGATGATGTTCATGTGGGTAACAGTGCTACCCCTCCCCTCCCCCTCCCCCCTCCCTTTCCTCTCTGGCCCGTGGTCGTGACTATTTTGAGTGGTGATTTTAACGCTGCACAGAGTGCTCACTCCATCTCGGATTGTGATTGAAGGAGCCTTCATCCAAGGCAGGAATTTTTCAAACAGGCCAGGTATCAACACATAATACCCTACTTTATTGATTTATTTTATTTTTGTCCAAGTCGATGCAAATTGAGGGGATAGGACAGTTTATTTAACATCATTGATGCAATGCCATAGCTGTGAAGCACTGGGAAGGTGGTTTGTTTGGTTTGGGTATGGCAGTTTTGAGTTTTCTGGTGATATCAAGTTCCTTTTCTGCTTTACCAATCAAATAAAAGGGGAGGTGAAGAGCTATGTATTTTTTTTCATTTTGACAATGTTGTTGGCTAGAAGGCTTGCTTTCTGAATTACATGAGTTCATCTGATCTATGAATGCTCAAGCCCAATTCATGTCACTGCTGAAAGCACTTGCTTGTAAGGCACTGACCACTATTTTGTGGTTAGACCTTATTCCTTTTGTAATTAAGATAGAATGGATAATTCAGGATAACCGGCCTCTGCAAGATCCAGACTGTTTTGTGGAGGAGAAAGGTTGGTGGGCCAAGGTGATTTATTGTGGTGTCAGGTTCGGTGGCGAGGACGACCGCCAGAGGGAGCAGTCGGGCCGTCTCCCACCGAACACCGGAATTGAAGGTCGTAACCTTCGGATAACTCCGAAGGTCACGGGTCCCTTAGTGGACCGTGGATGCCAAAATTTCGACAGCATGGGGTAGGGTTAATTGTCTAATTCCAATTTACCTAAGTACCCATGCCGTCCAACTACCGGGGAAGCCACACCCTCGGCCGACTTTGTCCGAACCGAGTCGCTGTTACAGACTCGGATCCGACGTAAACCGAGCTGGGATTACCAAAGTCTGTCGGACCAAATGAACAATTTACAGCACAAACGGCCTCCCTATTTCTCAAACCTGAACCATGCTAGGCCAATGAAAGAAATCACGGACAACGAACTGGAACATTTAACAGTTATTTATTTACAATAATAAGACAGTGTAGACTTATTCCGAATGTACAATGCTTTGTACAATTCCGAATACACTTATACAACACCACAGACACACACACACCAAAAGGAAATGGACCCGGATTATCTTTATTTCGACCCTTGCAGCCAAGGGGATAGACAGGCTGGAGGTCAGAGTTTGGTCGGTACCTGGCTGCCTCAGGCGGTTTGGCCCGTGACTGCAGGTGTGAAACTCGGGGTCGTCAGCAATCCCAGACACGGTATAGCGGGAGCCAGGGTCGCTCCTTACCAGCGACCACTGTTTTTCTCTTCCTTAGAGGGCCAGCGGAGATTCCCGGCTCTGACTCCGGGTTATTGCTCGACAAAATGAGAGATGGAAGTCGACGGCTGTGGAATAGTCAGAGGACCAGCTTGAGACATGGCAACGATGTCCACCAACGATGCACACCAAGAGCAATGGCGACCCCTTTCTTCTCCGACAATTCCAACCCAACTCCAGCAAGCACTAAGGGAAGCCCGGCGATTCTTATCCCTCCCCCGGGCGGGGTGGGGTGGTCGGTCCTCTGAGGTAATCTTTGCCCTGATTGGACAGGGTTTCGTGGGGTGATGTGCTGGCCATCTGTGATTAGACAGGGGGAAACCCCTCCTTTCCTGGGCGGAGTCGTTGTTCTGAGGTGAGGAAACCTCCGCCCACGTCCGTGGTCGAATGCACTGGGCAATAGCGTTGATGGTGCGAAGAAGTGAAGGATTGATTTGTTGGCCTTGGGTATTGCAAAAATCTAACGAGAAAGAAACCGCAGCGCACACATGGAATTCCCTTTTGACATGGGGAGGAATCCAACGATACACATACTTATTAAAATAACGAAGCTGCCGGGACTCTGGCTGTTTGTGTGCAAATGGCTTCCAGATTCGTAATACTACCCCCCCCCCCCTTTTCTATAGACTCGTGTCGAGTCGTAAATTTTCGTGTGCCATGCAGGTGTAGGTTTTTCCTCTCGTACTTTTTACCTACGGATCCCTGAGTGCGACTTCGAATACATGTCCCAAAAATAAATAACCTAGTGCGCTGCGTCCATAGACTCTCAGGCAACTTAAATAAATTGCTGGCGCGAGACAGACAACAGGTGGGTTTTAAAGATTATGTACATTTCCTACTATTTACACGAACCATGGCCCAGGACCTGTTATCTGTGGGAAAAAGAGGCACAGCAAAGTCAACAGTTTTGTGTGGGTGAGTGCACAGCAGTTTGAAGGTCAGATGTCTTCAGGGCCTATTTTTGTCACTAAACCTTCCTTTTTCATTTCAGTCTTCAGCTGCTGGAGGCAACTCACCCTAACACGGCAGGACATGCGCTGTCCCACAGGCCATTTGAACTGGCCTTTATGCAAGAAGAACAAGGGGGTAGCCGGGCTGCACAATTCAGTCTCTGGCTCCTTTGAATGGAAAATGGAAAAACAACGATGCGCGGCCTGCGCAATGCAGTCCTCGTGGTGCGGCTGCCTGCAGGGCAGTCTTTGCAAACACACTTGCAGATGGTCCTGGTGCACATGGTGGAAATAGTTGACAGGGGAAATGCAACAAGGGCAAGCAGGCATGGGGTCAAGGCAAAGGCAGGCAAACAAGGTAAGGCAAATGCGGACCAGAAGATACAGCACAACAGGCCAGCATATGAAGCTGGCCGGCCTCTGGACTGGTCCGGAAGGTTCTGGAGGGAGTGCGGTGGTGCCAGCCACTCCGAAACGGGCTCGGACCTACCCTACTGTCTCCCCCCAACCTATCGCCTTTGCCTGTCTTTGTCCATACCCACTCCCTTAGTTTGCAACAACCAAATTTAGACTTCCCCCTTTATTTTTTTATTTTTTTTTCCTTTTATAATTCTCAGTGACCCTAACCCTCCTACTGTCCTTGTCTGGCTAACCTATCCTACCTGCCTACTCCCCAACCCCTAAGATCCTTCTTGAGGGGAATAAGGAAGAGACAGTTGGATCCGTCTTGAGGCCCAATGGAGCCTCAGAACAACCTCCACAGATTTCAGCAATTTCCCATGGTGGGTCCTTGCTCTCGAGCCGTCCGCCACACGAAGCACCGTGCACCACTCACCCGGCTTTCGTGCTGCGAGATCCCGGTGACGTCACTCGCACACGGAACCTGCGCAGCTTGCTGTGCAGGCCCGCCCGAGCGTGTCGTACCGGGGACTCGGTCCGCGACAGAACACGAGGCGTGCAGCACGTGATGCCCCGCACACGCGCTCGCATGGGGACCCGTTCTTTCCAAATTCACACAACCCTCCTTTTAACCGTGCACGTGCCGGTTTCGTACCACGCACGAGATGTTTCAACGCCGGGTTGCGATCGCGCAGACGTGCGCGCTTCGGCCGCTCGCAACACACGGGACGGACCTCGCACGCAGCGTCCCGTGGAGCCGGCGCGGTTTCCAAAATAACTTTGTGTGGCCGACCAGGCTCGCCATTCCCGTCTCCCGTCTGGATCAGTCCGACTTCCGAGTACCATTTCCACACATGCACTCACACATGTCATATCATTTGCACCACTCGCACGTTCTAACACACTCTGGGACATTCACATCTGGGGCTCGTGTTAGCCCAAAAGATCCCGAGGTTTCTACACCCCCCAAGCTCGGCATGTGCCCTTTCGCACCATGCACCCGCTCGACCTCGCTCGGCCTGACCGGACTCACGTCGTCACTGCCTGCCTCGAGGGAGCATACCGTCTCGTTCCTGTGGGAGGTTAATCCGACCCCCGAATTGGGTCTCAACACATTCCACCTGCTCAACCTCAATGTCCCTCACCAGCTCCATTTCCCCTTGCGTCTCTGCCAATTCTTCCTTCGTCTCGTCCATGTGTTTCTCCAGTCGTTCTCCCATTTCCCGCATCCCTGTCTCGACCTTCCGTCCCATCTCTCTAACCATTCCCATCATTTCTTCATGTCTCAATTTGCATCCCTCCTTTACGGCCTCCAACTCCCCCTTGTTTCCTGCTGGCATTCTTTTAACTTTTCTATCGCCGTCGTGTTCTTTTTCCATTTCTTTCTTGAATTGCCCTTGTCCTTTTTAAATTTCCTTTACCCCCTGTTATGTCCAAGTTTGTCGACTTCCCGTCCAACCGTCATTATTTTGTCCATTACGTCTTCCTTACCCGCTTCCATCGCGGACCAAACACCTTCGACACTCCCCCTCAACTCGGTCATCTCCCCGCATACAGTGTCGATCTCATCCGCCATTTTGCCTTTCACCTCCTCCAGACTCGCCTGCAGGTTCAACCCCATGCTCTGCATTTCCCCTAGCTGTGTTCGCATGTCACTCTTCATTTCATCCCTCATGTTTTGCATATTTGCATCCATCTTGCTTTCCATATTCTGTAAATTGTGCGCGTTCGCTTCCTTTTTGTTTTCCATTCGTTGCGCATTCGCATTCATTTCCTTTTCCATCCTCCGCATATCGCTCCTCTGTTTTTATTGCATCTTCGTCAGTATTTCCACTCATCGGGTCACGTCGAGTGGCCCTGACGAAGCCGATTCGCCTCGATCGGGCGCGAATTTGAATCTCCTCCCCCTCCCCTCTCCTCTCCCTCTCCTCTTCCTCTCCCTCTTCCTCTCCCTCTTCCTCTCCCTCTTCCTCTCCCTCTTCCTCTCCCTCTTCCTCTCCCTCTTCCTCTCCCTCTTCCTCTCCCTCTTCCTCTCCCTCTTCCTCTTCTTCCTCTTCCTCTTCTTCCTCTTCCTCTTCCTCTTCTTCCTCTTCCTCTTCTTCCTCTTCCTCTTCCTCCCCATTTCTCCCCCCTTCCTTTAATATTCCCGTCACACTGCAGTGCGGTTAGGTCTTACTCTCAGCCATGATTTCTCTTGTCAGTTTGGCTTTGACACCCTTGTCTTACTTCTTGCCTGGCAGCGAGCCATTTTACACCGTTGTAGAAATGATTCACAAACTGGAGTTCAACCACATTCGCAACACCATCTTCAGCGATGCATTTCCTCTCTTGACAAATAAAGCTTCATACCATGAGCCGCATTGTGACTCGCTATCTTCAGTGGGTTTTCACTCATTTTAACCGGGGACTTCAATCATGCTCGAGTGGTGGGCTTGGGATCTTAGGGTCCTAAGTTCAAATCCTGCTTGGCTGTTGAACTAATACCGGGTGGGCTTGACTCAGCCTGTCATCTTGCCGAGGTCTGCAAAATGAGTACCGGCATGCTGGTATCCTGCCTCGGAGTGGCAACCCGTCCAGGATTGTGCCCAATAGCCCAAGAGACTGCTTATGCAGCACCAACGCTCTGCACAGAGTATCGTCCCAATGGAATAGAATGGACTTCAATCATCGTACCCCTTTTGGGGAACAGGTTATTTCCATGGGCCCTGGACATTTATGACACTCGCGTCATTGAGTGGATCATATTACTTTGTGGTCTGAAGATACGACGCCGAATTGTCCGACTGGTGAAACACCGTCGTCGTTTTTAGATCCTCGTGGAGGATCTCTCAGTCTTACTCATGTTGTTGTTCTTAAACTTCTTCTTGTGGACTTTTTTGTTTCATAGCGTCAAGTTTTCATCGAAACCTCCTGAAACTTGGTATATATATGTAGAAATACCGTGCGCAGACAGTAACTATCTCCGATTTTGAAAATTCCTCCGAGAAAAACAGTTATGACGTCAAAATATCTCCGCTAATGGAAATTGCCTAAAAAATTATCTCCGAAACTAGGCAAGCTTTTTGAATTCTGTTTGCGGGAATCGAACAGGGCATTAGCAGAGATGAATTGCCGCACATACGATACATCACTATGACGTCATATCAATTTTTATGACGTCATTCCTATTATTTGACATTTTTTGTTTCACAACCCAGAGTTTTCATCGGCTCTTCATGAAACTTGCCATGTATATGCAGAAAGCCCACGCGCAGGCAGTAACCATCTCCGATTTTGGAAATTCTTCCGAGAAAAAAAGTTGACGTCATAATATTGCCGCTAATGGAAATCGCCTATACCATTATCTCCGAAACTAGGCAAGCTGTTTGAATTTTGTTTCGGGAATTAAGCCGGACATTAGCACAGATAATTTATCGCAAACCTGATACATCACAATGACGTCATATTCGTTTTATGACGTCATCATTAAGAGGACGAGGATCTTAGCTCATTTCAGCTTGTTTTTTATACATGCAAACATAATTCTGTGTCTGGTGTTGCCTTAATGGTTCGGGTGGTGGGCTTAGGATCCGAGGATCCTGAGTTCAAATCCCACACTGCTGTTGAATTAATAACAGGTGGGGTTGACTGCCTGTCATCCTTCCGAGGTCGACAAAATGAGTGCCAGCTTGCTGGTATCCTGTGCCAGAGTGGCGACCCGTCCAGGATTGTGTCCAACAGCCAAGGAGACTGATTAGGCAGCACCAACGCTCTGCACAGAGTATGGTATCAATGGATGGAGGAAACGTAATTCTCAATGAAACTTTCCGTGCTGAAGCAACGGAGACCGCCATTTGTTAAGCGGGGCCGAGCGCTCCGTTCCGTTGGAGTGATTGCTTGAGCGGTAAGCAATGTGTTTACAAACAGAACACACGCTCGGTCTTTCGCACAGCCATTATAAACGGTAGGAACGGTGTTCCAGCACCGGGGGGCGGTGGCGGCTGTTAAAGATCACACAGTGTCTGTCAGGAAGAGTTGTCATGGTGAAAAACGGACCTGGCGAGTGGATTCCAGAAAGACTTGCGCCATCATTGTTCCACGAGGTGGCGATAATATTGTGAATACTAAAGAAGCACAAGTCGAGTGTTGAGAAAGATTCACAGTGTTCATTCATTGTTAGAAAGTGAGAAATGATGTTATTTAGTTGCATCTCCTTGTTTAGTATTCACATGTATGATGTACTCGTTCAGAGATACAATGAACCTGCAAATAGCGCCGACTGTTTGCGCAATGTATAGACTCCATGGCAACGGAGTGAGCGGCAGTGTCTGTGGCAAATCTCTGAGGCGTTATTCGTATTTATCCTCCATTGTGTGTTCACTTCGTATTGGTGCTTCATTATTATATCGTGATGTTTCCAGCATTAGTAAACGAAAGAAAATTATGCGAATGAATAAATCGTGAATGAATAACTTCCTTGGAAAACATTTGACGAATCCGCTTGTCGATGTTTTTTCCAGTTCGCTTTTCCGGACGAGGGAAGTGGATAGTTTCATTGTTTGAAGTGTAGATTCAGTTGAAATGATGTTGGTCCGAATGTCCACCTCATAAAACGTCTCGGCACGTTCGGGTTTCGCCGCAAGTCGATCGACGAGTCGGTAAGAAGTTTCGTTTTGTTCCTCGTTTTGTCATTTTGTACCGTTAACAACTCAAGGCCCTGACATCACGTGTTTCGTTTATTACACACACTTCGCACACCTGTGGTACCGTGTGTTTCGTTTATTACACACACTTCGCACACCTGTGGTACCGTGTGTTTCGTTTATTACACACACTTCGCACACCTGTGGTACCGTGTGTTTCGTTTATTACACACACTTCGCACACCTGTGGTACCGTGTGTTTCGTTTATTACACACACTTCGCACACCTGTGGTACCGTGTTTCGTGACACACTTCGCACACCTGTGGTACCATGTGGTGTTGCATGGTAAAAGTAATGTGCGCGCCTGTGGTACCGTGTGTTTTGTTTATCACACACACTTCGCACACCTGTGGTACCATGTGTTTCGTTTATTACACACACTTCGCACACCTGTGGTACCATGTGTTTTGTTTATCACACACACTTCGCACACCTGTGGTACCATGTGTTTCGTTTATTACACACACTTCGCACACCTGTGGTACCATGTGGTGTTGCATGGTAAAAGTAATGTGCACACCTGTGGTACCATGTGTTTCGTTTATTACTCACACTTCGCACACCTGTGGTACCATGTGTTTCGTTTATTACACACACTTCGCACACCTGTGGTACCATGTGTTTCGTTTATTACACACACTTCGCACACCTGTGGTACCGTGTTTCGTTTATTACACACACTTCGCACACCTGTGGTACCGTGTTTCGTTTATTACACACACTTCGCACACCTGTGGTACCGTGTTTCGTTTATTACACACACTTCGCACACCTGTGGTACCATGTGGTGTTGCATGGTAAAAGTAATGTGCACGCCTGTGGTACCATGTGTTTCGTTTATTACACACACTTCGCACACCTGTGGTACCATGTGTTTCGTTTATTACACACACTTCGCACACCTGTGGTACCATGTGTTTCGTTTATTACACACACTTCGCACACCTGTGGTACCATGTGTTTCGTTTATTACTCACACTTCACACACCTGTGGTACCATGTGTTTCGTTTATTACACACACTTCGCACACCTGTGGTACCATGTGTTTCGTTTATTACACACACTTCGCACACCTGTGGTACCATGTGTTTCGTTTATTACTCACACTTCGCACACCTGTGGTACCATGTGTTTCGTTTATTACACACACTTCGCACACCTGTGGTACCGTGTTTCGTTTATTACACACACTTCGCACACCTGTGGTACCATGTGTTTCGTTTATTACTCACACTTCACACACCTGTGGTACCATGTGTTTCGTTTATTACACACACTTCGCACACCTGTGGTACCATGTGTTTCGTTTATTACACACACTTCGCACACCTGTGGTACCGTGTTTCGTTTATTACACACACTTCGCACACCTGTGGTACCATGTGGTGTTGCATGGTAAAAGTAATGTGCACGCCTGTGGTACCATGTGTTTTGTTTATCGCACACACTTCGCACACCTGTGGTACCATGTGTTTCGTTTATTACACACACTTCGCACACCTGTGGTACCGTGTTTCGTTTATTACACACACTTCGCACAATTGTGGTACCGTGTGTTTCGTTACACACACTTCGCACACCTGTGGTACCGTGTTTCGTGACACACACTTCGCACACCTGTGGTACCATGTGGTGTTGCATGGTAAAAGTAATGTGCGCGCCTGTGGTACCGTGTGTTTTGTTTATTACTCACACTTCGCACACCTGTGGTACCATGTGTTTTGTTTATCACACACACTTCGCACACCTGTGGTACCATGTGTTTCGTTTATTACTCACACTTCGCACACCTGTGGTACCATGTGTTTCGTTTATTACTCACACTTCGCACACCTGTGGTACCATGTGTTTCGTTTATTACACACACTTCGCACACCTGTGGTACCGTGTTTCGTTTATTACACACACTTCGCACACCTGTGGTACCGTGTTTCGTTTATTACGCACACTTCGCAACCTGTGGTACCGTGTTTCATTTATTACACACACTTCGCACACCTGTGGTACCGTGTTTCGTTTATTACGCACACTTCGCACACCTGTGGTACCATGTGGTGTTGCATGGTAAAAGTAATGTGCATGCCTGTGGTACCATGTGTTTCGTTTATTACACACACTTCGCACACCTGTGGTACCGTTTCGTTTATTACACACACTTCGCACACCTGTGGTACCATGTGGTGTTGCATGGTAAAAGTAATGTGCATGCCTGTGGTACCATGTGTTTCGTTTATTACACACACTTCGCACACCTGTGGTACCGTGTTTCGTTTATTACACACACTTCGCACACCTGTGGTACCGTGTTTCGTTCATTATGCACACTTCGCAACCTGTGGTACCGTGTTTCATTTATTACACACACTTCGCACACCTGTGGTACCGTGTTTCGTTTATTACACACACTTCGCACACCTGTGGTACCATGTGGTGTTGCATGGTAAAAGTAATGTGCGCGCCTGTGGTACCATGTGTTTTGTTTATCGCACACACTTCGCACACCTGTGGTACCGTGTTTCGTTTATTACACACACTTCGCACAATTGTGGTACCGTGTGTTTCGTTACACACACTTCGCACACCTGTGGTACCGTGTTTCGTGACACACTTCGCACACCTGTGGTACCGTGTTTCGTGACACACACTTCGCACACCTGTGGTACCGTGTGTTTTGTTTATTACACACTTCACACACCTGTGGTACCGTGTGGTGTTACATGGTAAAAGTAATGTACACTCCTGTGGTACCATGTGTTTCGTTTATTACACACACTTCGCACACCTGTGGTACCGTGTGGTGTTGCATGGTAAATAATGTACACACCTGTGGTACCGTGTGGTGTTGCATGGTAAAAGTAATGTACACACCTGTGGTACCATGTGTTTCGTTTATTACACACACTTCGCACACCTGTGGTACCGTGTGGTGTTGCATGGTAAATAATGTACACACCTGTGGTACCGTGTGTTTCGTTTATTACACACACTTCGCACACTTGTGGTACCATGTGTTTTGTTTATTACACACACTTCGCACACCTGTGGGATTGTTTCATTTATTACACACACTTCGCACACCTCTGGTACCATGTGTTTCATTTATTACACACACTTCGCACACCTGTGGTACTGTTTCGTTTATTACACACACTTCGCACACCTGTGGTACCTTGTGGTGTTACATGTTAAAAGTAATGTACACACCTGTGGTACCGTGTGTTTTGTTTATTGCACACACTTTGCACACCTTTGGTACCGTGTGGTGTTGCTTGGTAAAAGTAATGTACACACCTGTGGTACCGTGTGTTTTGTTTATTGCACACCCGTGCTACCATGTGGTGTTACATGGTAAAAGTAATGTACACACCGGTGGTACCGTGTGGTGTTGCTTGGTAAAAGTAATGTAAACACCTGTGGTACCGTGTGGTGTTGCTTGGTAAAAGTAATGTACACACCTGTGGTACCATGTGTTTTGTTTGTGTCGATTCGTTCTTGAGCGGATGTCGTGGACAGACTCGAACCCCCAACGGTGGTTTTAAATGGACAACCCGTCCAACCAGCAACCACTGAAACCTACAAAGTTTTGTTTTGTTTTTATTCCGCTGCACCAAGGGTGCCCGAGGCATTATGTTTCCATCCGTCCTCCGGATTTTCGTTTATGCGGTAACTCAAGAAGCAAATTGTAGAATTTTATAAAACTTGGTAAAAAGGTAAAGTAAGACGGGTCAATTAAGTGATTAGATTTTGGGCCAGATATGGTAAAGGTCAAACTCTGAAATTTCACTGTTTATGCCCTAACTCAAGAAATAAAAGACAGAATTTCATCAAACTTGGTAAAAAGGTAAAGACAGGGCAATTAAGTGATTAGATGTTGGGCCAGATGCGATAAAGGTCAAGGGTCAAACTCTGAAATTTTACTGTTTACTCCGCAACTCAAATATTGGACAGAATTTCATCAAACTTGGTACAAAGGTAAAGTAAGACTGGTCAATCAAGTGATTAGATTTTGGGCCAGATGTGGTTAAGGTCAAGGTCAAACTGACATTTTACTGTTTACGCCCCAACTCAAATATTCGATAGAATTTCATCAAACTTAGTAAAAAGGTAAAGTAAGACGGGTCAATTAAGTGATTAGATTTTGGGCCAGATATGGTAAAGGTCAAACTCTGAAAATTCACTGTTTATGCCCTAACTCAAGAAATAAAAGACAGAATTTCATCAAACTTGGTAAAAAGGTAAAGTAAGACAGGGCAATTAAGTGATTAGATGTTGGGCCAGATGCGATAAAGGTCAAGGGTCAAACTCTGAAATTTTACTGTTTACGCCGCAACTCAAATATTGGACAGAATTTCATCAAACTTGGTACAAAGGTAAAGTAAGACTGGTCAATCAAGTGATGAGATTTTGGGCCAGATATGGTCAAGGTCAAACTGACATTTTACTGTTTACGCCCCAACTCAAATATTCGATAGAATTTCATCAAACTTGGTACAAAGGTAAAGTTGGACAGGGCAATTAACTGATTAGATTTTGGGCCAGATATGATAAAGGTCAAGGGTCAAATATGTCAATACTCAAGTGTTTGTGCGGGAGAGCGGAGGCATACCCGTCGACTGCGCGCAGTCGAATTACTCTAGTTTAATATAAAGAGGAATACTCGTTTTAATGGAATCGACTTACCTTATTACACTGCTAGTATCTGATCATGTACTCAAATCATGGTGACAGACTGCCTTAACGAGCCCTCTCGAAGCTCTGCTATCCGGGTTAAATAAAGTGACTTTATCAAGTTTACTTGAGAACAACAAGTGGTAAAATCCATCCTGATGTCAGAGTGTGATGATAAAAACCTCAAAAGCTTTGTAAGTCCCAACACACAAGTGTTTAACTGGTTATTCCAATAAGTTTCATTTGTTTGTTTTATCCGAGATGCCTCGGTTTGTGAGTGGTCGGTTTCTGTCCTTTTCTGTCACGATGTGATTATTCATGGTTCTTAGACATTTGATGAGTTTCACAGTTTTACCATGTAATTCCTGGTATGAGACACTTACGGTATTTCTACAATCTCATCTTTGCATGGCATTCTAATATACAGTATTTTTTATACCCGGCACCCTTGATGCGGAGGCATTATGTTTCCGGGTTGTCCGTCCATCCGTCCGGATTTTCGTTTACGCGATAACTCAAGAAGCAAATTGTAGAATTTCATCAAACTTTGTAAAAAGGTAAAGTAAGACAGGGCAATTAAGTAATTATATTTTGGGCCAGATGTGATCAAGGTCAAAGGTCAAGGTCAAACTCTGAAATTTTACTGTTTACACCCTAACTCGAAATATTGGACAGAATTTCATCAAACTTGGTGCAAAGGTAAGGTTAGACTGAATAACTGATTTAGATTTTGATTAGATTAACTGATTAGATTTTGGGCCATATATGAAAAAGGTCAAGGGTCAAATATGTCAATACTCAAGTGTTTGTGCGGGAGAGCGGGACCTGGATCCGGACCTGAACCAAAATACACTACATGGCCCAAAGTATGTGGACATCCCTTCTAATTATTTGATTCGGTTATTTCAGCCACACCTATTGCTGACAGGTGTATAAAATCAAGCACACAGCCATGCAATCTCCATAGACAAACATAGGTAGTCGAATGGCCATACTGAAGAGCTCGATGACTTTCAACATGGCACCGTCGTAGGATGCCACCTTTCCAACAAGTCATCTCATCAAATTTCTGCCCTGGTCAACTGTAAGTGCTGATATTGTGAAGTGGAAATGTCAACAATAGCTCAGCTGCAAAGTGGCAGGCCACACAAGCTCACAGAACAAGCTCACAGAACAAGCTCACTAGTGAAACGCGTAGCATGGAAAAATCGTCTGTCGTCGGTTGCAACACTCACTACCGAGTTTCAAACTGATCCTGGAAACGTCAGCACAATCACTGTTCATCGAGAGCTTCATGAAATGGGTTTCCATGATTGAGCAGCCTCACACAAGCCGAAGATCACCATGCGCAATGCCAAGCGTCGGCTTGAGTGGTGTAAAGCTCACCACCATTGGACTCTGGTGCAGTGGAAATGCATTCTCTGGAGTGATGAATCACGCTTCACCATCTGGCAGTCCCAAGGATGAATCTGGATTTTGTGTATGTGAGAAGAATGCCACCTGCCAAAATGCATAGTGCCAACTCTAAAGTTTGGTGGAGGAGAAATAATGGTTTGGGGCTGTTTTTCATGGTTCAGGCGAGGCCCCTCGTGTTCCAGTGAAGGGAAATCTTAATGCTACAGCATACAATGACATTCTAGAGGATTCTGTGCTTCCAACTTTGTGGCAACAGTTTGGGAAGGCCCTTTCTTGTTTCAGCATGACAATGTCCCCATGCACAAAGTGAGGTCCAAACAGAAATGGTTTGTTGAAATCTGTGTGGAAGAACTTGACTGGCCTGCACAGAGCCCTGACCTCAACCCCATTGAACACCTTTGGGATGATTTGGAACACAGACTGCAAGCCAGACATAATCAGTGCCCGACCTCACTCGTGCTCTTGTGGCTGAATGGAAGTAAATCCCACAGCAATGTTCCACCATCTCATGGAAAGCCTTCCCTGAAGAGTGGAGGCTGTTTTCTATCTATAATTCCAGGTGTGTGCGTGCGTGCGTGAGCGCGCGCGTGCGTCTGTGACTGCTGTTTCTCAACAACCACTGGTCCGATCAAATTGAAACTTGCCAACTACATTGCTGGGGACCTGAGTATGTGCCTTTTCAAGGTTTCATATTAATCGGACAAGAGCTTCCAAAGTTATGGCCATTTATTTACCAACCAATGACAGGACACGTTGCTGCTTGGGCGGGGCCGATGGGGGAAGAGAACCTCAGCCGCGTTCCCCATTACGGGTTACAATGTACGCACTTCCGCATAGTGATGACGTCGTGTATATATCTATAATTCTATAATTCCAGCTGTGTGTGTGTGTGTGTGTGTGTGTGTGTGTGTGTGTGTGTGTGTGTGTGTGTGTGTGTGTGTGTGTGTGTGTGTGTGTGTGTGTGTGTGTGTGTGTGTGTGTGTGTGTGTGTGTGTGTGTGTGTGTGTGTGTGTCTGTCTGTGTGTGTGTGTGTGTCTGTCTGTGTGTGTGTGTGTGTCTGTGTGTGTCTGTGTGTGTGTGACCGCTGTTTCCTGACAACCACTGGTCCGATCTAATTGAAACTTGCCAGATATATTGCTGGGGACCTGAGTATGTGCCTTTTCAAGATTTGATATTAATCGGACAAGTGATTCCCAAGTTATGGCCATTTATTTGCCAACCGATGACAGGACACGTGCTGCGTAGGCCGGTGCACGGCCGGCCGACGATGATGTCATGTGCCGTGCTGGTTACGATGGGGATCAATCGGTGCCTTAGTTATCGTGGGGTAGGAGTGCCAATGGTAAATGGCAGCGAATGCTATGGCAAGCAAAGACAGGGAGGTAAACTTGATTTTAATTAACTGTGTGTATCACAGCAGTTGTTACTTCAATGCAAGCGATAATTCGTGGAATGATGTGAACATTCCGTACGGGCACGCACTACTTTTGGATAGTGATGACTTACTGTATTCTAATAATTTCTCGATTTCTTATCCGCATTTATAGATAAACACAATGCCCCAATCCAGTCGTCGTTTATGAGAGCGAAGGAATGGCCTGTGTGGTTGTTTGAAAGTTTTTTTTTTTTGTTTTTTTTTTTTGCATGTACGTGGCCTGTGCACATATGGGCACGCGAGAGCGAAGAAACGGCCTGTGTGGTTGTTGTTTCTGGCACGCGGTTTGAAAGTTTTTTTTTATTTTTTTTATTTTTATTTTTTTTTTTTTTTAAGTTTTTTTTGTTTGTACGGCCACGCACGTACGGACATGCGAGAGCAAAGGAACGGCCTGTGTGTTTGTTTCTGGCAAGCGGTTTTAAAGTATGTGTATATATATATATATATATATATATATATATATATATGTATGTGTGTATATATATATATATGTATGTGTGTATATATATATATATGTATGTGTGTATATATATATATATATATATATATATATATATATATGTATGTGTGTATATATATATATATATATATGTATGTGTGTATATATATATATATGTATGTGTGTATATATATATGTATGTGTGTATATATATATATATATATATATATATATGTATGTGTGTATATATATATATATATGTATGTGTGTATATATATATATGTATGTGTGTATATATATATATATATATATATATATATATATATTTTTTTTTTTGAACGTACAGCCACGCACATACGGGCACGTGAAAGTGAAGGAATGGCTTGTGTGGTTGTTTCTGGCACGCGGTTTGACTTTTTTTGCGGGGGGGGGGGAGGGTTTGCACGTACGGGGCATGCACTAGATCTAATAATTCCTCGATTTCTTATGCGCATTTTTGATAAACACAATGCCCCATTTTCATATTAGATGGTGTATAAATTTCGGTAACATCAGAGTGAGCTGGTATGCTCCGAACCAGGAAGTACATTTTAAACACGATAACTTACGATCGAAAATAAGCAAGTAGGATACAAAATTTAAACGAGTATTTTTTTGGTACCTTTAGTTGTTTTTTGTTGCTGTTTTGGTACCCCCCCTCCCCCCCCCCCCCCCCAGAAAATAGCGTCACACTGCAGAGACAGTAAACTACATCTATCCATAATTCCAGCAGTGTGCGAGACCGCTGTTTCTCGACAACCACTGGTCCGATCTCATTGAAACTTGCCAGCTATATTGCTGGGGACTTGAGGATGTGCCTTTTCAAGGTTTGATTTAATCGGACAAGCGGTTCCCAAGTTATGGCCATTTATTTACCAACCAATGACATGACACGTTGCTGCGGCCATTTATTTACCAACCAATGACATGACACGTGGCTGCGTAGGCCGGTGCGTGGCCGGCGGACGATGACGTCACGGGCCATGCCGGTTACCTGGCAGCGAATGCAATTATTCAGGGCGCTGACGATGGCTCGCCTGCTCTCCACCAAGGACACAATGAGGTCTTTAACTTTTCCCAAATATTAATCTCTGATAAAACAAACTTATCAAAGTTGTTGGAATAATTTTAAACTTCCAACAAGTTTAACTTCTTTGTTCAGGTTCTCTCACCATTCAACGTTTATCTCATCGCACTCTGAAAATGCAGGTATTGATTCGAGACGAGTTTACCATTTATTGTTCTCACATAAACTCACTAAACCTGAAGATGCGTTATTACCCCCACACCCTCTAACTGCAAAAGGGATCGTAACTTTTCTGTATTCTATCATTATTTGAACTTCAAAGTGACATCATTATCCCCCCAACATGGACATGTGCAGATGCAGTTGTTATTGTCATGAAATGTTTTGATTACTCGTCTTGTGTTTATATTCATTCTACTGTGCTGTTTAAGCTGATAAAATAGTACTGCCATTGCTCTTGTGCTGCTTGGATAATTAGATTTTTTTTGCAATGGGGTGAGAGTGAGGGTATGAGGGATGAAGGTACAAACGTTTGGTTCTTCACTATTACCATTATCTCGTAATTACCTCCACAACCAAAAGTGAAGGTTATGTTTTCACCCCTCTCTGTCTGTTTGTGTACAGGATATCTCAAAAAAGCTGTGGACGGATCCAGATGAAATTTTGTGGACAGGTTGGGTGTGTGACAAGGACGAACTGATTAGATTTTGGTGAAGATCCGGATCCGGATCCGACTACAAGAATTTTAAAAGTGTTTCTTCACCATTGAGAGATTGGGCCAAAAACAATATACAGCATGATATCTCAAAAAAATTTCGATGGATTTGGATGAAAATTGGTGATCACGTTGGGTGTGTGATGAGGATGAATCAATTCAATTTTGGTGAAGATCCAAGTCCAGATCTGATAATTTTTTCAGTGATTCTTCACCATTGAGAGATAGGGCGAAACTGATATATAGCATGATATCTCAAAAAGTAGTGTACGGATTCGGACGAAACTTGGTGGACAGGTTGGGTGTGTGACGAAGATGGATTGATTCGATTTTGGTGAAGATCCGAATCCAGATCTGGAAACAATTATTTAATTTTCAATGTGATTCTTCACCATTGAGAGATAGGGCCAAAAACGATACAGTACTGTATAGCATGATATTTCAAAAATGTATTGGGCCCGATATGTTCTTGTGGATCAGGCATTACGTGGCGGAAGGATGCGCTCTACCGAGTGCCCTTCTTGTTCAGTTCTGTCATGTAAAATTGTTGACTGGCTATGTCTTCATTCGGTCATCTCTTCGAGCATGACCTAATAATATTGGTGTTGAGAGGAGAGGTGACGGTCCGTCCGTCCGTTCACAATGAAGTTGAAGCGGGAGATCTGGTCATTAGTGATCCTGATAGAGGTCGATGAGACGTACACGATGGTATGACTTTCAAGGTCACCGAAGGTCAAGGTCACGAGGCCTTTGAAGTTGCGAAAATGACGATTTTCAAAATCTATCTCCTCCTACATTTCTCAAGCAATCTTGAATTTTATTGTGGCATATGAATCTATGGGACAATATATAAATTTGGTCAGGCCGGATTTTCGATATTCGCTTTCGTTTTCGCGTCACGTGACTTAAAAGTTTGCAAAAACTGCCCTACCTTCAGGGGGCTATATATTTTCTCGCAGAGATGACCGTCACTCCCGCACGGGGGTAATTTTTTTTTATAAGACATCACGTATGTTTAAAGTTACTGTATTATTCATGATTTCCACTTTGTTTCTAAGTGTGAGATTGCATGGCTACCATGTTTGGATGTAGTTTGATTCTGTTTGTGTTTGTTCATTCAATGTATTTAAAAAAATTAACTAATCCAGAGAACATCTACAACATAGTTCATTACTTGTGAAACTATGGTTGCTGAACTCTGGACTATCGGATACGTGAGACCATTGCATAAATGATGGTGGACAAGGAGACCATATCCGTATCGAAATGGAAATCATCCTGTACCTGATGAGATTTACTTTTGAGATGCAAATTTGGAAATTGTCTCCTTTATCAGAGGTTTGGAATTTTTATTGAGTTTGTGTGATAGCATTTTACCATTTTGGTGACAAGTACCTGAATTGATCCAAGTTATAAATGAGAGATTGTACATTTTACACGATACCAACAAACTAAGCACCTAATTTCCATACAGGCTGGGTTGAACTAAAGCATTGTGGATCTTCTTATCATTTGAATTTGTTATTTTGATTTGAACTGCAGTTTTTTTTCAACTTGTAGCTGACTTAGATCATGGTATTCCATGACAGGGGCAACCAACCCCTTTAGGATTAAACTAGGCATATGAATTTGCCTGAAAGTTGTTACAAATAAAGGAAAATAGAAAGACCAGATTGCGTTGCATTCTGAGAGATTGTGAAATTGCCAATCGGGTAAACATATTGATGTTTATGCAAACTTTTAAAAGGTTGGATACTGATCGTTTGTAAAATCGCCCTGATCGTCGTGATTGGTTAATTGTTTATTTATTTGTTTGTGTTTGTGGTCTTCATCTCGTTGCTGTGCTTCAGACTGAATGACCAGTACGGAGAGAGCCCAGCATGGAAGCTGGCAGCCTCGTGCGTGCCGTGTTTGACTTCCTGCCCAGCGTTCCCGAGGAGCTTTGCCTCTTCTCAGGAGATCTCGCTTTTGTTCTGCAAATTATTGACGAATTTTGGATTCTGGGAAAGAAAGATGGAGTTGCTGGTAAACCTAATGTTTATTATCCCCATACATTTTGAAAAAAAAAACGTGGGGATATTGTAATCGGCTCCATCTGTCTGTTTTGTTTGTCTGTCATGAAAGATCCTTAGGAATGTGATGCTGTCTGCTGTCTGTGTCCATCTGTCTGTCCGTCACGCTATCTCCTAAACGGTTGGGCAGAAATTCACCAAACTCAGTAGTTTATGATCACAACATGGCAAGAAGATCCAAGCATGATGGCAGTTTTGGCTCCCCCCCGCCCCCACCCCCGGGGCATGGTCAAAACGTCAAGTACGGGCACTATTTTCTTTTTTTTTTAACGAAACTTTGTATTTGCAATCAACATCAGGGGACTCATGAAATATGCAACCATTTTTTGGGATGTGACCCCTAGTTCACTTTGGGTCATAAGGGCAAAATGGCAAAAAATATTTTAACTCAAAATTTGATATTGGGTCATTCCTTGTGCAAATGTATCGATGAACTTTTTGCCATCTTTCAAATTTACTTTAGGTAGGAAGTGTGGGGATTTGCGATGGTTCACCATCGACTTCACTCTAGTTTTATTTTTTTTTTTCTTTCGATCTCCAGCTTTGTGTTTAGGGTTCATGTGCTTTGTGTATGATCCAAATCCATCATCTTCCACACCGTGAATTTTCTTTGTCCCATCGTTTCATTGTTTGGATTTTATTTTTATTTGCTCCCCAGTCTACATCTTGGGCAAAATGGAATGATTGAATTACAAGCTAATGCAAATGTAATCCAGTGCAAGGTAGCTGAGCTCAGTTCATTTTTGATTTTTCCCCAAGCAGTAAATGTTAGAAGTTCTATTTAACTTGTGATGAGCCTATTGTTATTACTAGTATCCTAAACTTAAACCAGCATAACAGATCTTTATTTATTGAATAGATATTAATGGCTTAGCATCTCAAATCAGATTTTATTATTTGTTTAAATTAAGGACTGTCTGTCCCTGTCCATCTGTGTCTTTTCTGTTGTCTATCTTCTCTCTGTCTCTCTCTCTCCTTGTGGTATTTAAATGTGTTTGCCATGCAAGATGCCATCATGGCATTCCATTTGGTGGTGCTTCAAGCCCAACCATCCCTTCACCCATCCTTGATGGGAATATCCACTAGTTTACCATATAATAATTAGTTTCATGAACAACCACGTCAAGTCTTTTGATTCTTTTTTGGTTCAGATCACACCATTTGTTATAAGAATAATCTCATAACAAATGGTGTGATCTGAACCACACAGAATCAAAAGACAATGTGGTTGTTAATGAAACAGTAATTATGGTAAACTAGTGGATAGACCCATCAAGGATGGCTGATGGGATGGTTGGGCTACAGCAGTGCAGGATCTTTTGGGAAATATCTCAACCTGGTTATCCCTTATCTTTTGTTGTGAGCACAGATGGTTTCTTTGCATCCTTGGCATTAATTATTAAGCCCAGTGTAATATTTTCTGATCTGCTTTTATCCTGGGGTAAGTAAATTCAATATTAATTGTGTGACGTCGCTTGTTTTGCAAGCACCCTGCACCGTCATGTTTGTTTGTTTTGTTTTTTGTATACATGGACGAGGTTCGTGGAAGAGTGAGAGCAGAATAGAACAAAACGGAAAGGAGTGAAAACCAAAAGCGGAGTGGAAGTGAGAGTACGATCAAGGGGAGGGAGACAATGACACACGGGGTGAACAAGCTGCAACACAGCAAGAAGAAGAGGGGGGGGGATGAAATGAAAGTGGGGATGAAACAGCAGGAACAAACCAGCTGACAACTAACAAAAAGTAGTGAGGGAGGGGGGGGAAGGGGTGCCAGCCCAAAGGGGAGAGCAGAACTCCATCAAGCTCTGAATGAAGGCTTTGTCTGCTGTCAAAAGTTCAGATTGGCCAAAAAAAGACCTTGCACGGTTGAGGATACCCAGTCAGTGGCTGGATTTGGAGGCCATCTTTGAAATATGGTCTATCTATGAAAGAACATGGCTGATGGTAAAGCCCAAAAGTATGAGTGACAACTTCATCAAGTGGTTTGTTTAGGAAGTAGATAAGAGTGGTTTCCAGACGGTATTTTTTGGAGAGACGAGATGAGTATGTGTCTTCAAGATGAAGATGAAGGACGAGTCTTCATGTGAGAGTTAGCTTGAGTGAACTGCCAGAGTCTGGTGCTGAGGCACCTCTCTGACAATAGGCAGAGAGATGTTGACTCTCGGAGCACATGATCAGATGAACCTATTGGAGCAAAAAGGAACAGGAGACATTTGTCGGAAAATTCATCATTACCAAGTCTAGAAGGGAGGACATGCAACTGGGAGAAATCCGGGTTGGAAAGTTCACTGATTGTGCGAGGTCCATGTAGTAACAGAAGACCTTTGTTGTAATGCCATGGTCGGTTGAAGAAGTACCAACACCCAGCCAATTGGCATGGTGAGAGTTGAAATCGCCACATATGAGGAAGAGAGAGAGAGAGAGTTGGCACGGGTGGTTATATGATGGTCCATGTTGGCAGAGAGGGAGATGTGAATGGGGTCATCCCTATTCGGAAGACGGTACAGCACACAGACAAAAAAGTTGGTTGGGGAGGGGAAAGCATAGCCAATGGTACTCCTGGGGATTGGAAGCGACGAATGGTAGTACACGGAAAGTGGAAAATGGAGTTCTTGACATTAGCTGCAACTCCACCACCAGAACAGGGTTGAAGGAACCAAGGAAGGGTGGGGAGTGAAGGAAGAAAGGGGGGGCAGGATTTGGAGGAAGCAAAGAGGTGGTAAGGTATGGAGGAAGCAAAGAGTTGGTAAGGTATGGAGGAAGCAAAGAGGGCATGGGGTGGAATGACACGGAATTGGGGGACACCGAAGAAGAATAAGGTGAGGGAGTCTGGAACGGGAGCAAGGGACCCTGGGTGTGAAGATGGCGTGAGGGAGCTTATCACCATAATCCTACACACAATACAAAAATGGTTGGATTTCTGGATTCCAAGGGCACAGACTGAGACAGACACCAGGATTGGGATAGCAATGGTGATGAAAGACACGAAGAAGGACAGTGCTATTTTAACATCATGGTGGATGAGGTACGAATTTGCGATTGATCTCGGGATAGAGAAAAGGGGAGAATGGAAAGCAGAATGGGCAAAAGGTGTTTGGAAGCAAATATGTGATAAGAATGAACATTTTATTGTTACGGTTGACCAGTGGGTGGACATGACGTCAAATCTTCCGCCTGGAAAGACACTAATTTAGCGAAAGAGAGTCTTTGGAACTGTGATGCTGTCTGCAGGGAAAGGCCAAAAGATATTTACTTTGGTTTCTTGTATAACAGGAACTCCGAGCCTGTCGCCTGCCATGTACATGTCAGTTTGAAAACGATGGTGGCTGAGTGCAAACCTTTGACAAACGGTGTTTGTACCCTCCTAACAAGGGGTCTTGGCGCCAATTTCCAACGGCCGTGGATTTACTCGTGGTGTGGTTATTTGGTCCCAAATTCAGACGACGCACCAAGCCAATGCTTCGATGGTGTAAAACAGCGCTTATTAAAAATGAAAGTGAGGGAATAACAAGAAACAAGGATTTATGATGATAGTCCTCCAATTAACTATATTCCCACGTGCCCTCGACGGCTGAAAGCGTTACCTTAATGATTTGACCACACTCGCATGCACTGAAACGTGATAGAGATCACAAGGCGGCAAGAAAACCTTCCCCACATGTGATGCTTGCATAGGGTGCTGATGGAATGGGGCTATGGTTCAGGTGGGAGAGAGATAGTATATGACTCGTCTGGACTCCTTAATTCGTTTTCCTCGAACACGTGCCATATCCCATGCTCTTTCAGCTTCCACCGCAATTACAACGGTCAACTCGTGACTCGCTCAACCAGCTTGGACTCCCTTTTCCCAACTGTGCTCCTGAACTCTCTGGTGCTTTCCCCAGCTCTTCTCAACTCTACTAATTTGGTACTGTTCTCTCTTTCAATCTCCCTTTCTGGCTTTAACTAACCTCACGACCATACGTAACTGTGTGCTCCCATTGATCCACTGTCAGGCTTCTCACAGATTCTGATGGCTCCCTGCAGCTTCTTGAAGACCCAGTCACACCTTGACGTTTTAGCCAGCAGTGGCAACGTATTAAAATGTATGTAAAACGCTGGCTTACATTGAACTTTTGATGGTTTTTTTTTTAAAGATTCGGACGTATTCATAACGACTTGGTCTTATGCATAACGTGTAAGTAATGGACACAGAACGTTTCGTTGTGTTATAGATAACTTGTACCAACGAATGCTGAACCTGTTGTCGGCCTTCACAACCTATGCCCAACGATAGTCTAACTTATGCATAGCGCGCTGCACGCATCGCCGACGATGACGTGGCGTAGGTTATGAAAAGGCTGCCGCACAACGATTCAAATCATAACCGCTGCAGAAATGGAAGTGTCAACATCGCAGTCACACCTTGGCGATCTTGACAGCGTATGCCGACCTCTGAAAAATGCGTCTAAAACGCTGGCGCACGTCGAATACGGTATGGGTAAGTTTGGTATGCGTGAATAGAAAGCTAAAGTACGCTATCATACGTCGTATTAAATGGAGTAAGTCTTGTAATTTTAAACATGTTGAAAATTTTACGACATACTTGCCGTATGACACACGCTCCGCATGCGATGGGAATAAGTTGTACGCACGATATGCGATCGTTGACATACATCAACACACGTTACTTGTAAGGTGCGCATAAGTCGAAACACATCAAGGTAATGGTTAGCGTCAGTGTTCCAGACTTCCCGGTTTTTTTTTTTCTTCGGTATGACGGTGTTCAGTGTACAGTGCGGTTATGATTTAAATCGTTGAGCGGCAGCCTGTTAATTATATTATATTATAACCGCACTAGAAATCGAAGTGTCAAAATCACCATCATACCGAAGGAAGGAAGAAAAAAAAAAAACCAGGAAGTCTGGAACACTGACGCTAACCATTACCTTGATGTGTTTCGACTTATGAGCACCTTACAAGTAACGTGTGTTGATGTGTGTCACCGATCGCGTAACGTGAGTACAACGCGCAACTCATAGGTTAGAAATAAGTTTCGGGTACGCTAAACATTACCTCGACGTGTTTCGACTTATGAGTAACTTACAAGTAACGTGTGTCGATGTGTGTCACCGATCGCGTGACGTGCCTACAACTTATGGCCAGCGTTATGCGGAACGTGTGAGTCATACGCTGGCAGAAGTCTTAATATTTCAAGCATGGAAAAGTTGAGGACAACTGAAAAGTACAACATTTAAAGCCAGCGTAGAACGACGTATGGCAGTGTTTTTCAGCATGCTCTCAATGTTATCAAAACTTACCCATAGCGTATTCGACGTGCACCAGCGTTTTAGACAAATTTTCCAAAAATCGGCGTACGCTGGCTAAAACGTCAAGGTGTGACTGGGCCTTGAGGAATGATCATCTCCACTCCCTAGGCTTGTACCTTACCTTCCCATACGGTCACTGTGGTGGTTCGTTCACCTTCTTTGGGAAAGGCGGTAGGGATGGTGTTGGTTCACGGAGCTGCACAACTCTTGTCAAAGGAAACGCCCATATATTACAAAGGGAAACCATATAAAAGGATAGCAAGGAATGATGGTTTGGTATGTATGGGAAACGGTTGGAAAAAAAATTAAAATAACCCCAAAAAACCGGTGGGCTCAAATCGATCTGAGCCTGAGACGCAGGATTGAAATGGAGAATGAACACAAAAAAATACACAGGAGTTGGTACTAGAAATGCAAAGAACAATCAGCACAAACAGGGAACGAAACGGATGGCAGCACAGGTGAACCCAAAACAATTACTTAGCTTTTTGGAAGCAGATGACTTGGCGAACCAGGAAACCGAAAGCAACTTTTTTTTACCCACTCTTTTAATTAATAATAATAATTATTATTATTAATAATAGATCAGGTGGAAGGGGAGGAGGTATTCCTTTTTGTTTGGAAGGGAAGGAGGTATTCCATTCGTTTTTGTGCCGAACGGCACATAGAGCTGCTGAGGCAGTTTCATTGGCAAGGAGTACAGTCCTGGACGGGTTGCCACTCCGATGAAGGTTACCCTGAATGGTTATTACCACTGTTCATTGGTACTCATTTTTCTGACCTCGAAAGGATGACAGGCTGAATCAACCCCACATGGTGTTGATTCAACAGTAACAGGCCTCAAACTCAGGACCCCAAGGTCCCAAGCCAGCCACCTTAACCACTAAGCCCACACCAGGCCATTTTTTAATTACCCCTCATTGATTCCCACCTTTTGTCAGTGTGTGTGTCTTGTGGAATGGCATTTGATCCCTTTACTCCTACCTTTACAGCATTCGGAAAATGTATTTTGTGCCATACATTTTTTAAAATCATTTTCAGATACAGTACACCTGTTTCATTGCGTGAATAAATGATGAACGGTGTTTGTTTTGGGCAAATGGATTGCTCATGCTGAACTTGTTTTTAACCCTGCAGGACAATTTCCATTAAGTTTTGTTGAGTTGGTTCCTCTGCCAAAGGCCATGCCATCAGAAACTATTTGCTACTGCATTCAGGACTTCAGACCAACGACCAAGGATGCAGTCTCTCTCTCCCGAGGTCAGTCTTGTCTTCCTTCATGATTTTAAGGATTATATTTTTACTTTTGACTGATTCAGGTAAATGAGTATGAGGTGGGAATTTGGCCATGGGAATGGGTGGGTGGGGGGGGGCTATAAATACATGGTTACGAAGTATCAAATTTCCATTTGTTAAAGGCCCGGTCACACCTTGACGTTTTAGCCAGCGATGGCAACGTATTAAAATGTATGTAAAACGCTGGCTGACTTTGAACTTTTGATGTTTTTTTTTAAAGATTCGGACGTATTCATAACGACTTGGTCTTATGCATAACGTGTAAGTAATGGACACAGAACGTTTCGTTGTGTTATAGATAACTTGTACCAACGAATGCTGAACCTGTTGTCGGCCTACACAACCTATGCCCAACGATAGTCTAACTTCGGCATAGCGCGTTGCACGCATCACCGACGATGTCGTGACGTAGCCTATTAAAAGGCTGACGCACAACGATTCGAATCATAACTGCCGTAGAAATGGAAATGACAACATCGCGGTCACACCTTGGCGATCTTGCCAGCGTATGCCGACCTAAGAAAAATGTGTCTAAAACGTTGGGGCACGTCAAATACGGTATGAGCAAGTTTGGTATACGTGAGTACAACGCTAAAGTACGCTATCATACGTCGTAGTAAGTAGAGTACGTCAAGAAATTTTAAACATGTTCAAAATTTTACGACGTACTCGGCGTATGACACACGTTCCGCATGCGATGGGGATAAGTTTTACACACGATATGTGGACGCTTACACACGTCCACAAACGCTACTTATAAGCTACTCATAAGTCGAAACACGTCGCGGTAATGTCTTTTTTACGCGAAACTTATTTCTAACTTATGTTTGACGTGCTTTGAACCAATTCTTTACGTAGTCCCAACACACATCGACGTATGTAGACGTATTCTAATGACGTCTTCCGGTCGACAAAAAAAAAATAAATGAACGTTTTTCTAGGTTACAACTGCCATATAAAGATGTGTTCCCAGTGGTTTTTGGAATTGGTATATAAAAATGGTGTTCATAAAAGGGGAACCCAACAGTGTTTTCGAGTTCCTTTTTGAGTCGATGTCCATGTCAGCAGTAACAGTATCAGTATCAGTATTAGTATTAGTATTAGTATTAGTAGTAGTTTGTTCATGTTGGCAGTAGTAGGTGAGTGTGAGGGGGAGGGTGTGGGTTGTGATGGATCGTCCTTGCGTCCGCGTGTCCACGGGTAGGTTCATAGGCTGCCACTCAACGATTTAAATGGCTGCATCTCCACTATTGAAAGTGGACGCTTGCGCTCAACAATTGGATTTTTTTTACACTCAACGACTTTTAAACGGTACCACTCAGCTATTTTCATTGTTTACAATGAACGATTTAAATTGCTGTCACTCGCCTTTGTTTTTTGACGCTGGGGTTTGGAAATTTGAAGCGTTTCTTCTGAACGTGTTAAAACGCTCAAACTCGACTATTTTAAATAGACGCTGCCGATGGACATTTGGAATCATCGCCAAGCTAGACATCGAAGTGTGAACATCCTCGTCATGCCGAAGAAAAGTTTGAAGAATGCTGCAAATAAGTGTCCTGGCCGTGGCCGTGGACGCTGACGCAAGGACGATCCATTATACCGACGTCTTTCAGCCTATGAGTAACTTAAAAGTAACGTCTGTCGATGTGTGGCAACGATCGCGTAACGTGCCAACAACACGTTAATCATAGGTTAGAAATAAGTTTCGGTTACGCTAAACATTACCTCGGCGTGTCTCAACTTATGATTAACTTACAAGTAGCATGTGTTGACGTCTGTCAACGATCGCAGACCGTGCATACAATTTGTGGCCAGCGTAGCGGAACGTGTGAGTCATACGCCGGCATACGTCGTGAAATTTCAAGCATGAAAAAATTTGAGGACAACCGAAAAGTACAACGTTTAAAGCCAACGTACAACGACGTATGGCAGTGTTTTTCAGCGTACTCTCAATGTTATCAAAACTTACCCATAACGTATTCAACGTGTGCCAGCGTTTTAGAAAAAAAATTCAAAAATCGGCATACGTTGGCTAAAACGTCAAGGTGTGACCGGGCCTTAACAAACTTACAAGACCAAAATGTAATGAAATGAGGTTGAGGGATGTTTAAAGTAATTGTTACATATTTATGTGCATTGTTCTTTGTTAAAATTGAATGAAAATGATAGGATGTGCGATTTGTGGACAAAAAGGGTGTGTGGATTATTTGCATTATACACTGAGTTGGGTACGTTTGAGACTGGGGGGAGAAGGGTGGGGGGTGAGAGGAGAGGGAGACTTTGTAAAAATGTGGCCAATGAGCATTTAAATACCTTTAACAAATGCAGCACAGTGCTGAATAGGCAAATGGTTATTTTGAGTGTCTGTTAACTATTGATGATATAAATCCAGAACTTTTTTTGTTGTTTATCACTTCTTAAAGTTAAAACTATCACTTCCTGACTGTTCATCTTGTTGTGTGACATGATAACTGATTGCTCTTGTATTCTGGTTCTAGGTGATGTATTCATTGTTGAGGGAGATTTGGATGAAGTGTGGGTACATGCATGGCTGGATGATAGGCAAGGCATGGTTCCCAGCAGCTGTGTTTTGGAGCTGAAACTTCCTGCGAGTTGTAATCGAGGCAATGGGCAAACAACAGAGCAGACTGCTCCTGTACATGCTCTGGGCCTTGCTCGAGCTGTAATGGGGTTGTCAGCACAGATGGCAGGTGAACTGGACTTTCGGGAAGGAGATATAATCACTGTATTGAGCATTCCAGAGGAGGGGTGGTTTGAAGGGGAAATTGATGGCCGTCGAGGAACATTTCCAGAGGGTTTTGTTGAGCTCTTTCCGTCATCGCATTCTCAAAGCTTGGGGTCAGACTGCCTTCCACAAAAGGCTTCAGAAGTGGAGGATGCTCAGGTCATCGCGGAAGCTTTGTATGATTTCCATGCCATTGAGGAAGGAGAGCTGACCTTCAGGAAAGGAGATTTGATTAGTGCAATTGATTATGTTGAGGATGGCTGGCTTGAGGGTGAGATTAGAGGGTTCAGGGGAAGGTTTCCTGTTAAGTTTGTTGAAATAAAACCACAGGAAAGTGTGGACATTGTTGAGCACCATCCACTAACTGAAAAGAATGGTGAAAAACTGAATCTTGCTGAGAATTCAGGTTCAAATAAAACACAAATAGCAAAGCAATTCAAAAGCCTTAATGGTGATTCCAAGAGCAGTAAGGAGTTCAATAAATCACTAGTTCAAAAAAATGGAAGTTCAAATCATGACATTGGAAGAATTTGTGTATGCGATGATGATGTTCCCTTGGATTTTACTTTCAATCCCTCGGAAGATGTGAACACAACACTTCCTTCAAGCACTACTGTGGGGTCTTGTGAAGAAACCAATGATTGTTACACCTTTCCAGCAAGTCGGTTTGATGTTCCCCCTGATGAAAGATCAAATGTTGCTCTGGCTTCTGCACTTTGTGGTGGTCCAGACAATGTCACAACCTTGAGATCATTCTGTTGCAGCACACAAAACAGGAAGTACGGAGACAATTTGGGGACCGTGAATTTTGAAGCAGAAAATGATAGCCTCAAATGCGTATTGCAAACTGATATTCAAAAATCAGAACCTCTTCATGGATCCATGGAAAAAATTGCAAAGGCTGAGAAACCTCAATTTTCAGTACCAGGTGATTTGGACATCAAGTTAACTCAACAGGTGTTGCAGTTTGACCTGAGTCTCGCTGGTAGCAGAACTGGATTGGCTTTGGTTGGAGAAAACTTCAATGGACAGATTATGGCACCGACGCTTTGGCAGTGTGAGCAGAACGGTCTTGCTCCACCTCCTCCCCTTCCACCTGATCTCCGACCACGTGCTCACCGTGCTGCTCCACCCGTCCCTGTGACACCTTGTGGTCCCTTGCCACAGACCATTCCTTGTTGCACTTCCGAGTCAATAAAGCATAATTTATTTTCTTCACCAAAACCTGAGACTGAGATTTCTGCTTCTGCTGGAACTGCCTCCCATGGTGCACATCCAATGAACCTCGTCCAGTCACAGACAGGGGACCAGGATGGTCTCTGGGCACAAGAATCAAACACCAGGAGCCAAGGTAGTGATTGCATTATATATCATTGTCATTCTTCACAGGTTCTGTTGCTGATATTATGTCACTTGTGAGATGATTGATTGAATACGTCACAAAACGTTTTTTTTGTGTGTGTGTAAACTTGTCAAGTTTTCATTCTTAACATCACCTGCTTGAATCTTAAATAGTTTTAAAAGTATGCATTAACAAGCAAATCGAAAGTAATGGGTAGAAGATCTGTTTTGAATATTCTTTATTAATTAATGTGCACTGAATAACCTGTAATTTTTTTTACCTTGTGTTGATGTGGATTATGGGACCATCTCCAGCTCAGCATGGGCCAGAAGCACTGCAGCGGATGATGGATAAACGAGTGAAGATCTTGGCGGAACTCCATCAAACCGAGCGTGACTACTTCCAGGACCTGCAGCTTTGCCTCCAGCACTTCCTGCTGCCCCTGCGTGCACAGCAGGTATTCATGCTTCCATTAGCTGGCAAATATGAATGTCCTGCAATCCAATGGGACTGAGGGTGTAGTGATGTTTTAAAAATCGATTTGTAGAAATATTGAGTTTGGAATTGAGCATCAAAAAACAGCATGAGCTAATTGTAACAAAACACGAGGTTCAATGGATAATGGTATACCCAATGGGGAAACCGCAGTATTGCAAAATAAGAAAGGATATTTTGAAAGGAAATAAATTATCAGTCATTGAAGAAAGCAAGATCAAAACAAAAGGGCAAGTGGAGAGAAGAGAATCTGCAGCAGGGACAGCTCTTCGTGAGTGATAGAAAACTCCACCAGTTCAGGTTCCTGATTATTATTTTTATTTTTATTATTATTATTATTATTATTATTATTATTGTTATTTTGAAAAGACAGTAAGGCTGCACAGACATCCCTGGAAATCTTTAGAATGTGAATAACCAACTTAAAAAATTAGGTTTGTGGTGGAAAACCACTTGATAAAATAATAATGTTTAATTGCTATCTTGTTTCACTGTATAATTATGTTGATTCAAATTATCTTAAGTAATCCTGCAGTCTCACCCATACTGCTTAATTATACTTGCTATAATACTCGTTAGAGTACACTACTTGTACAATTGTACCACTACTTTTTTAAATGGCCAAAATTAATCCCACATTCTTATGGTCTTGGCTGGGGATGAAGATTTGACCCGAGTCCTTCACAAATTGGCTGGTGAGGCCTGACGTTCAACGAGAGCCGATTTGGGCAGGAATTTGAAATTCGTTCAGGGTGTCGGTGATAAGTCACCTACTCTACACAAAAGCCACGGTGGGATCTCCCGTCGTCCACCTATCAATGCCAGCAGATGTCTGCCACCAAGCCGAACATCCATCGGAGGACAGCACGTGATGCAAAGCAATGAATGCTCTGCCTTTGTTTTAAGCTTCCTGGGATACTTTATATTGACACGCACTTTGTACTTTTTCAATTTAACATCTCTATTTAGTTAAGATGGACTGATTTAAGCTGTACATTGTCCGAATCTTCATTCATGTTTTGTATTTATTTTGCCTTTGTCTTGTTTGGACATTAATATATTGATTTTGATGAAAATATTTCCATCTCAAAACGGTGTTAACTTGCTTCTCTTGCTTTGATTTTGATGACCAGTTGCCTGGCCTTGACCTGCCCTGCTTGTTTGGGAACCTGGAAGATGTTATAGAAACGAGTTCCCGATTGCTGGTCGCTCTGCAGCACATCTTGTTTAAACCCCCTGAAAAGCAGCTGGTCGGTGAGTCACACTGACGTGAGAGCAACGCCTTCCTCAAAGGAAAAATGCCACATTGATTTTGGAGTTAAAAGCGGAAATGTTGATATTCTTTTTGGTTTTACTTGGATCGTAAAATATTTTGGCTTTTCCCCCTCTTATATCGGTCAAAACATTTTGTATTGCCAGAAAGAAGCTGTTATATTTATGATTGGTCTTAACCAGATTGTGGTTTTCGATTTTTATATTGATGTTATGCATATTTAATTGATCTCGTATATAGGGTAACGAAGGCTCTCAAAATGCCGACTCTGTCTGGGATGTAAGCTGTGCATTCTGTTTAGGCTATTTATCATTACTAGTAATTCCCGTTCCCTTGAGGGAACGTACATGCAAAATTTGGTGATTTACCCAGCTGTTTTTTATTTATTTATTTTTCTTTCCATGATTTTACACACACGCACACACGCACACACACACAGTTTTATATAATAAGATGCCATAAAACTATATGCTATCTCAAATCCCATCAGATAGCTTTGATGTACGCACCCAAGACTTGAATTTGGATAAATACAGCCAGTGATGTTGGAGGAAGTGACGGCATTTCCCGGGGCACTTTGGTGTTGCTTTTCTTTCAGCGGTCAGCTGGGTAATTGAGGGGAAATCTCCCCACAACCCTTCCCTATGGGATGCCTACCCAGGGGATTTATCCATAATTTTCAAAATGCTGAGTATCAAGCGAGGAAGCAGCACATGCAATCTCTAGTCTTTTTTTTTTGTGTGAAAGAGCAAGAACACTGATGGATCAGGATGCAACAGAAGAAAATGAATAGTAGAGAGGGAGTGGGGGAAACGCCAACAGCAGAGTTGAAGGACAAAGTAGAGGGAGACTTTGACAAATAATGGGTGTGGGGAGGAGTGAGAGATAGGGGAGGATGCATGGGGTGGACAAGATGGATACAAAAGCAAACTCTCAGGAAGGAAAACCTGGAAATTTGGAAGGAGGTTGGCTTTGGGGGTGGAGTTAATGAGGATATAAAATATCATGGTTTTGGATGGGGAATGATCTGAGATGGTAGTGAACAGCTGTATTGAAGACTTGGACGGAAGAATGAAATTGAAGAGGGTGTAGAAGTGGGTTCTGCAGTCGTGATGCGATCAGAGTTGGAATCAAACCGCTAACCTCCCAGATTCGGAGGGAACGTTCTGAATGCAATTCCACTGAGTCTGGTACAAACTGAGTGTGAAATTTTGTTTATTTTTTTAATGTCCTCCGCCATGTTCTGGAACTACCCGTTTTGCATTGACCTTTGTTTTCTGCAGGTGAAATATTTTTGAGTTGTAACGACGAACTTGAATCGGTGTACAAAGCATACTGTCACAACCATGATGACGCTATATCACTGCTGGAAATTTATGATAAAAACAGCGACATTTCTATGGCGATTGAGAACTGCCTGAGCATCATACGGTAAGTGCATTAAAATCTGCGCACCACATCATTACCGTTAATTTTAATGTGCAAGGAGATCGGAATTGTGTTTAAACCGAATGGTAAATCAAGTTTTGATTCCTCCCACATTCTCAGCCGCCAAACACCGTGTATCAGCCTGGGAGCACTGCTCATAGAGCCCGTGCAACGGCTCATGCGCTACCCTCTCCTGCTCGCAGAGCTGTTGGAATCGACCTCAGACACACACGAGGATTTCGCAATGCTCAGCCAAGCTCTCTCTGCCATGCGCACAGCCAATGACAACATAAACGAGTTCAAACGCAGGAAGGACTTGGGTACACACTCGCTGTTCTCTGATTTTATTCTCTGCAAGCTGGAATTTGTGACCATGTACAGGCTATATGACCACGCAGTCCTGCTCTCCATGCTTCTGATAGCATTCGAGAATGTTATGGCTAAATTGATTGACTACTGATCATTGGGCAGTCAAAGTATGTGAAAACATTTTCACGATTCACATTCAAAAATCTGCTTAGATAATAAATACTATGACAATTATTGTCTTGACGGTAATGCCACTTGGCGATGAATGAGTGGTGTTTATGATTTATTTTCTTTTTCTTTTTTTAATTGCTTTCTTGTTTTTCAAGAACCTTCCTTACTCATTTTTTTTCATCTTCACCACTTCCTTCTCTACCTAGTTTCTACCAGCTGCCTCCTTGTTCTTCTTGTCTCACTTTTAGCTTTTCCACCATTTGCGCATTGCGTTGTCCCATTCTCACGAGTTCTCTGACCTCACATTCCAAACTGACTCTGTTTGGCCGGATGTTCCCGCAGTGCTGAAGTACCGTAAAGATGATGACTTCTCCCTCATCGGGAAGCTTTCCAAACTGAATATGCGCTCCATCGTGAAAAAGTCCACTCGTGTGAGCGGTCACCTCAAGCACCTCACGGGCCTGGCCAGTCAGGTGATACAATCACCATCCATGGGCTAAAAGGAACACAAAATGTTTTTCTCTTTTGGCCATAATTTTAAAAATCAGTCAAAAATAATAGTTCATCAGGTGAAATTTCAACATATGTGCTGTGGTTTTTAACGTTGGTGTTTGTAATGTATTCTCCATTTTATCGACACTTAAATATTTAGATGTAAACAAACTTGAAGTGAAATATTTGAAGGTTGTTTGTCTTGTATTCTTTGCGTGAAATTGCATTGTTGTTGAATTTTATTGTGTGGCATTTTCACCTTCACAGCATGAGGTTGGGTAGGTATCACTGTTAACATAATTTCACGTGTCTGTTTTGCTGTGCACTTTGGTTAATCCTCGAAACTAATGTGTTTGTGCTTCTAGATTAAAGATGAAACTTTTGAAGAAGAAGAAAAGAAGTTTCGAAACTTTGAGAAAGCGGTGAAATCATTCGTTCGGAATGTTTCGCTATTTGTGCAGCAAGTCAGAGTGAGTTTGGTGAAAACTGTTTTTTATTTATTTATTTATTTTTGTGTAGGAGTTGGAACACAGTATGGATCAGGGTGTATGTAATGGAGCAAAAAGAACAGCAGCAATAGACAAGGGTGGGGAAGGGAAGGGAAGTGAGGGGGGGTAGGGAACATACCTACAAACCAACAACAGGGTTGAGGAACAAAATATAGGGACACTTGGAGAAAAAGGGTCTTGGAGAAGATTGAGAGCAAGGGTAGGTAAGCAATTGGTTTACTTTCAGTTTGTGATTGAGGAACTACTTGATTTCAATTGAATCTTATATTTGAACACTGCAGAACATGAATCATAACATGAACCTGCACTTTAGCAGCACTTTGGCTCTGAATTTGGCAAATTGTACGGAATATCCTCCCGAGCGCGCATGTGTCCAGAGGAGTAAGGTCATATTTTTTTTTAGTCAGTTTGCCTGGTTGGCATTCAAACAAAATTGAAAATCACTCCCAACAGGAATCGTAGTGTTTTTGCATGTCCAGTATTGACTAAGCACTGGGAGGAGGGGCCAAATTTTGCTATTCTGTCTGTCTACCCGACGTCACAGTCTCCTTTTCATTGTCCGTCTACCCTACGTCTCAGCGTTGCGTCGCATCTATGTTCGACTCACTCACATGCCACTCACTCTCTGATCTTAATTAATCCCACCACACTATTTTGTCAGAACCTTGTCAAAGATACGGATTCCTGTTTTCGCATCTATGTTCCATCATAATTACACAATGGCTCGACACGCAATGCATGGACTTACACTTGTTAAGGACGTCATAAAGGACACACACAACATGCACAAATAACTAATTTGATGTATTAAAAAGGTGGTATAAAAATGCCAGTGTACTTCCATCAATGGCAGTAAACGTCCAAAAAATTTATTTTTAATTTTACAGCCTTTAAAACCTTTATTTTATTTTGATTGAATTATATACTTGAATACTGGAGAACACAAAGTTCCTTGTTCGCACTTCCAAAAACCTCCAGTTGAGCAGTACTTGGACAAAATATTATGCCATTTTATGCCTTCCCGACCAATCAAATTTGCTGCTCGCACTCTCAGCATTGAGGAGAATGAAGATTCAGACAAAACTGTGGCTCGTAAGAAATATACAGTGGGGAGAACAAGTATTTGATACACCGCCGATTTTGCAGGTTTTCCCACTTACAAAGCACGTAGAGGTCTGTAATTTTTATCATAGGTACACTTCAACTGTGAAAGACGGAATGTAAAACAAAAATCCTGAAAATCACATTGTATGGATTTTAAATAATTAATTTGCATTTTATTGCATGAAATAAGTATTTGATACATCAGAAAAACAGAACTTAATATTTGGTACAGAAACCTTTGTTTGCAATTACAGAGATCAGACGTTTCCTGTAGTTCTTAACCAGGTTTGCACAGACTGCAGCAGGGATTTTGGCCCACTCCTCCATACAGATCTTCTCCAGATCCTTCAGGTTTCGGGGCTGTCGCTGGGCAACACAGACTTTCAGCTCCCTCCAAAGATTTTCTATTGCGTTCAGGTCTGGAGACTGGCTTGGCCACTCCAGGACCTTGGGATGCTTCTTACGGAGCCACTCCTTAGTTGCCCTGGCTGTGTGTTTTGGGTCGTTGTCATGCTGGAAGACCCAGCCACGCCCCATCTTCAATGCTCTTGTTGAGGGAAGGATGTTGTTGGCCAAAATACATGGCCCCATCCATCCTCCCCTCAATACGGTGCAGTCGTCCTGTCCCCTTTGCAGAAAAGCATCCCCAAAGAATGATGTTTCCACCTCCATGCTTCACGCTTGGGATGGTGTTCTTGGGGTTGTACTCATCCTTCTTCTTCCTCCAAACACGGCGAGCGGAGTTTAAACCAAAAAGCTCTATTTTGGTCTCATCCGACCACATGACCTTCTCCCATTCCTCCTCTGGATCATCCAGATGGTCATTGGCAAACTTCAGATGGGCCTGGACATGCGCGGGCTTGAGCAGAGGGACCTTGCGTGCGCTGCAGGATTTTAATCCATGACGGCGTAGTGTGTTACTTATGGTTTTCTTTGATACTGTGGTCCCAGCTCTCTTCAGGTCATTGACCAGGTCCTGCCGTGTAGTTCTGGGCTGATCCCTCACCTTTCTCATGATCATTGAGGCTCCACGAGGTGAGATCTTGCATGGAGCCCCAGACCGAGGGAGATTGACTGTTATCTTGAACTTCTTCCATTTTCTAATAATTGCACCAACAGTTGTTGCCTTCTCACGAAGCTGCTTGCCTATTGTCCTGTAGCCCATACCAGCCTTGTGCAAGTCTACAATTTTGTTCCTGCTGTCCTTTGACAGCTCTCTGGTCTTGCCCATTGTGGAGAGGTTGGAGTCTGATCGATTGAGTGTGAACAGCTGTCTTTTATGCAGATAACGAGTTCAAACAGGTGCAGTTAATACAGGTAATGAGTGGAGAATGGGAGGGCTTCTTAAAGACAAAACTAACATGTCTGTGAGAGCTGGAATTCTTACTGGTTGGGAGGTGATCAAATACTTATTTCATGCAATAAAATGCAAATTAATTATTTTAAAATCATACAATGTGATTTTCAGGATTTTTGTTTTAGATTCCATCTTTCACAGTTGAAGTGTCCATATGATAAAAATTACAGACCTCTACGTGCTTTGTAAGTGGGAAAACCTGCAAAATCGGCAGTGTATCAAATACTTGTTCTCCCCACTGTAGATTGTGCTCGGAAACACAAAGCAGGAGTTGAAAAGAGCCTTCCCATGTCCTTTTTCTCAAGACTGAGTGGGTAAAGTGTTCTATGAACTCCCTAGTTATCCATTTATCCATCCATTAAGGTGCACTTCCTGGTGGCATTGCTCATTGTGATGCCCCAGTGGCCTACAGCATGACACTCGACTTCAAGTTCAAGAGCCAGACAAGATAACTTGGCTTAAATCATACTTGTGTGCAAATTTATTGACTTTGTGTGTGTACTATTTTTCTTGTTGATGCAATGACTCTACACTGCTGCCTAAAAATGCATCATTAAGAAGCATTTTAAATGTTCATGAAAAGACTTGGCATTGAAAGGTATTGCGGGAATGCCTTCTTGAGGATAACGCTGAACCCATCCTACCCAGTCACACCCAACTGCTCCTGGACTCTGTGTATTTTGCACCTGAGAAGGTGGAGACATTCTGGCAACCCTCAACTGATTCTGCAACTAGACCGGACAGCATCAGCTCACATGCCCTAACCCCCCCTCCCCCCACTCCCCGTTTTTGTTTCTGTTAAATACACCATTATAAATTCACTTTGTCTCCGTATGATTTGAGTGTTCTTGTCATGAGTTACTTTTGCTAATAACATCTGCTAAAGGACCGATTCATTTGTGGCGAATAGCGTCCTGTACAAAACTGTATCGGCGATCTCTGCTCGGATTGCTAATTAGGGTAACCAGGCACAGAGTACCTATGAGCACATTGCCTGACTGGCTCGGGCTTTCCACCTGAACATGGTAACGTGGAAAATGGGCCTGAAATCCTGTTCAGAGTGCTTGAATCAGTTGGCCGGCATGACCACTTTGACGCGGTTCATCGAGATTTCGACCTGGCAACTGGGACAAGTTCGACGATTACAACAAAATGTCTAGGGATGACAGAGAATGACATTTCCTTTGAAAATATCCCATCTCTACATCCATGAGTCGTGTGTGTGTTTTTGTGTAGGAGGAGGTGGTTGTGCAACAGTCTTTATCCGCCGCCTTCACTACACTGCACTCGGGAAGATCAATAGAGCATCACCTCCTGGCGTGCAATGTCATCACAGACCAACTATTCCCACACTTGGTATGATAACGCATCAGATGTTCTGCCAAATTGCCTTTGGTGGTGGTGGTGTTATCATTGTAATCTGAATGATAATTGGTATGTTTTGAATTGCATTCTTTACTTCCAGACCCCATGTTTAATTATGGTGCTCATTACTATTGTGATATTGCCCACATAGTGTGACACCGCCAGAGTTTACCTTCCTGTGACGATATTGATTATGATGACCTGAGTAACCATGGCAATAGAAAATTTTAATTTATGGCAATGGTGGCCTCTTTAACCACAACATTTTATTGTCGAAGAGGCCAGCCGGTTTATTTCCTGATGAGCTTTTTTTTTACAGTAGAGCTGAGAGGAGTAAGTGGAGGGAATGGAAGGGATATTATGTAAGGGGTAACACAGACCCGCTCGACCACTGTTAATTGCACATTCCATGAACAAACCCCAACAAAACGTACACCAGGAGGCTCGGAAGGGATTGATTGTTTTAAATATTCACTCGTAATCCATTTGGGGTATTAAAATAAATGTTTTAAAGGGATATTTAAGAGCTTCAGTTCCTAAATGAAGGACGTTGGTTGTTTTCCACAACAGGCCGATTCATACGATTGCTTCGTGCTTGAATGCCTAGAAGGCATTTTTGGGACATGTTTGAATGCAAATATCGCCACATTATTCCGCTCGCAATTGCACGAAATACCTTCTAGTAGTCTTGATTGATTCGGGCATGCATGAATACGTCTGCTATTGCTGTGCCATGTTTGAGTTGAAGGGTTGGGGAATCGAAAGGAACAATAGTTGTGTTTGCCAAACACTAGTGAAGCACACATAGGAGTGTTCCTGTTGAACAATGTATTGTTTTCGTGGAATTTTTATGTTTTACAAAAGTCACCGCAATTATACTGAACAAAAATATAAACGCACCAAGCGATTGTTACTATTTTACCTCGAACTCATTAATACTAAATCTTCACAACAATTTGGTTATAGAATCCATGACAATTGAGCATTAAATTTCAAAGAGTTCCTTGAGAATTCTGGCGACAGTCTTTGCGCTACAACAGCCGACACAACCGAGGTGTCACTGTCAGAGTTCACACAGTCAGTAGCGGGTGTGTCCACCGTTGGCGTCGCGCAGAGCGGTGCATCTCTGGTGCATGGACATCACCAGATTATCGATGGTGGCCTGAGGGATGTTTTCCCATTCCTCCTGGAGAGCCACACGGAGCTGGCGGACGTTCTCTGGGACTGCGCAATGTTGTCGTACGCGTCGATCAAGAACGTCCCAAAGGTGCTCGAAGGGCGACATGTCGGGAGAATATGGAGGCCAGTCGAGGACATCAATGTCCTCCTCACCGAGGAAGTCCATGCAGATCCTGGCAACATGGGGGCGAGCATTGTCGTGCTGAAACGTCACATGGTGAAGGCGCACAAACGGCACGACGATGGGTCTGAGTATCTCGTCCCTGTACCGCTGCCCGTTCAAGTTGCCTTCAATGAAATGAAGCTGAGTGCACTCTCCATGGCATATGCCCACACCATAACACTGGCACCACCGTGTGACACCCGACGAAGGATATTGGCGTCAGTGTAGCACTCCCCAGCCCGACGCCAGACGCGGAGTCCGCCATCAGCCCGATACAGCTGGAACCGCGACTCATCGGTGAACAGCACTCTCCTCCATCGTGCGAGGGTCCAGCGCAAGTGAACATTGGCCCAGTTCAGTCGGGTCTGACGCCGGACTGCAGTGAGGTCGAGTCCCCGGTGTGGTCGGCGGGCTCGGAGGTTGGCCTCCCTCAAGCGGTTACGCACCGTCTGGGCTGAAATGCGCCTGTTATGCAGCCCGACAGTCTCATCGGCAGTCCTCGTGGCCGGTCGGAGTCGATCCCGGAGATGTTGCAGCCTCATGTGACGATCCTGACTGGCGGTGGTCACACGTGGTCGCCGGGCATGTGGGCGGTTCACGGTGCTTCCAGTCTCTCTGAGGCGCGTTCTCAGGCGGCTAATGGTGGAGTGGTGGACATTGAAGTGTGCTGCAACGGCCCGTACTGATGTCCCAGCATTCAGCATGCCAATGGCGCGCTCCCTCAAGATTTGTGACATCTGTGGCATGTTGACATTTGGCACCAGTCCACATTTTGGGGAGGCCTTTTATAGGGCAAGCTATAGGGAGTGTTTGTGTCCTGGTCACGCTCACTGACCATCACTCTGTCAAGCCCCATGGTGCTCATGGGAAGGATTACTCAACGTGTGAGTCCACACACTCAGAGTGGTCAATTTCAATGGGAACATCTGTTTTGAGCAAAACAAAGGAACCATTGCTCAAACATATCATCGGTTTGACCATTTTCCCATAATGGCAATCTTGACTTAGATATTTAGGTTGGTGCATTTATATTTTTGTTCAGTATACATTTCATCAAATCTGGGTCTAATAATTTATTCATTTTCATCAATTTTGGCTCGGATGTTCATGTTGAGGGAGGCCGTCATCCTATAGTGGATTGAATGGGCTGATCATGTGAAGGGGGCTAAAAAAAAAAATTCAATTCACATATGAACTGAGCTTGCAGTGGGGAGTGGAAAAAGGGGGGGTGGAGCTGAATGAAGAAAAAGCGGTGGAGTGGGAAGAAAAGGCAAAGGAGGTTGTGAGTTCAGAGTAGTAAGGGGTATACATAGGAAGTGAAAAGCAGAGCGGTGGCAACACTTTTCACTACCTTGCACACATCAATTTTCTCTGTTGGACATGCATCACGAGCACTTGTTCAGTTTCATGAAACAAATGAAAAATGCCATAATGGTAAATAGCACACAAGCTTCTAAAATAGCAATGGTGTCTGTGGAAATTTTAAACCATTATTATTTGGAGGGCACTGATGGTGATTGCATCCTTCATCCTCACAATGGATCTTGTTTTCATTCTCGCCATTCTTACCAGTTTAGGATTATAAATTGCTTGAAAATTTTTTACATTTCAAGATTTTTACTTCTCACTGTGACGCTGGATTGGACGGACCCGTGGGATGTCCTTCTGTTCATACCGATTGTTTGTTTTTGCACAGAAAGAGCAAGTGGAGCATTTGGTCACCAATCCATTAGTGGCTCTTTTATCCACATTCTCTGGGCCACGGAAGTTGATCCAAAAGCGATATGACAAGTACCTGGACTACTCGAATCGACTTGAGGGGGAGCGAGATCGCGCCCGGGACAGGAGGAGCGGTGTCGATGAGCTGCAGGTCCACATATGCTCGATCGTTTCTTCCTTTTCGTTATTTTTATTTCTCATCTTTACTTCTATTTCCCTCGTTGTTATTCTGTTTCTGTTATTTCCCATTAACTCTTCCTCTTATTTGGTAAGGTGGTATTTTAAAGGGAATCACTTTTCATGAGTGTACTGCTGGACATTCTTTCATGTGATAATTTGACCGAACCATTTTAAAATTCTGTAACTGGAAGCTTCCAGGTTATTGAAATACTTTCAAGCACATCTCCGAACATTGCACCTACAGGCTTCTCAGAAAGACTATGCAGCCCTGAATGCTCAGTTGTTGGAAGAGCTCCCGCCGTTGGTGAGCGTTGGGCAAGCGATGCTGCAGCTAACCATGCTCCATCTGGTTGCAATAACTGGACGCTTCCAGCATTCTGCGCTCCAGCAACTTCAGCCATTGGCTCAGGTTTCTAGCACAATGTGATTGGGCGTCACTCGCAGGCTGCCGAGCACAGACTCGTGACTCGGACAGTCATGGGATTTTACGCCTCTGCTGACGAAGTCACCAGAGGAATTATGTTTTCGGGTTGTCCGTCCGTCCATGCGTGCATCCGTCCGTCCATGCGTGCATCCGTCCGTGTTGATTTTCTCTGTTTTCTCTGTGACCACTCATCCAATTAACACAAAAGTTTCATCATTGGTGCGACTATTCACTTAGATTGTTTTAATGATAATTATAACATCATAGATCATGTGGTGTGGCAACCGTGTTGAAAAAAAGGAAAAACTTTGGACATTTGTACCTCCGAAACCGCTCCATGGAAAAAATTGAAACGTGGCAGATGCCAACCACTCATTCCCCATGGGAAACGAGTGGTGTTTTTTTGTTTGTTTTGTTTTGTCTTTTTTTTGTGTCATAGGTGGATTTGTTATGACGTCATCATCATTGCGTAGGTCGAATGCTTTATCCGAGCAGTATGAAAATTGTCATATATATATATATATATATATATATATATATATATATATATATATATATATATATATATATATATATATATATATATATATATATATATATATATATATATATATATATATATATATATATATATGCATGACATTATCGGTTATGTGGTTCGGCAGCCATATATATCTGTCTTCTTCTTCTTCTTCTTCTTTCGGCAGCTCCCGTTTGGGGTCGCCACAGCGGATCATCCGTATGATCCGCATAGTGATTTGGCACATGTTTTACGCCGGATGCCCTTCCTGACGCAACCAGAGTCGCCTCTTACGACACAGGGATCGGCAGCCATATATATATATATATAATTTTTTTTTTTACATAAAAGCCTTCAAAAATTTCTGAAATGGCTGAACAGATCAAGGCAAAAACTTTACAGGTATGATCACCTATACATGAGGAACAAAAAGTTCTCCATCAATGATGTCGTAGGTCACATGGTTTGGCAGCTATGATTTTTTTTTTTGAAAGAATAAACATTTAAAAAATCTTCTCCAGAGCCACTTGACAGATCGAGGGGAAACTTCTCCCACATTTTTCCCAAGCCTTGGGATACCAGTGTTCACGAATAATTAATAGAATGGGTCACATGGTCTGGCAGCCATAATGGATTAAATGAAAATCTTTAAAAAAAATGATTTCTCTTGAACTGCTTCATCAATCGATGTGAAACATCAGTTATGATCTAGTAGTCATGGGGAATATATGTTTAAATATCAACCTGATCGGACGCATAGTCTGGCAGTCGGAATGATTTAATGTTTTCATATTTTGAGATAATATATTTTAAATCAAAATTGGTACAAGTACAGTAAGTCCTAGCTTAACATCGTCCCGGTTAACATTGGTTCGTCGTCAAGTCGCTGATTTATTGACAATATACTCGTTTAAAGTCGTTCACTGTTCCCTTATATAGTCGTTTTAACTCTAATTTAGTACCAAACTAATGGTTTTCCTCATTTTAATAAAGATACAATATGAACCATACTGTAAATACCAGTGTATAAACCATCTGAATGTGTCAATGACTTGAAAGGATTTAAAGATGTTGTCCCTGCTTTGAAGAAAGTTATTTTCAGCTTGGCCAATAAAGCGAGTTTTGATGAGGTGGAAGAAGCTGACGTCACACAACCTCTGCAATTACATGGAGAAGATTTGAACCAATGAAGATTTGAAGCAACAGAGATGAGTAAAAAGCAACTTGAGATGATGATATTCAAATATTTGTTTAAAATTTATACTCTACATTTAAATGTCTTTTGGCTGACACAATGTTTTCCCTCTAACCTAACCCCCCCACCCCCCCTATTTACATTAATTGTTATGGGGAAATTGGATTCACTTAGTCGCTTCAGTTAAAGTCGCACTTTTCAAGAATGTAACTGCAATGTTAAACAAGAAAAAGAGCAATCGGAGTTTGCAGACCCTCGCCAGGACTTGTTTTGTGTACTTGTGTTATGTAATTAATAAGAGACATAATTAGAACTGCCACTTTATAACTGCTGGCAGTGATAACTGGTTCACCCATTTCAGAGATTTTTGAAGGTTAAAAAAAACAAACTATATGGCTGCCGAATCATGTGACCGATGACATCATGAAAAATATTTTGTGGGCCATTTTATCCCTACAGTAGATGACCCTCAATTTTTATACTGATCGGATGTAGTATTCAACATATGCAATTATGACGTCATAACAAAGGAACCTATGATGCCATAAAAAAATCACTCATTCCCCATGAGGAGTAGTTGTCATTTGCCAAGTTTCAATTTTTTGCTTGGTGCGGTTTCACAGATGCAGAAGTGCAAAGTTTTTGTTTTTCGAACATGGCTGCCACACCATGTGACCCATGACATAATTATCATTAAACATTTTACATGAGTCGTCGCACCAATGGTGAAAATTCTTTCAATCCGACAAGTAGTTGCAGAGAAAAACACGAAAGTTCTGTGCAGATAAACACAGACAGACAAACAAACGGACCCAAATGCAATACCTTCTTTTGACGAGGGTAACGAGGACTGGCTGTATGTATGTATGTTGTAATAATGTGGGCGGAGGCACATCTGGCCATGTCTCGATGACGAAGAGTGCCCTTGTAGTTTTTTTTCTTATACCATGGGATATTCATTGTCCACACTCCACAGTCAAAACATAGACAGCCAGCTTTACTTCATTATCTGAAGGATATGTGTGCTTTGAGATGCAGCACCTTCTGCTCATACTTGTTCAAAACGATTTTTCCTTTTTGTCATACTTTATTGAGGGTATGACAAAAATTTTGTCATACTTGACATTATTTATATACCCAAACCAGACTCCTCAATGATAGGCATGCTACAAGACTTACTGTTTAAAACCACTTTTTGTGTTTGATTGAGATGGGGTGATTACACTCTCCCTATACCCACCCCACCCACCACTTTGAATCAATATCTAATAAATACGTGGGACCCAAGAGCTCTCTTTCATCCCTTTTTTTTAAACCATGTCCAACATGTGGTGAATGAGGTCATTTGCTTTCAAACAGGGGGGCCAATGAAGTTCATGACCAGTCCTTCTCTTACAGTCTTTAGATGCATCTGTGAGGACCAAAGGTGGCATTCCATCGGCTTCCCTACACCGTTTCAGCTTCGTTGGGGATATGCATCGTTGGTCGAGTGAAGGGCGGAAAGGGTCAATGACTGACGGACGATTGGACACGACCGCCAAATCCCTGCTTCCTGGTGGTGGTGAGCCGGTGCGTACTTATAATTAACCACTGATGATCGAGCATATTACAACACCTTCACAAGTGGATCTTTTGTAACGGATCATCTTGTCAAGTGTTTGGCTTTTCCAAGAGGCGGGACTTTAAACTGCAGAAAAAAAGACATGGTCACTCACCCTTGCATAATCTGAGCCATGTCAGACCTACCAATGTATTTCTTTTTAGGCTTTTTAAGATCGATCCTTTTAGAATAGCTCAATATGGTGATTTATTTGGAGAAACTCTGATTGGGGAATGAAAAATGACCTCTTACCTTTTTTCCTGTCGGCAGGGCGAGATACGGCGAGCCGCGCTGCTCAACCGCTTCCCACCACAGCTCACATTCCAAGTGGATCGGCCGGTGTGTGCCGCTCAGGCAATGGACCTGAGCCTAGCCGAGGGAGATCTGGTTGGTGTCATCAAGCAGCAAGACCCTATGGGGAGTAACAATCGCTGGTTCGTGGACAACGGAAGTATGTGTCCACATATTACGTTTTAAAATCTCGGAAATGAAACTTATTGAACTGTATTCACTTCTGTATTGTGTTAGAAAAAAAAAAATTATTTTATTGTTTATTTTTTCCCCTTCTATAAAATGGTTTGCAAATTTTAAGACATATTGCAGTTGGAACATTTAGTGTCCCATTGTATGTTATATTGAGTAACTTTTCCTGCATAATGCCACAAACTGAAATGTGACCTCACTTTGTGAATGGCCACATTATGTGGTTGATTTATAAACATGCTAATTAGGGGAGTGGTGCGTACGTTGCAGCTTCGCAAGGATTCGTCTACTCATCCTTTCTGCGACCATACGTCCCTCGTACAGATCGAGACGGCGATCGCTCTCTGACTTCGTCTCTCACCGACCCACAAACGCCAACCCCTGGGGGCTCTCCTCCAGTTTCCCCCCTCAGTGCCTCACCCAGAGCCCGTCAGACTCTGCGACCCTCGGCCAGTTTGGACAGGGGTAGTTGCAGATCTCCGAGGCGATGCACCAGGCAAACTCGACCCGGGTCTGGCTGGAAACGAAGTGAAGTTGAAGCGGGGGGCAAGTGGCAGGATCCTGGTGCTGCTGCTGGAGGCAGATGTTCATACAGGAAGCAGAGTCAGCAGGAACTTGATGGCAATTCTCGGCATAAAGGAGACAAGGTAATATGTATGGACAGCTTCCTAAAAGCTAATTTAAGGGGTGGTGCTGCTGATGTAATGGCATTCAATGAAAGCTGCTTGGTTTGTTTTCCAATCTGTTTTTTGTTTCCTCCACAGCTGAAAGCCTGAGGGATTATGCTTTCGGGTTATCCGTCTGTGCATTATCGGTCTTTTTGTTACCACGATAATTTGAACCACTGAAGGGATTTCAACTAATCTTGGCACAATTATGGACTTAAATTCAAAGATGAACGGATGAGATTTTCGGTTCAAAAGGTTGAAGGTCATGTGATCTTTAATTGAAAATGTTTGTTAGTGCAATAACTTGTGAAATGCTCTGGGTATTTCAACTAAACTTGGCAGAAGTATCGACTGATAAAGATGAATTGATTCGATTTTGGGTTCAACAGGTTAAACGTCAACGGTCATGTGCCCTTTTAAAATAATTTTGCAGACCTTAACTCTGAGTTAGAAGCATCTGATGTTGCATTTTTTTCTACTTACCTCTTTTTCTCTCTCACACGCTCACAGGACCATTAATCATGCGACTTTTAATTGAAATCAAAGCGACAATTATTTCGTATGCAGCACAAGGCTGTGGGTGGCAGCATTGGCTGAGGGCATGACTGTGCCGCTGATGCAATGCCATCTGCTAGATAGGGCAGGAATTTGGTATTTGGCCATGATGCCAGTGACAGCTCGCCAAATCTTCGCGAAGGGCGCCATGTGATCTTTAACGCCCACAGAGTGCTGGCAGACGATATTCCCATTTAATGTCCATCTGAGAGACAGCACATTGATGAATCACCCTGCCTGTAAAACACCATGGTGACAGTTTATAGCTGTCAGGATTCAAACCCAGGTTCGACAGCTGAGATGTGAGAGTGCGAACCTCCAGGTCATCCCATTAGCCCAACGTCAGAGTGGATTGATATCTAACGTGAGTGGAGGCACATCCATTGACGTGTTTGCATCAAATTCTATTTTCTATTTATTTTACTGTTCCTGGATGGCACTTTTTGCCTGCCATTCCAACGACCTTTTATGTCTATTTTGATCCCCAAAACCTGGGAATTACCCCTTTCTTTTTCTTTTATTACAAAAAAAAAAAAATCCAAGGAGGAAGAGAAAATTATTCCATTTGTGTTGTTGATCATCTTGAACATAAGCCATTTTAAGTCCACTCCTTGATCGCCTCAATGGGAGTCCATTTGATTTGATCATTTTGGATGATTGGAGACTATGACAACTTCCACACTCGGCTTGCCTTAAGCCTGCCAGCTGTCATTGACTGGCCAGGCCTTGCGATACCTATTCTGAGACTGTCCCAACATATTGTTTCAGCTAAATTGACAAACGTAACAAGGAGGATAACGAATGGGGAATGACATTTATTGGGCAATGTGTATTATGTATAGAAAAGGGATTATGCCTCCGCCGACAAAGGCATCGTTTTCAGGTTGTCCGGTTGTCACTTCCGGTTCTAGGTTTGGAGCGTCGACAGGTTCTCTTAGGGGTCTCTGCCGACTTTCTCAAAGTTGTCTCCGGTGGATTTTTGTCCCGTTTAACTGTTTATTTTCTCACCGACATATCTCTGTGTGTTCAAAGTTCGGTTTTGTTTCAAAAATCATGCTATATTATGAGTTTTCATCAACCTTGTCTTTCCGGGTTCCTTGAGGCATACCCATCCTTCCCCTCGAGGTGTATGATCATTTTTATTTGTATTCTCTCCCAATTACCCTCAATTCCTATTTTCCCAACGCCCCCCCCATCCCTCCCAACTAAGCACTCTGTTTCTTGTCTTAAATTTAAACGAAAAATAAAACCTACCTTCCTCCCTGCATATCTCCGAATCCCGATCACTCTTCTTCTTCCTCCTCCTTCTGCCAGCATACCATCTTTCTACTATTTGAGCTGACCCACTCTCTCCATTACCTTCACGATTTCTTCCTTCAACCTGCATTCCCGAATCTTACCTAATCCTCAAAAATCCATCAAAAAAATAATAACTTTCCTTGTATCCTATCGATCTATACACCCTCTCCCCAGCACCACAGAGCCTTTTCTCCTCCTCATCCGGTCCCCTCCCCTAGCTATTCTGCAATCCCCCACACTCTTTCAACAACTCTCCTTACCTCCCCCCTCCTCCCTTGTCCAACCCTCTCCCTCCTCCCTTGTCCAACCCTCCCCCTCCCTGCACCCAAAGCCTCCTCCCCTCTGTCTTCATTAACAGTTTGGACCTCAAATATCCAGGGCCTTCACTGAAACCATTCAGATCTTTCCATACAGGTTGCCACTGACAAACCAGACATAATCTGCCCAACAGAAACTTTCCTCCTTCAAGACATCTCTGACTCCCAAGTATATCTCCCTGGTTACTCTATCCTCCGATATGACAGACCTGAGCCTCGTCCTGGCGGCGGAGTTGCTCTCTTCATCAGACTCCATTCCTCACATTCCATGCACTGCCCTCACTCCCCCACACCCCCAGGAATACCTCTGACTATGGCTTCCCCTCCACTCCCACCTCATGTATATATGTTTACTGTACCGTCCACCAAACAATGATGACTCGATTTACACCTCACTGTCCAAAAACATGGACCAAATTCTATCTTCTCATCCAAACTCTCTCTTCCTCATATGTGGTGACTTCAATTGTCATCATGCCAGTGGGCTAGGTGTGGGTACTTCTCTCACCTGTCATAGCACGTCAGCAAAAGACATCTGCGACTCATTGGGACTGACTCCATCGGTCAACTTCCCGACCCGGATCTAAACCAATGGTACTCTATCTCTTCCGGATCTGATTTTGACAAATTTCCCTGAAAATATCTGTTCTTCCTCCACTCCAATCGGTTCTTCTGACCACATCCTTGTCAAAGTGGACATCTCTCTGACGTAGAGATCCACCTCAGCGCCGTCGAATCTGGCATTTCACTCAGGCTGACTGGCAGGGTCTTCAAGCAGCCATCAAACATCGAGACTGGTCTCCCATCGCTACTTTCTCCAACATCAACTCATCCTGGGAATTCTTTCAAAGAAACTTGCTCTCCCTCATGCACAGATTTATCCCCTCTCGTCTTCAATTATCCTGCCTTTCCCTCCCGCCCATGGTTCGCTGAAGCTTGTGGCGAGGCAGTTGTCCTGAAACAACTTGCCTTTGCTTCATGGAAAGCAAACCCAACTGAGGGAAATCATTTCCTTCCATCAACCTCGGAACAAGTGTGTGTCGACCCTCAGGAGAGATAGAAAATAACATCTTTCTTAGCTCAAGTCTGAACTCCCAAACCTCTCTCCCTCCTCCAAATCCTGGTCATGTCTGGTCAAGTCTTTCTGGTACGTTCCCCCTCCATCCCCTCCCTTACCTCAAATGGCCACACTGCTGACACCGCACATGAAAAGGCTGAATGCCTAAACTCGGTGTTTGCAGCTAAATCTTGTGTCCGAAACCCATCGCTTTCTGTACCCACCTTACCCAGTCGCACCCAACTGTCCCTGGATCTGTGTCCTTTTCTTCTGACAAAGTGGAGAGTTTGCTGTCAGACCTCAACTCAGATTCTGAAACCGGTCCAGACGGCATCAGCCCACGTGTCCGAAACACCTGCTCCTCTGCTCTTGCTCACACTCTCTCTGTTCTATTTACCCTCTCATTTGCTCAAGGTCATCTGCCATCTGCTTGGAAATCAACAAACATTACTGCCCTGCATAAAAAGGTGCAAAAACAGATCCCTGAAACTGCAGACCAATTAGCCTTCTCCCAATCATCAGCATGGTTATGGAATCCATCATCGCTTCAGACATTAAATCCTTCCTCTTATCCAATGGCTTGATTTCCGATCATCAATTTGGTTTCAGACCAGGTCACTCTACCCTGGATATGCTGCTTCTGCTCTCAACAATGGATGGAGGTCTACAATGTCAGACATTAAATCAGAGCCATATCCCCAGACATATCACATGCTTTTGACATGGTCTGGCACCCTGTCCTGCTCACCAAACTCTCTTCCTATGGTATCCAAGGCCATCTCTACTCATGGCTCGCAGACTTCCTCTCCTGTCGCAGTCAGTGTGGCCCTAAATGGAGTTCTTTCATCCCCTCTTTCTGTCCAGGCTGGAGTTCCTCAAGGTAGCGTTCTGGGCCCTGTTCTTTTTCTGGTTTTCATCAATGATCTCTCCGACTCTCTGGAAAATTCTCTATCTCTTTGCTCATGACTCCACCCTCTGCCGTACCATCTGCAATCCCTCAGACTGGCAAGCAACAGCTTCTTCGCTCACGGCAGATCTGGGTAAAATCACAAACTGGTCCAACATGTGGAACATGTCTTTCAATTCTGACAAATCTCACATTTTCACTGTCTCTCCGAAAGGACCGTTTGGAAAACACCCCCATCCACTTTCTCAACAATCCTCTGGAAGAAGTCCTTTCTTTCAAGCTTCTGGGTCTCACTATCTGCCATGATCTTTCCTGGGAAAGCCACATTTCCAACCTGGCCTACAAAGCCAGTCGCCGACTGGGAATCCTCCGTCGTGCTAAGTCCTTCCTCGGCCCACCTGAGCTCCTGGCCACATACAAAGCTTGTCACTGCAGCCTGATTGAGTACTGCTTTCACCTTTCTCGGGTTCACGGAGTGTAATCAAAGGCATTTCTGATCATTGGTATCTCCCACGATGAGGCTGAGTCTTTGGGCCTCTCACTCTCTCACCGCAGGCAGGTCAGTGGTCTTTGTCTTCTACCGTTTCCTCTCTGGTCTCACCCCGCCCCCCCGCTCTGTCTGATTTGTCCCCACCATATTTCCGCAGGGCGCTCAAGGTCTGCCAACAACCCTCTTCTGGTAAAACTACCAAAATCACTGCTCACCTTCACTCTTTCATTCCTCTTCTTTTCCCACCTTTGGAATAAACTTCCTCACTCTATTCTTTCCCATTCTTCCCTCCAGGCCTTCAAAACAGCTGTTCACCACCACCTCCTATCGTCCCCCATCCAAATCCTCGATCTTTTCTACCCCCATTAATTCACCCCAAACACATCTCCTTCAAATTCCCTGCTTTCGTTCCTGAAAGTCCCTGTAGTGTCCATCTTGTATTCTCCATGTTCCCCACCCAACCCCTCTCCCTTCCACAGATCTCGTAATGTCTGTTCGCCACCGTTTTGTCCTTCCCACTCCCACCCCCTTGCTGTGCATTGTGTTAGCTCTACACGAGCCTTGACAAGGTGTACAAAAAAAAAACATGGATTTAAATTAATTTTTGCTGCAACCGCTTGTTTTTCCTGTTCCCTACTCCCTCTCTCATACATTTTCATTTCCTTCTCCCCCTCACCATTATTTTTGCACCTTTGTACAGGTGTACTATGCAGTGCAGCCATTTGAAGCAAAAGGCTCTCAAGAAATGGGCCTACACCCCTGGCAGCCAGTGACCATTCTGCAATTTCATGACGGTTATGGGGGCCACGACTGGTGGCTGGGGGAGAGTGAGGGTGGCCGGGGTCTTGTGCCTGCTGCTTGTTTAGCCAGGATGGAGTACACGTAACAGACTTCCAACGTGCTCTACATGAGTGTGTCGAACAGTTCCTCAGCTTGCACCTGTGCACAGACCTCGATTGGTTTATTTGCTGGTTGAGAACCCCCAAGGTAAGTTTTGAAAGAAAATGGCCAAGATGAACGTTTAATTTAAATCATGTTCTTTCTCCTCTCCCCTGGATGAACCAAATCCAGATGCTGTAACATGGATCATATGTTTATTTTGTAAGAAGCTTGGGATGCATTTGCTGAATTTTCGATTTAAAAATCTATACAATTTAAGAATAAACACTGGAAGGAAATCCATGAATGTTTGACCCTTCCAGCAAGTCCACATTATATAAACTTTTGTCAAATCACTAAGATGAGCACAAACTGCTGCTTTTGATCCATCCTGTCACCATGTTGAAACTGGGAACAGTTACATTTACTGTTGTGCAAGGATACATGGAAGTGAAAATAAATTTCACCAAGGGTCAGATATTTCAATTTAAATGTTACCAATCCTGACATCATGGATTTATATTTAATTTGTGTGCATAATGTGCTGATGTTGGTGCGATATGAACATGAAAGGGCTCAGTCACAATTTCATTTTGATTCCGACATTAGTCCAACACAATCACCCTTTTATTCAAGTCTTCCTCCTCTCTCCCACTCCAAGAGGAATGAATGTACATGCACACCACAAGTCAATTTTAAATCTTAAACACCAACCAGCTTCCTAAAACTGTACATAAAGCTGGAGTGTGCAAATGCCTATGCATAAAAGTACCCCATTTGACCAATTAAAAAAAAAAAAAATAAACCCTCAATTTTGGAAAACCAATCACAGCAGATAAAGGGAAAAATTTGGGGGTGGTGCAGGGTAAGGCAAAATCAGATAATTTAGCAGCTCAAATATCCAGTGATAGACAATGTAAAATATGTGACTGATAAAAGCTGGTGCAACATAGCAATTGTGGTGAAATGTCCAACTTCTTTATGGGGCATGTTGGCGATAAAGATACCTTTAAAACGTGCCTCTGCATCTGTCCCTTCATGCCAATCTGACAACCTGAAATTAATTTACCTGAACATCACTCTTTGGATGATGGATCAACAAGCAGAATAACTCTTTGGATGGTGGAGTCTGAAGTGCAACCACAGTGCGTGTCCGTGTGCTCTACAGTAAGGACAAGTCGAGATGCAGGTCCGTGAACCTCATTACACTGTCGTTAAGCCATGGTGCACGTGTGTCCTTGAAGCTCGTTATGTTGTCATTGAGCCACAATGCGCCGTACACAAATCCGATGGGTTCGGTGGACCACTCCACCTCGTACCCGAGGTTCACCAGGAATTCTTTCATTGACGCTTGCATCAACTTGTCTGTAGTGAGATAGATATGCCTATCACAATTTCGTCCATTATACGGTGAAGGCATAACAGCATTGAATGAGAGCTGCATCGATTTAACATCCACACCTTCTAAATACACCGTGGGGGGTACTGGTTGAGAATACAGTCGGCAGGTGTCCACGCTCTTGGGTAAATTAGCATTCAGGGACAGCAACTCCAACAACACCTGAGCAGAGAGCATAAAGGGTACATTCATGGAAGTGTGTGAAAGTGAGGTATATACTGGGTAGCAGGTTGTATTGCACAATTCGATGTACAACTACAATATGAAATTGATTTTCAGATTGCACGCTGTCGTTCAGGCTCAAGGAAGGAAAACGAAGTTGGATAAGTCTGATCATTCATCCACCGATGTTAGAAAATGGTTGCAAAACCCCAAAAAAAGGAAGCACCCTGGTGTCATCACGCAACACGACCTGAAGGATTGTGGGAACAAATGCTTCATGTTGGAAAAAAGCCAAGTTTGTGCCAAAGCTTTGGTAAGCCAGGTGTATTCCTGGTTCTGGTTTTTGAGTGACGGTTGGTTCTCTCACGAGGTCTCTGTCGACCTTCTCAAAGATAAGATTCGAGTTGTTGTTTGTCCAGAAAGACGACCCCCCCCTTTCTTGTGTTTGTCACACAACCACCTGCAACTCAATTCACGTTCTGACTATTTTGTTGCCTCCGTGTTTACTGTGTTCCTAAATTTGTGCTATTTGGTGAGTTTGTCAGTCTTGTTTTGTTATATCGGTTTCCCTAAGGCCTACCCTTACATGCGCACGATCATGTTTATTTGTATTTTCTCCTTATTACCAGATTCTATTTTCTCCACTTTTCCTCCCAACTATACCCTCTATTCCATGACTTAAAATATCTTTTAGAATAAATTCACAAAAACCTTTTCCTTTTGCACCTTATACCCCACGTAACCATGTGTCTTATATACAGACTTCCTTCTCTGCCCACTTCCATGCCAATCCCAATCTGATCGTGAAGGTTTTCACGACCATTTCTTCAAACTTTTACTTAACTCTTTCCTCCCTCTTCCCCCCCAAAAAAAACTCAATGAATGCTTCAACTTCCCCTCTGCCCGGTTCTTCTTCAAAATTGTGTTCAATTCAACCTTTTTCATCCCGTGTCTAAAAATTCCATCCATTAAAAACGCTTCCCTTCTGCACTCGATGTAAATGAATCTGACCTACAAATTTTTTTTAATCCCATTTTGCAATTATTGTTTGGATGAATTTGCACTTGAGTTGGAAAGCAACCTCCTTAAATGTACCTCCCAACTCCTTCCCTGTTGTACCCTCCCCTTAATTCTGCAATCCTCCCCCCCCCCGCAATCCAAGCATCTCTCCACTGTCCTCTGCCTTACTAACAGTTCCCCTTCTGATATCCCAAACTGTGGTTTTCAAATGTCTCACATTCTCATTCAGCACACTGCTCAATATCTCTATCATGCTCTCCCTTTCCTCTCATCACATCTCACCCTCTTCCCACCCCCTCAAATCTTGTTCCTCCCCCACCATACCACTACTAGGCTGGGGGCCAGTGGGGCCTACCTTGCACACCCCCCCCCTGCGACAATTGTTCATATATATCCCAAATATCAGAAAAAAAGATGTTCCCAGAAAAATAACTCATTTGCACTATGCTTTATTAAGCTGTTTCTATTTTTGCATGTAATTAAGCTATCCAATCATTATTCTACGTAAGCCTGGTGTTGGCGCAGTGGTTAGGGCAGCAGCTTGGGATCCAAAAGGTCCTGAGTTCAAGCCCCGTTGGACCACTGAATTAATACACCAGGGGGTTGACTCAGCCTGTCATCCTTCCGAGGTCGGCGAAATGAGTACCAGTATACTGGGCCGGTGTATACCCCGGTTAAAATAGGTGTACCATATCCCTGTGTCGTAAGAGGCGACCAGGGTTGCGTCAGGAAGGGCATCCGGCGTAAAACATGTGCCAAATCACTATGCGGATCATACGGATGATCCGCTGTGGCGACCCCGAACGGGAGCAGCCAAAAGAAGAAGAAGAAGAATCATTATTCTACGTCTGACAACAAAGGAAATATGTTCACTCTATTCCTTGACCCTCCAAACATATGTGTAGATTCCTCATTTACAAATTTCCATGCACCAGAAGTTGAGATATTTACAAAAATGAGAATTTCCATCATGGCGGATTCTAATTAGCATATCAATGCATTTAAAATTATTTCCACTACTTTTACTCAAACAGAAAATAGTTATGTTTCCCTGAAACACCAACAGACATAAGTCAGTTATGTATATCAGGCCCGGATAATTCTATTGATTAATCTGATTTCGCATGATTTTCAAACGATTCATTGTGCTTTGTATTTTATGCTAATTAGCCTACTTTAAAAAATTCAAAACTTTTAATATATTTTTTGCCAGCCTGGCTTGTATCTGGCAACACTTAAGTAATGTTTTTTTGACAAAAAACTGACATGTGTGGTAATTCCAAGGAAAGAAAATGGAAATTCTTGCATTTTTGTGGGAATTATTGTCTTCAAGTCAAATTTAATTAATATGCCAATGAGATAATTAGCATAAACAAAATACATTTTAATATGTAAATGTATAAGCTTTAATTTGACACCAATTTTGTGATTTTAAGTTTATATTTGACAGATATTGACATTTTGCAGATCTTTGAGATTCGTCTATTTTTGAGTGGTTGCCATGGAAACAGCTTAATAAAGTATAGTGTAAATGAGTTATTTTTCTGGGAACATCTTTTTTCTGATACTTGGGATATATATGAATACTGTGGTATCAGTGAAAAATTGTCACGGGGGGGGGGGGGTGCAGGTAGGTCCCACTGGCTCCAGGCCTATACCCAGTCTCTACCTTCCCCTCTCCCCCCCCTCCCATCATTTCCCCTCCCTCTCAAAGCTTCCCTCATCCCTCCCTCTTCAAAGCAAGTGTCACACTCTCTCCCCCCCCTTCTCCCTCAATTCTCCCCTCCCCTTCAAATCCCTCCCCACTCACCCATCTCAAAGCTTCCCCCCTTCTTACCACCACCTCAATTTTTGTTCCTCCCCCACCCACTCCCATCTCCACAATCCCTCCTACCCAGCTTCATCCTTCCCCTCTCCCCACCCTCCCTTCTTTCTCCTCCATCCTGGCTGTGCCTGCTCAGTCTCCCCCTTTCCCTGAAAGCTATCTTCTCACCCCTCCCTCACAAATTTAACCACCTCTTTCCTCTTCAAAGCAAACTTCTCTCTTCCCCCTCAATTTCCCCCCCCCTTACTCCCCATTCTCAAAGCTGCCCCCTTCACATCTACAAAGCTACCTCTTCACCTCAACCTCACTTCCAGATCATTCTTCCAATCTCACACTTTCCTTTACTCCCTCTCTTACTCCCCACTGCTATTCATCCCTTCACCACCTAGCCCTTTATCCTCTGACTCTCTCTCCAAGCTATTCTACAATGTCGTCAACAACTCTCACTACCTCCACCTCTTCTCCCTCACACTACCCACCCCCACCCCTGCACCCAAATCCTCCTCCCCTCCCTCTTCCTTAACAGTGTGGACCTCAAACATCTGGCCTTCACTCTAACCTGACTGATCTCTCCATGCAGGTTGCCACTGACAAACCAGACAATCTGCTTAACAGAAACCTTCCTCTAAGATGTTTCTGACTCCTTAGTTTCTCTCCCTGGTTACTCCCTTCTCTGGTATGATAAACCTGAGTCTCATCCTGGTGGAGGAGTTGCTCTCCATTAAAAACTCTGCTCCTCACTCTCCATGCACTGCCCTCACTCCTCCATGCCCGCAAGAATACCTCTGGCTCCGGCTTCCCTCCACTCCCACCTCATGTTTGTGTGTTGTACCGTCCACCAAACAGTGATTACTTCATTTACATCTCGCTCGCCAAAACCATGAACCAACTTCTATCCACTCAACCAAACTCTCTGTTCCTCATGCGGTGAATTCAATCGTCATCATGCCAGTTGGCTGGGTGTGGGTATCTCTCTCACCTGCCATGGCACTTCAGTAAAGGATGTCTGTGACTCATTGGGACTGAATTGATCTGTCAATTTACCGACCCAGATCTCAGCCAACAGGACTCCATCTCTTCTGGATTTGATTTTTACCAGTTTCCCAGAAAATATCTGTTGTTGTGCTCCAAACGGTACATCTGACCATATGCTTGTTAAAGCAGTCATCTGACTGTTATGAGAGAACCACCTCATCGCCGATGAGACTGGCACTTCACTCAGGTTAAATGGCAGGGTCTTCAAGCAGCCATCAAACTTTGAGACTGGTCTCCCATCTCTACTCTCTCCGACATCAACTCGTCCTGGGAATTCTTTCAAAGAAATTTGCTCTCATGCACAGATTTATCCCATCTCATCTTCAGTTGTCCTCCCCTTCCTCCTGTCCATGGGTACACTGACACTTGTGGTGTGACAGTTGTCCTGAAACAACTTGCCTTTTCCTCATGGAAGGCAAATCCCACTGAAGGCAATCTCAGTTCCTTCCACAAAGCTCAGAGAACAAGTGTGTCTACCCTGAGGAGAGCCAGGAAATATAATCTTTCTCATCTCAAATCTGAATTCTCAAACCTGTTTCCCTCCTCCAAATCCTGGACAAGTCTGTTTCTGGTATGTTCCCCTGCCATCTCTTCTTTTACCTCAAATGGTTGCACAGCTGACACTGCACGTGCAAATACTGAATGCCTCAACTCTGCTTCTAAATCTTGTGTTGCAAACCCATTGCTTTCTGCACCCACCTTACCCAGTCACAACCAGCTGTTCCTGGACTCTGTCCTTTTCTCCTGATGAGGTGGAGAGCTTGTTATCAAACCTCGACTCAAATTCTGCAACTGGTCCAGAATATGGCATCAGGAAACGTGTCCTCAAAACCTGCTCTGCTGCTCTTGCTCACCCTGTCTGTTTTATTCATGCTCATTTTGTCAGGGTCATCTGCCATCTGCTTGGAAATCAGCAAACATGACTGCTCTACATAGAAAAGATGCAAAAACTAATTCCTGCAATAACAGACCAATCGGCCTGCTCCCAATCTGCACGGTCATGGAATCCATCATCACTTCAGACATTAAATCTTTCCTCTTCTCCATTGGCTTGATTTCCGATCATCAATTTGGATTTAGATCAGGTCACTCAACCCTGGATATGTGACTTCTGCTCTCCCAACAATGGATGGAGGTACTCGATGTCAGACATGAGATCAGAGCCATATCCAGACACATCATGAACTTTCGATATGATCTGGCATCCCACTCTGCTCACCACACTCTTCACAAGGTATCCAAGGCAATCTCCACTCATTGCTCACAGACTTCCTCTCCTGTCACAGTCAACGTGTGGCCTGAAATGGAGTTTTCATCCCCTCTTCTGTCCAGGCTGGAGTTCTTCAAGGCAGTGCGTTCTTGGCCCTGTTCTTTTTCTGGTTTTCATCAATGATCTCTCAGATTCCCTGGAAAATCATATCTCTGAGATGACTCCAACCCTCTGCCGTGCCATCTTTCATCCCTCTGATCGGCAGGCAGCAGCCTCTTCACTCTGCAGACCTGGGTAAAATCACAAGCTGGTCAAACACTTGGAATATGTCTTTCAATCCTGACAAATCTCACACCCTCACCATGTCTTGCTGAAAGGACCATCTGGAACCCCCCCCCCCTTTCCACATAATCTCCTTGAAGAAGTCCTTTCATTCAAGCTGTTGGGTCTCAAGATCTGCCATGATCTTTCTTGGGAAAGCCACATCTCCAAGTTGGCCTCCAAACTCAATCCCCAACTGGACATCTGACATCAAACAAAGTCCTTCCTTGGCACACTTGAGCTCCTGACCACACACAAAGCTTTGACCCACAGTCTGGGAGAGTATCATTCTCTCTCCCCCTCTCTCGTTCTCTCTCTCCCCCCTCCCCCTCTCTCGTTCTCTCTCTCCCCCCTCCCCTCTCTCGTTCTCTCTCTCCCCCTCTCTCGTTCTCTCTCTCCCCCTCTCTCGTTCTCTCTCTCCCCCCTCTCTCGTTCTCTCTCTCCCCCTCTCTCGTTCTCTCTCTCTCCCCCTCTCTCGTTCTCTCTCTCTCCCCCTCTCTCGTTCTCTCTCTCTCCCCCTCTCTCGTTCTCTCTCTCTCCCCCTCTCTCGTTCTCTCTCTCTCCCCCTCTCTCGTTCTCTCTCTCTCCCCCTCTCTCGTTCTCTCTCTCTCCCCTCTCTCTCTCCCCCTCTCTCTCGTTCTCTCTCTCTCCCCCTCTCTCTCCCCCTCTCTCTCGTTCTCTCTCTCTCCCCCTCTCTCGTTCTCTCTCTCTCCCCCTCTCTCGTTCTCTCTCTCTCCCCCTCTCTCGTTCTCTCTCTCTCCCCCTCTCTCGTTCTCTCTCTCTCCCCCTCTCTCGTTCTCTCTCTCTCCCCCTCTCTCGTTCTCTCTCTCTCCCCCTCTCTCGGTCTCTCTCTCTCCCCCCTCTCGTTCTCTCTCTCTCCCCCTCTCTCGTTCTCTCTCTCTCCCCCTCTCTCGTTGTCTCTCTCTCTCTCTCTCTCTCTCGGGTGGTCTTTTTCTTCTCCCCTATAATTCCTCAGGGTGCTCAAGGTTTGCCAAAAAACCCCCTTCTGGTAAAATTGCCAAAATCAAGCAGCAGCACTGAAGCCAGACAGTGAAAGAATTAAATACAATGCCCCGAAAGATTCTCAAATATAATCGTCCCATGTTGGAAGCAAGAATGAGGTTCGCCTATTAATCCGACAAGTGCATGTTTCCTTCAATGGTTAGGTCCAACAATAGTCATGACGTTATAAAATTAATAGATTGCATGAAATGAAAGCTGATGAGTATGTTAACTGCCATGAGAACTTAATTGCAGCTGACAATTGTGTCCAAAGCAACTCTAATCCAAATGCATTCAAAAACACTGAAGCCTAATGATAATCAAACCAGAAGCTTTTTTTATGGTTTAAAACTTGTGAAGGTCAGTTGGAATTCAGCTCACCTGACTCAAGCTGGATACCACATGTGGACCCTTGGAGCTACTTAATGCTAGGTACGTGCCACAGTAACCCTTTGCAGGCAGGACAAGCACCGGAGCCAGCCACGAGAGAGGACGTTGTCCGACATGTGCCTTATTTACCTATGAAAGGCAGGTGGACATCTTCACACCGTTACTTTTGGTCGTATCCTAGTCTGCAGTAAGATTAGTCAGAGCGTTGTCATGATTTCAAGGTTAGTATGTGCAGTTTTGGATCACCTGCGACGTCGTGTTGAAGTTCAGCATCTCGCTGTTAAGCAGGACCCCAGAATGGGTCATTATGCAGCTTCCAAAGGCAGTGTTCAGGGAGCTGCAAATAAGACAGTGAATGAGTTAACCAACTGGATGAGAACCATCAAAACTTCCATAGGACAGGAAAATAGTTTCAAACGAAATGGAATTTAATCAGGAAAACAAAAAATAGCAAAGGTTCACCAGAGGGGTTCAACTTTGCTTTCAGGAGAGGGTCTGTCCAAGCACACAGAGGGCAGTGAATGGGGCAATTCTAATCTTAATGACAGAACCAAAGCACTATTCCCTACTAAGCACAAGTACAAGCATGATCGAATGAGTATTAGTCTTGTCCCGAAGGGGTTCCAAGACTCTTGCAACGCCCTGCTGTCTGTGTCTAAGTCTATATATATATTCACTTAATTTTTTTCGTTGCAACCACTTGTCCTATCAATGTGAAACTTTATACATGGGGGGGGGGGGATTCCCCATGGAGAATATTTTATTGATAACTGATGTCACAAGCGAGACGGAATGACAGTCATGTTGGATTAAAGGGGAAAAAAAGACAACTCCAGAACCGCTCATTGAAAAAAAAATTGAAACAGCATATTTCATCAACTCTGCCTGAGGCATATCGGGGGAGTGATGTCATCGGTGAAGTATTTCAGCCATTCATGGTCGAATCAAAATCCTTATCTGAAACTTCATATCTGATCTACGACTGAGTGAAGAAAAAAAAAATCATGACATAATTGGGCACATGGTCTGAGTGGTCATATTGGATTCTAAATAAACACATAAATAAAAAAAATTAAAAACCTTAAACCACTCAACAGATCGATGCAAAACTTCATATGCATGATCAACAAGCCATTAGAGCATACAGTTTGAAAAAAATTTCATGTTAATCTTCATCAATGCAATTTAGCCTTAATGTGGCCATTAAATATCCTAATAATCAAGGCTATGGATAATGGCAATGTACGTGGCACAATGGGGTGCATGGATGCATGCGACATAATAGGGTAATGCTATTATGATATATGGGCCATAATAGTTGCATTTACAGTTAACGATGGTATTTTTGTCCAGAAAAAGCACATGAGGCAAGACTCTGCACTCCACCGAGTGACGTTCTTGTTAAGCTTCTTCATCAGACTTTGTGATAAAACACGAGTCAGGTCCTCAAATTTACCTCGACATCGTCACCATAAAATTGTCCGGTCCAATCACCACCACCTGGCTCGCCTCGTTGCCCGAAACGATGGGCCGGAACGGTCCATAATGGTCTTCGTCAAAAGTCCTATCTTCGTCAATTTCTGCTTGAAGCTGAGCTGCTCGAGCTTTGCTGTTGGGACACGCAGCCAGAGGGTATGCACCAAACACTTAACCAGCGCCACCACATGGACAACACGGCAACAGCACTACCATCCTAACCCACAATGACAACTCACAGAGACATGATGTGGAGCAAGCTGTACATGTGGGCATTACAGTTACATGAGCTCCAAAAAATAAAATTTCATTGGGTTCAGAAATTCGAGTTTACAACATAATTTCAAAAGATTTTCAAATTCAATCCCAGGCAGAAATTTGTAGTTTTACAAAGGAAAGCTGGGAGCTCATGAGATAAAATACATGTTGACTCAATGTGAAGAATTTTCACAAAGACAAGCTGCATGTTTGTCCATCCCAAAATGTGTGCTGTGACACAACATAACACTTTTCATGTCTTCCTGGTGCTCTTCCCTGAAGACAGATTCATTGCTTCCAAAACAGTCTTATGGCAAGGATTACACTGGGTGGTTTGTCTTTTCCTTCCCAGCAGTTAAGTTAGAGCAGGCCGAGAGCATGGCTGTGCCACTGATGTAATGCACTCTGCTGGTGAGGGCAGGAATTTGTAATTTATTCAGAATGCTGGCAATAGCTTGCCTCTTCTTCACAAAAGACACCATGGGATCTTGAAGGTCCACCAACTAATCCTAGCAGACAAGGACACCCATCTTGACTATTCATAGGAATCAAACCAAACCGAGATAACCGAGAGGTGAATGCATCTTAAGCAGTCTTTACCAAGCTGTTTTGGACATGTTTCTTTGGGAGAAGCACATGCATGTGAAATGCAAACAACACGCTATGTATGACAAAGTCGAATGCAGTGGGTACCCTACCTGGTCATGTTCAGCACAAGCTCAGCGACCAATGGGTTTCTTCTGGGGTCACCAAGGTTACTCCCTTGAGCAAGTGCAAACTTTAATGCCTGCAGGTAGAGGTAGAGAGAAAAAAAAACAATCTCAAGAGTAGAAAAATGCAGCTTTCGACTGATCATTGAGCTAATACTCTAGGTTCCCCGCCTTTTGGGTGGTATGAGGAATAGCTCTGTAATATGAAAGCTATAAATAGCAATTTCCTTGTGGTTCAGCTCATTGATAAGTCAAAAGCTGCATTTTTTTTCTGGTATGAAATATGAAAGCTCAATCTCATTTCTCTCTCCACCCTGCTGTTGCATTTCCCCCTTCCGCTGCTATTCCTTTTGTTATGTTGTGTCCTGAACCGTTTTATTGTAGCTATTCCACAAACCTTGACAGAGTATACAAAAAAAGCTAAATCTTGAAATATCGTGTACACAATCCGTTACCTCGATGGTTGCCATGGCAACAGAATTCAGCCAATCACTGTTGTGATCTAATCAGTTTGAGATAATGTCATGAGGAATAGATATCTGCAATATGAAAGCTCCATGTTCAACGGTTTTTGAAATATCACGTACACAAAAGTACATTGACGGGCGGGGGGATGTCCCCGCTCATTTTAATATCCCTGTATCCAACCTTGGTTGAGGGGTGGGGGACAACAATCAAGGGTCAAAGTACAATACCAAATGTTGCCTGTAACACCATCTGTTCTACCTCAATGAGAAGATGTGCCGTTAGGTTCCTATCGGTAGAAGCACTCAGATTGAAACGCTCCAGGATGTTGAGTGTGGAGAGCAGCATGGCACCGGCATGAGGTGCAGGGGCTGAGAGCAGCAGGTTCCCTATATATACAACCGGTGACAAGATCATGTGCTGTGGACACGAGATGGATAGAGGCACGAGACCACAAATGAAGGCTTACAGGAATATTTACAGCCTTAAAGTCCACCGCACGGCTGGTTGTTGCAACTGTATATATAATTGCAAGTATGATAAGCTGCAGCAAACTTCGTATTTGAGAAGGATATAGTGGATCAAATTTCTCTCAATTGAAAATGTTGGAGAAGGATACAAGTGTCTCAAGCATCGCAAGGCCTGCTTCCGGTGCGTTGAGCCCAATGCAAGCGATCGCGCGGTACTTTTGTACAACCAAACGTAGAATGTGGCCTGATCCAATCCAGGCAGATGCAACTGCAATGGTGTTTAAAAAAGGCAAAAGGTACAATAATGCCCTCACCCTCAGGCCAAAAATATGGGAATACTTGAGGCATGCCAAGACTCAGGCTGTGTCAGAAAGGTATCAGTTGTAGATCCACTCAACGTTGTAGCAAACCATGAGCTCATGTCAAGCAAAGGACAAAATGGAGCGCGACTGTAGTCAGGAGAGATGCGATGCCAAAATGGGAGTGTGGCACGTGTTTCTCACGACTGTAAAAGTCACATCTGCACAATCATTACCATAATACCTTTTTTTTTTTTTACAAAAGGACGGATGATATAGCAAAGGTTTCATCAATCTTCCACAATTACAAACATACGGCGTGGAAAGAAACGCAAGGATGGAAGGACGGACAATACAACTACCCTTTAACCCAAACGGGATGATGGGTACAAAAATGACGCTTTCAGTTTGGCCTGTTCACGTGCCCGTTGCATTACGTGCAACATTGAACCACCATGTAGTCATGTACCTTGGTAGGATGATGTTATGGGGTCTTGTTCCAGCACGGTATAGTTGATGAAATCTTCAATAGCCAACTTTCCTGTGCTCTCAATCTGCAGCATACCAGTCACCATCATCCACAAAAGCTGAACCACTCACTGGCTTTCAACGATGCTTTGGTTAAACTATTATAATGTCACATGAAGCCTGTCCGACACCACCCACCCACCCCTCATACCCACCATCTCCTGCGTGACGTTGCTGTTGTAGAAGGCATCTGGCCCAAGACGAGCGATGTCCTTCAGGAGGGAGGCCAAGTCCGATCTGTATGCAAGTTCCCCGGCCTGGAGAAGATGCCCGTTCGGTTGAAATGCCGCTGTCATTTTTGAGGTCATGTTTCCGCAAGGCAGGGATTTCAGTGCTGTCGCTATGGAAAAACCAGGTGGTGGGGAAATTTGCAGCATGAGCAAGACACATGTGTGTCATGTGTTGATGTGAATGACAGAATTGAACATGGTGAATGTGTGTTTTAATCAAAATCAAGAAATGGAATATATTGCCTACGAGCAAATACAACCTGTCGCCTAACTGAAGGGGTTATTAAGGAGTAGGGTAGGAAGCTGGGGAGGGAGGGAGAGCAATGCTTCAAACATCGCAATACACTCCGGGGTTGGGAGCAAGGAGGATGGGTTAGAGGGTTTTGGAGGCGGTAAGAGAGGGGAGGGAGGGGAATTTCGAGTTGTATTTGGTAGTGGGGCTTGTGGAGAAACAGGGATGGGTGGGGGCAGGACAGGATTGAACAAAATGGGGTACATTAAAACGGCATATTAACAGCATGCAGAGACCACCCAGATATGTCCATTGAGGGTAGAGAGGGGAGGGGGTTTGGGAGGAGAGAAGGCGGCGTGATGGGAAGGGAAGGCGGCGTGATTAGAAGGGAAGGGCGATAAAACACGTCCAAACAGCAATATTTTATTTTTATCCGCCGGGTTTGATACAAAACTCGGCAGGGGTCAGAGAGAGTAGACGGAAAGGAGGGGGAGGATTCTGGCAGATGTGATGCCCAGTTTAACATCTATCTGAGGGATGGGATGGCATAAACATTGATGAATCACCCTGCTTGTGAAATACCAGAATGACAGTTTATAGCTCGGTCGGGATTCAAACCCAGGCTGGACAGCTTAGAGGGAGCATGTGTACCTCTCTGCTGCCCTGCCATGATGTGGCGATTTATTGCTTTGTAAACACTGATACCGTTTCTACCTCTGCCACCGAAGGTGAAGGAGGTTATGTTTTCACCCCTCTCTGTGTTTGTCTGTGCAGGATATCTCAAAAAGTTGTGGATGGATCTAGATGAAATTTGGTGGGCAGGTTGGATGTGTAACAAGGACAAACTGATTCGATTTTGGTGAAGATCCAGATCCGGATCTGACTACTAGAATTTTAGTGATTCTTCACCATTGAGAGATAGGGCTAAACTAATATATAGCACTATATCTCAAAGTTGTGGACAGATTCGGATGAAACTTGGTGGACAGGTTGGGTGTGTGGCCATAACGAATCGATTCGATTTTGGTGAAGATCCAAGTCCAGATTTGGTTACAAGAATTATGTAATTTTTAAAGTGATTCTTCACCATTGAGAGATAGGGCCAAAAACGATATAGTACTGAAAAGCATACTTCAAAAATTTATTAGGCCCGATATGTTCTCATGGATCAGGCATGACGTGGCAGAGGTGAGGTATACGCTCTACCGAGTGCCTTTCTAGTTAACTCACTGTAATCCTCCAATTTAGTTTGCTTTCCTAACTTCGGAGATGTCCCCACCAAGAACTGAGCCGCGGTAGTGCCATGGTGGCTTGTAAAGATTGAAGCTTGGAGAGCGCTCACCAACTGGGTTAAGTACTCAAGCAAGCACTCTGCCAAAAAATTTTAAGAAACTTAAAGAAATAATTAAAAAACCGTTTATTTTTTTTTTTACACGTATCTATCCATGTCGAAGTGATAATCATATAATGAAAGCAGATCGTAAAATATGCAAATCTGAAGACGACGATGGTTCACGAGCGGTATTTGACGATGTAGATTGTTTCAGAAGTCAAGGAAGAGACAATGTGATAATGTTTGACCAAGTTATAAAAATGTTCAACATGATGTGGTACGAGTGACAGGTTATTAGCTGCAAAATGTCGAAAACCCGGTTTCGTTCAACAACTTTCAAAATTTGACCTTTGCTTAACCTTTAAAGGTCACAAAACAATGTTTTGACATTGAAATAAGGAAACAGGATACGTGCTATAGCTTATTGGAGTTAGTTCGTCGAAGAAGGTCGAAAACCCGGTTTGATTCCCACAACTTTGACCTTTGTGAACTTTAAAGGTCAAAGGTCAAGGATTATGACCTTTGGTGCAAAACTTCCTCTGGAACATTCCAGGAACAATATAACGTCATATAGGCTATATGGCATTTCGCACTCCTCGGATTAGCCATACTTTGATGAAATCAGCGTAAAAACAAACTTAAAGGGGGCACCACGGGCAAGGTGGTCGAGATAGAGCAAAATGGTTTCGAGACTTTAGGTGGGGAATGACCTCAAGATTATGCATAAAAAAATATTGTCATCCTAGCTCTCAAAGTTTGGGCGGTCGTATGATTTTATGTAAAAACTCAAAATTTTCTAAGTTCGTGACGAGAAAAAAAAAATAAAATAAATAAAAAAAAAGAGCTCCGTGGGGCTATGCAGGTGCCATTGGGCTAGCCAAATACCAAAACCCTGCCAGATTCGACAAACCCCTCAGAGAAGATGGATTTTTGTCAAAATTGCAATTTTCTAAGTTGGTGACCTTGACCTCGGGATGAAAATGAAAAATCGAGCTCCGTGGGGCTATGCAGGTGCCATTGGGCTAACCAAATACCGAAACGCCTGCCATATTCGACAAACCCCCTAGGAAAAGATGCAAATTGAAATCAGCTACCCCCTAAAAACACAATTCTCTAAGTTCGTGACCTTGATCTTGGGACAAAAAAAAAAAAAAATATATATATATATATATATATATATATATATATATATATATATATATATATATATATATATATATATATATATATATATATATATATATATATATATATATATATATATATCGAGCTCCATGGGGCTATGCAGGTGCCATTGGGCTAACCAAATACCGAAACCCGTCAGATTCGACAAACCCCCTAGGAGAAGATGCAAATTGAAATCGGCTACCCCCTAAAAACACGTTTTTGGGGCGTGGCTCCGCCCATAATGGGCGCACAACGCCCATTTTCAGGAAAACAACTATATCATGATATAAATCTCCCACCAAAATTTTATCAGGATCGGATCAAAACCCACGGAGCTATGCTCGGGACAGACAGACAGACAGACAGATAACAATAACGAATATAGTGGTCACTTATTTTTTTCATGAACCAAAAATTGCATATTTTCAGTGGGAGAGGCACCGCACAACGTGGGGCCAAACGCAGGCGAGTGTGGCCTGAACTGAACTTCAGGCTGATCGATTGATATATTCAGTGACGGTGGGAATACTTTTGCTGTGTATCGCCATGGCTTGCAAACAAACAATCAAGCAACTTGTGGAGTGCTTGCCAAGTAGCTTCAGCACTCCAACGATACAGTTGATAAGGAACGGCTGGGTGGCAAACCGATTGGTAATGGGACATAACCACAAAAACCAAAACCACCAATTTTTTTTAACATTTTCAGATTTCACTCCAGAAGTTGACAGTTATTTAGTCCACATAATCCGATCCCACAAACTTAAATAATATTTTGATGACGTATTTAAATTTGTCTGAGAGTAGATCGTGGAAAATCATATAATGCATAAAAATTGCTCCAAGCTCCTAATTTGAAAACTATAACACTTATAAAAGCAACGTATTCAGCGATTCATGGGAATGAATATATGAGGCATTCAATCATACAAGTGAGGAAAGTGAAAATTTTTTTTAGCACTTTATTGTTAATAAACCATTGCAGCCTGCTCCAAGTCAAGGGATTGTTGAAGAAAAAAAAAAAAGCCAAATGAAGACCCTTGCGAGGGACAGCAAGGTGAACGAGGACACCCACCTTGATAAAGGATAATTAAATAAGGCCATTAATTATCTTCAAAAGCAGTGTTTAAATTTACCCAAACACCCAATTTTCATTCATGCACTCCCTTGGAGTTCCCTTAGCATGCATGCAAAGTTTGGGGCCGCTAGGTTTCATGGTGTTGGAGTTATGGAGTAGACACGCTCACGCGCGTACGCACACAGTATGCATTCTGAGGTTTACCAAACTCGGATGTGACGTTGAAGCCTTCTTTAGCAACATTCGCCGCAGCAGTCACAACATCTGCCCAAGGCATTCTGGGAAAGCAATGCAATTAAAACATCTTCAGACAAATAATGTCATGAATTTGATAAAGTAGGTTCAATGCAGCTCCAATTCACATATTACCCTTGAGGGTGAGGCATGCAGAAATCTCAATACCAAAATCGCAATCATAACATAATTATCATAGTACTTTTTCTTCTACTTTTGTACGCAGCACATGGCTGGGGGGGGGGGGGGAGGGTTGCATCATTTGCTGTGTCGTGGATGCAGTGCACCATGGAGGTTATGGCAGGAATTTGTGATTTGTTCAGGGTGCAGACAATAATTTGTCTACTCTTCATGAAAGACACAGTGGGTCGTTTAACCTCCACCAGCTCATGCTATCAGGTGGGACACCCAGCTTAACATTCATCTGAGGGACGGCAGGCGCATTGTTGTGAAACACCAGGATGAGAGTTTACAGCTGGGCCGGGATTCAGACCAAGGTTGGAGAAGTGAGTGCGCGTACCTCCACATGCACCTGATATAGATTTTTTTTAAGTTTTGTTTTTTCTTGTTCAAGAAAAAGGCACAACCAACCAACAGAACGAGTACCAAGCACTACCTTATGGAATTTTTATAAAACAGGAAAGTGCAGACTCGGCCTCAGGAAAAGTTTGCTTTTTCCAGTTCGATTACACTGGCTGAGGCTGTAGAGATGAATCAACAAAAAACGCACAAGTAAATAATAGGAAAACGGCACGCGTGTGGTCATGTAAAGAAGTTAATTTTTTCCGTTTAAGATTGTAAAAAGCTCCTGAATTTCACCCCAAAATTGGAGAATTGAGGATGTTGACGTGGACAGGTGAGCAGCAGGCATTCGTTGTTGAGTAAGATTTCATGAAGGTACACTATTTTAGCACGAAGAAAATCGACATTTTGAAGTTTGTGAATCTTCCAATTAACAGGTTGTGTGCCTGTGTCGTTGGTCATTATCTCCATATGCGGGTTTCAGAAGGTGGAACAGAGCCCTCCCATTTCTCAAAGTATCCACATTCGTTTTGATGAAGAATCTCGATTGATGGACGAAGGTGTGAAATTGTGTTTTTCTCAGTTTTGTTCCGAGAGCTGTTTTCAGAATCATCATTGAACCCTGGACAGCCTCCAACGGTAGTTTGTTTGTGGTAATGTTCCCAGGGATGGTTTGTAGGATCTTTGTGAGGTTCTTCTTTATCATTCCTGGTGCTCCAATTATCACTGGTACAATTTCAATGCTCTTCAGCTTCCAGGATCGTTTCACTTCATTTTTGAGATCTTGATCATTTTCTTAACTTTGAATTATTTACATCAAAGTCACTGAGTACTGAAACCTCAATTAGCAAAGCCTTTTTTTCTTTCGTCCCTAATTACTATATCTGGTCAGAATGCCGTTTTCGAAGTTCATAGTCGATGAGATCATCAGGTCGTACGTGAGCGTTATATCCTTGTTCAGGTTTCCATGAGTTTTCTGAAACTGGGATTGTTGAAATTGTTGAAGACGTCCCGGTGGATTAATCTACATACCTTGTTATGACTGTGTACAGCTGTTGCAACTCGAGTTTTTTTTTTTTTGTTTTTTTTTTACATCCAGTAGGTGACTCATGCTCTGTTTCTACCTTGTAAACTCTACACTTGTCTGATTGGCTCAGTCCTGCCATTTTCTGAAAGTGTCCTTGGTCTTGGGCATTTATTATGATTCATGATCTGTCCCAATTGAACTGACCTCTTAGCCATTCCAGTGACCCTTCTTTGTCTATCCCTAATCTGTCCAACTCTTTTATACATTTCCCTGCTCTTTTGTCTTTCCCCCAGTTGTCACGATATATATATATATATATATATATATATATATATATATATATATATATATATATATATATATATATATATATATATATATATATATATATATATATATATATTGATATTTCATGTTGTATTTTTTTTTTTTCAACCAATGGGGCTGTATTTGTTGCAGTTTCGATTTGGTGGGTGACATCTTCTGTTCGCACCTGTTTTTGGAAGTTTTTTGCAAGGTAATTGAGAGATACTTTTTCTGGCTTGTGTACAAATTGTATTTGGGAGTCTGGTGAACTTTTCACGTACTCTGCCAATCCAGTCGTCATTCGGAACTCAATCAAGTGCACAATCAGACTGCCACCTTCTTTTCTCGGCAGGTACATTCTCGGGATGCATAGATTTTTGTGGAACACTTTGTGAATTGTGAGGGTTTCCTCGTTTTCCTATCTAGTTTTCTGATTTCCACTTGTGGCCAGTTTACTATTCTGCACCTGTATTGAAACACTGGTACTGCTAGTTGGTTTATGGCTTTATTTTCATTCCTTGGGGAGAGGTACGTTTTCAGGATCAGCCTCATTCTATGCAAGTATTCTTTGGTAATCGTTTGCTGCATTTTTTGAGACATATTTGGTGGCCCTCTTCAACTCCAAGGTATTTGTGAGATGTTTCATCGTTTACTTCCTGTGTTGTATCTATGTCAATTCGCACATTTATCTCGGCCAAATTCCATTTGTATGTCGTCAGAGTACCGTTTCACTAATTTCAGTTGCTCTGCCAATTTTTCCACGTTCGGTGCAAAGAGTTTTAAATCATCCATGTACATTGGATGAGTCACCTTTGTTTCTTTGGACGTTCTTTTATTAGATGTACATGGGTACACCCTAATTTAATGTATATTAGGGCGTATCTGTGTCCTTGCTCATTGATGAGGTTCCTTAGTGGATCTAGACTCCAGAGCAAGGCAAAACGGGCAGGGGGGGGAGCGTGTGTGTGTGTGTGTGTGTGTGTGTGTGTGTGTGTGTGTGTGTGTGTGTGTGTGTGTGTGTGTGTGTGTGTGTGTGTGTGTGTGTGTGTGTGTGTGTGTGTGTGTGTGTGTGTGTGTGTGTCACCTGTGAAACGGCTGCAGCGTAAAGTGTAAAAGGCCAACAGGGAGGACACAAATCTGCTGAGGTGAAATGTATGACAAGCACTGTGCAAGCCCACCATGTGTTACAAAATGTCCGCATGAGCACATGAAGGGTGAGCTGCACACACCCCAATAAAATGCAGCTCGTTTAGTAGCTGCAGCCAAGAGATCATGGAAGGTCATCACAATTTTCAGTGTTTTTTTTACAATGTCACAGATGCAAATGCCTTTGTTAACCTCCGCCATTGAAGATCGGAGGTTACTGTTTTCACCCCTTTCTGTTTGTTTGTTATCTTGCCAAAACGAAGTTTTTGCAAGATATGTTAGTCAGCTTGTATGTTTTTTTTTGTTTGTCTGTAATCATGTATAAAAAAATTCTGCAGAGCACAGTTATCATTGGAAATTTTTGTAACTTCGCATATCAGAGGCCTATAGAGGTCCCTTTCAGCGCATAAAATTTTGAAGGTCAAGGTCAAAGGTCAAGGTCACTGTCGCAAATCAGGGGAGTCGACGAAACCCTTGTTTTTGAGTAATTTTAATCGAATAGTCTCCAAACTTCATGGGAATATAGTTCATGGTCTGGCGCTCAGCTGATTAGTTTTTAGTGGCGATTGGCCTTGACCTTCATGGTTCGCGCATGAGGTCAAACATATTTGACCCCAAGGTTAAATTTTCAACTTTTAGGAACCATATCGTGTATTACCTCAAATTGAACACCTCGATGAGCGCTTTCTCGATATGTCAAGCTTGAGACATTATGACGTCATTTGGTGACGTTATGAGGCAAACACATATTTTCATGGTGACTCTGTAGAACGATTCTCATCGGAATCTCTCGTAGGCAGATATTCCTCAAGGAGTAGCTCCTGGTGGATAGCAGCTCTGTTCACCTCAGTGTGACCTTAAAGAAGTCACACGTGGTCACCTTTTGGCAAGATACGGGTCACCCTACAGGTGACATTGGTTTATTTGTTTGTTTGTTTGTTTGTCAGGCATGAGAGTGAGTCTAAAAAAAATTAGCTGAAAAAAAACGATGGGCCGAGGCGAAAAAAATTTTAGGCCGGGGTTCGGGGGCCTGGGCGGCCCCCGAACACTAAAGGTTCCAGGTGTTCTCACCTGCATTCTACTGCATTTCCTGGTCCCTTTTAAGAGGATTGTGTATAGTGTTGTCCTTGTTAACAGGGTAAAAGCACTGAAGACAATCATTGAAGACATGAAATTCATATTGCAAATTATTAATCAATGTTTTAATGTAAATTGTTGTCAAAATTCATTGTACAAATCATGAATCAATCTGTAGGATAATATTCTTTCATTGTCTTTATAGCAAATTAAACAAAGTTGACAATAATTGATACCAAGTTGCATAATAAGTTCACAATAATTGATAACAAGTTGCGCTAAAAGTTTGCATAATAAGTTCAAAATTTAGAGAATTTAGATTTAAAAATTTAGAGAAAAAAAATTTGCACCTTTTTTTTTTTTCAACAAAATTTCGATTTTTTTTTTCTCCATGTTATAAGTGATTTCCAACAAAAAAAAAAAATGCCAAAATTATCATTGCGGCTGATTTTGGAACTTCAGGTGGATCTACCCACGTTAAATCAATTTGTCTCAAGGAATTTAGTTATGACGAATGAATTGAGTATGTAAAAGTAAAAGTAAAAGGGAAAGTTGCAAACTATAACTCTGTGAGCACTGTTGACGTCAAATTGAATGAATAGGATATCAGGTTCACTTGAGTGACCAAGCAGTATTGGCGGCGGAGGTTTTGCACTCTACCGAGTGCTCCCCCTCTAGTTAGGAAATGTAATGGTAGTAGTAATTAACCTCTGCCATCGAAGATCGGAGGTTACTGTTTTCACCCCTTTCTGTTTGTTACTTACGAAATCTTTAGATGCTCCCCTTTACCGAGTCTTTACCGAGTGCTCCCCCTCTAGTTTTAAGTGATATTTTCAAAACCTCGTGTATCCATGAAAGACTCCAAAGTTTGCAGTTTACAAACGTTTTGAAATTTGTTCATCCATTACAGAAATATGCAGCCTCGCCCATTTCTGAAGGGACTGGAGAAGGCGTTGTGGTTGGTCCATGCGTCAATCGAGCGTGAGAGTCAGCACACGTCTTTCACATACTGTCATGGTCAAAAATATTGGCACCCTTGCACTTTTTTCAAATCGTGAACAATTTCTTCCAGAAAATTGTTGAAATAAAAAAAAATAATAATAATAATTTTGGAATCCACAAATGTATTTATTTGGTTTGCAGTGGAACAAAACAAAAAAGCTGAAATTTTAAATAAAAACTAAATCTTAGCTTATTCCACAGAAATCCTAAAATGGCCCACACAATACGATTGGCACCTTTTTAGAAGTTGTTAGAAATAATTAGATTTCAGGCAGGTGATTCTCCTTTACTTTGGAATTGAATTTACCTGTGGAGAGTTGCAGGTGCCTTTAAATATAAAAAGCACTCATTCAACCACTTTGAAGGGAGAAAAGGAGTCATTGTGCTGTTTTGCGTCACTATGTGTACCACAATGAGCATGGAGAAACGAAAGAAAACCAGAGAATTGTCTGAGGTCAGCCAAGACCTCAGACCTCAAAGGTCAACTTTTCATTTTGTTACCCTTTGTCTGTGTTTGCGTCCGTGTGTGAGGCCTCGACCATCGGATTTATTTATTGCCATTTCCTTTGCAATATCGTCTTTGTAAATATTTGTGCATTAAATGTATTCCTTTTGAAGAAACTATTAGTGTATTGTAGTGGGTTCCTGGATAAACTCCCTTGAGCTGTCCTGGTACAGCACCCGATGCTGGGTTCCTCCCGGAACTCCTCCTGGGTGGATCGCCTCTCCGTCATTAACGTGCGTGCATTACCGAGTCTCAGTTATAGCCTTCAAGGGAGACGCTTTGCCATCCGTCCAGGTAGTTTTAACTCTGACCCTGGACGCAAAAATTTTAAGTCGAGGGCGCAAATAATTTTGTCAATGGCATTTCTTTTTATTTCTGATTTAAAAGGATATATTAAGTTCTGAACCAAAAACAAAGGTTCTGTAATATTAACAGCGAAATAAAGAATTGTGGAGACCAAACACTTGTCAATTTCAACTGAATTTGAGAAAATTGGGAGTTATTTGAAAAAAAATAAAAAATAAAAAATAAAAAAATAAAAAAATCGCAAAGGTGCCATTATTTTTGGCTGCAACTGCAGATAGATCATTCTCAGATCAACTGTGATCGATATACCCGGACGATGATCTGTACTGTTAAATGCTCTGTCTTACTACCTCCTGTGTATGCATCTATTGCCAAGAGGAGATGCATCTGTCTATCCACGTATGTGTCATGGAAAGAAAAAGAAGCACGACGAAGCTTTCACGGTTAATAATAAAAATGATATCATTGGAAAGCTAATAATTTGATCAACTTGGAACAAAAATGTGTTTAATCTTAAAGGTGTCCGTTTGAAAAGCCCTTTTCCAGTATCGAAGAAAAAGAAGACGCGGCAATGGGAGCTTGATGAGGCGTTTCAACGGTAACGTGTATTCTCCGACAGCAAGAACCGTTGGCACAAACACGGAAGGAACAGAATTATATATAGTAATACTTCTCGAAGTAAAAGAAAATTAAAAAGTACATGAAAAAAAGCACACAAACAACCAAGTATTATAAAAGATCCTTTTTCACATTTCACATCCTCAGAGATTCACAGTTAGACATGCAATATATTTGTGAAGTTAAACCTGCTGTCTTTTGATTAAAGTGAAGCGATGGTATGTATAATGCCCCCCACCTCAAATAATGCGATATACAAGTCAGTCAACCATTGAATAAGCCCCTTCTTACACAAACCAAGTACATCCGATGTGCCAAGATCTATCTGTAAAGTTCGCAAGCTTACCTTCCATACAGGTTGTGGGCTTCGAACAGGCCTTTCACAAGGCCAGGAACGGCCACACTGTCTCCATCCTGAGAGAAAATGTATTCAAATACTTAACATCCCTTTTTCCTGTCCCCATTTGCTCCTCAGCTATCGATAAACACCTCAAACGTGTCCTTTCAACCTTTTCAAAGCAAAAACAACCTTCTCACCGAGACATTTGCATTCTGTCCCTGGAGCCCGACCGAAGCAGGAGCTACGGGCCAGAAGTCGAGGAATTGCGTCTTGTTCTTTTTGAGGTCGTGCACCAGCATAACACCTCCTCTGAAAGCAACGATCAAAATATTTTAACTCTTTAAAAACCAACAGAGCACGATACAAACATCTTCATAATATAGACATGGTCCTTCAACGATGATGCAAAAAAAGATGTCCAAACAAATGGTGCATTTAATATGCTCCAACAGCCATCACGTACGCACAATCCCCAAACTGCCACGAGACAAAACCACTACACATGCCCCGAAGCTACAGACCCTCCGAGGCCGGTGCTGTGTGGGTGCACGATGCCCATACAGAGAGCCACCGCTACAACGGCATCCACAGAGGACCCGAGCTGCTCCAGGATCGCAATTCCCACCTCCTCACACACTTTTGCACCCGAGATAACGACACCAATCTGCCGTACCTGCGCAATGCCCGGAGCGATGAGGTCACAGTGAATGACATTTAATATGCCAGACTTCAGAATTCAAGCATAAATGGTTTACTTATTTAAACATTCACAGCACCACCTTCCTCCCAAGTGCAGCACCTGTGGCTCCCCGATGTGTATCTGTACAATGAGAGCTATGGTGACCGCGATGGCGAACGTCAGGCAGGCCGTCATGATGATGGTCAAGCCGTCTCTGCGACACAGGCAATCCTTGGAGAACGGGTCACTGCGCGTCAGACGCAGAGGCGACGAGTCAAGACTGTCCGGTTCAGTAGATGATGAAGGCAGTTGCTGTAGTTTGGCACTTTTTAACACATCTTCAGGCTCTGTAGAACAGAGAAATTCATCACTGTCATAATCTTCATAAATCGGTCATCGTGCGAGCTCGTATTCTTTCACACTTATGGAGACGTCGAAGTTTGATTTCCATTACAGCATAAGTTTACTCGATGATTAACCCATTATATTATTCGTTTCGAACACACGATTCATCCTTCAACTCTGAGACAGTGATCCTTCCCTGTGAAGATCTTTACCTTACACAAGACATTTAAACAAACAAAAACTAAAAAAAAACTCCACACCACACCTGTCATGATGTATAAAGATCTTTCCTTTACAATAAAATAGGACCATAGGCCACAACTTCAAACTGAACAAATGCAGATTCAAGAAAGAATTTGGTAAACCAGTTTATTTCAGAGCATAGTCATCGTGTGAAATTCACTACCTTCATAAGTGGCCAACGAGCCATCAATCAATGTTAGGTATTCAATAAGACAGGATAGCCTAGTAGTCTAAGCAATGAACGATTTAGATTGGACAAAAATGTTATCAAAACTTTCTCACCTGAAATGACTTCATTGGCGATATGTCCTATCAGAAAAAACCCCACCTGAATCCTCCCATGGGAAACCTCGTTTTGACCTCAAATCCAAGATGGCCGACATTGTACAGGTGCAAAACTTAAAATGGACCTAATTTTGGAAAGAAACAACAAAGAAACACTTTTAAAGTGTCATTTTTAACTAATTTGAGGACCCCCATTCGTTTAGTGATACTTATAAGATCGTTAGATATCAAGGTCATATGTCAAGGTCAACGTTAAACTTGACCGAAGCAACGTTAAATTTGACCGAAATTGTATCAAGAGTTATGCCAAAATGATAGTTATTGATAAAATATATTGGTTGTTATTGCCACATATACCATTAAGATGCTCATTCATTTAGTAATAGTTTTGAGGTGATTGGATATCTAGATCATGTGATAAATTCAAGGTCAAGGTCAAATTTGATCAAAATGATGCAAATCAACTCAAAATAAAGTACATTGGATGTATCATTTTCAATGGACTCTTCCAAGATGTCCATTCACTTATTTATGAGATTGGCATCGAGATCATAATCATAGCCAAATTTAACCAAATAAGTAATCCAAACAGATTTTGTGACCTTGCAGTGACATTATTTTGAAACCCGTGTTAAGGTGTCGAATAACAAAGTTTACTATGCCTGATCACTTAAATGATATTGTATGAGTGATAATTTTTTAAAGTCAGATTGCAATGTCAATCCATTCTATTATTATTGAGATCTACATCCTGGTCATCATCATCCTGATTGTCCACATGTGGCACATTCATGCATGTTATTCCCCTGCATTGGCCACAAGCTGGTGTGCGCTGTAGTCCATTCTTGCAGCAGGTGCATGTTTTTTTGTCACACTGGCTACCACAATTGCACCGAATTATCTTGAGGAGTCGCTCTGGTGCTGCTGGCTGGATCATCCTGATAGGCACAAGACCACCGGGAGTGGCTTTCCAACCCCAAACTGCAGAGGCGATATCATTGCCACGCCATCCCTGAACTTGGTGACAAGTCCGATGACTATGAAAGGTGGCTGAGTCACTCGTCGGCGGAAGCTTTTCTGGAGATACATATTGTGTAGAAGTAGCTACCTTCAATAGGAAGTCACCCTTGCTGCGTTGAGGCTTAATGATGCAATGCACCCATATATCTCCAGCATGGCATCTTCTCCTGCCTGTTCGATGTCCTGTTTCGATGAAGATGGAGACATAAAAACGGTGGCTGACTTGCTCAGTGCTGCATACTTCGTAAAAACAGTCACTTTGCCGATTCCATATGGCCTTGATGTGGTATCACACCCACTGAAAGCGTGCAGGAAGAGTGGACTTTCCGAGAGGGCAGGATCCAGTTTCTTCTTCAACGTTGTGATGCACACCGTCTGTTTTGCGGTCACCATCTACAGGTTGTCACTGTTATTTGTGGCATCAGCATGATGCATCATCAACTGAAATACATCAGAATCTTCTGCGACAACGGCTGTTTGACTGTTCTTCGCAGACAAACATGCTAGCATACAGATCTTGCAGTCAGCATCTCCTTCTGCATGCTCAACGGTGATGTTGTTGATAATCGTGACCTCTAATGGTCCCGAAAATTTCACTAAATGAATGGGAGTCCTCAAATTAGTTAAAATGACACCTTAAAAATGTTTCTATGTTGTTTCTTTCCAAAATTAGGTCCATTTTAAGTTTTGCATCTGTACAATGTCAGCCATCTTGGATTTGAGGTTAAAACGAGGTTTCCCATGGGCGGATTCGGGTGGGGTTTTTTCTGATGAGACATCTATCTATAATTCCAGCAGTCTGTGTGTGTGTGTGTGTGTGTGTGTGTGTGTGTGTGTGTGTGTGTGTGTGTGTGTGTGTGTGTGTGTGTGTGTGTGTGTGTGTGTGTGTGTGTGTCCGCTGTTTATTGACAACCACTGGTGCGATGTAATTGAAACTTGCCAGATATATTGCTGGGGACCTGAGGATGTGCCTTTTCAAGGTTTGATATTAATCGGACAAGTGCTTCCCAAGTTATGGCCATTTATTTACCAAACCAATGACAAGACACGTTGTTGCGTGGGCGTGGCCGATGGGGAAGGGAAGCTCAGCCGCGTTCCCCATTACAGGTTACAACGTACGGGCTTCCGGATAATGATGACTTCGTGTATTCTAATAATTTCTCGATTTCTTATGCGCATTTATAGATAAACACGATGCCCCAAGTTATGATCGTTTTCATATTAGACGGTGCATAAATTTCAGTAACATCAGTGCTGGTATGCTCCGAACCAGGAAGTAATTTTTTTTTCTCTCTTCTCTTTTTGTTTTTCCTTGCGACAACATTGCGAAAAGGTAAAATATGATGGCACCAATTGAATAATTGGCCATTAAAACCTAAATTGCGAATCATCGTAACTGTGATATGTGAACTTCCGCACCACGCACGTACAGGCACGCGAGAGCGAAGAAATGGCCTGTGTGGTTGTTGTTTCTTGCTCGCGGTTGGAATATGTATTTATTCTTTTTTACGGGCACGTACTAGTACCACCAATGAAAACATTTCAGGTGAAAAAGCTTTGATAACATTTTTGTCCAACCTCTATGGATCATGATCCGTTCGTTGCTGTGCCTATAGCCAGAGCCTGGGTTTTAATTCTGGCCCAGCTATAAACTGTCATCTCAGCGTTTCATCAATGTGTGTGCCGTTCCTCATACGGACGTTAAATCTGCCAGCATTCGTTTGTGGACATTAAAGATCCCACGGTGTCTTCCGAGAAAAGGAGGCGAGCTATCGTTGGCACCATGGCTCCAGATTCCTATCCTGATCAGCAGAGGGCATTGCATCAGCAGCACTGCCACACCCTCAGCCAATGATGCTACACCGCAGCCTTGTGCTGTACATGAACAAAGAAGAATAGGATAAGACTTGAATGTAAATGGAGAAAAACATTCCAGATTTAATCCAGACCTGAAGGACCTGTCACACGACATTTTAGCCAGCGTATGGCAAGGTATCAAAATGTATGTAAAACGCTATTGATGTTTCTTTTCCAGTTTTGGATGTATTCATAACGAGTTGGACGTATGCATAACGTATTAGTAACGTACACAGAACGTTTCGATAACATATAGATAACTTATATCAACGAATGTTGAGCGTGTTCTTGGCATTCACAACCTATGCCCAACAATAGTCTAACATGCATAGCGCGCAGGAGCGTATCGCCAACGATCACGTGGCGTAGCCTATTAAAAGGCTGCGGCTCGACGATTCAAATCAAAACCGCACTCGACATCAAAGTGTCAAGCCGCTGTCACACCTTGACGTTTTAGCCAGCATATGCCGACGTATGAAAAAAATTTGCCGAATACGCTGGCACACGTCGAATTTTAAGGTGTCATTTTATGTCATATGTCATTTTATTGGTAAGTTTTGTATACGTTAAGAGCACGCTGACATAAGTCGTAGTACACAGAGTACATCGACAAATTTTCAGCATGTTGAAAATTTTTCGACGTATGCCAGCGTATGACACACGTTCCGCATATGCTGGCCATAAGTTGTAGGCACGTTACACGATCGTTGACACACGTTACTTGTAAGTTACTCATAAGTCGAAACACGTCGAGGTAATGTTTAGCGTCAGTGTTCCAGACTCCCTGTTTTTTTTTTTTCTTCTTCGGCATCACAATGATGTTGACACTTCGATTTCTAGTGCGGTTATGATTTAAATCGTTGAGCGGCAGCCTATTAATTATATTATAACCACACAAGAAATCAGTGTCAACATCACCGTCATACCGAAGAAAAAATAAACCAATGTCACCTGCAGGGTGACCCGTATCTTGCCAAAAGGTGACCACGTGTGACTTCTTTAAGGTCACACTGAGGTGAACAGAGCTGCTATCAACCAGGAGTGACTCCTTGAGGAATATCTGCCAACGAGAGATTCCGATGAGAATCGTTCTACAGAGTAACCATGAAAAATATGCGTTTGCCTCATAACGTCACCAAATGACGTCATAATGTCTCAAACTTGACATATCCAGAAAGCACTCATCGAGGTGTTCAATTTGAGGTACTACACGATATGGTTCCTAAAACTTGAAAATTTGACCTTGGGGTCAAATATGTTTGACCTCAGGCGCTAACCATGAAGGTCAAGGCCAATCGCCACCAAAAATTAATCAGCTGAGCGCCAGACCATGAACTATATTCCCATGAAGTTTGAAGACAATCCAATCAAAAAATAAGGGTTTCGTCGACTCCCCTGATTTGCGACAAAGTGACCTTGACCTTCAAAATTTTATGAGCTGAAAGGGACCTCTATAGGCCTCTGATATGCGAAGTTACAAAAATTTCCGATGATAACTGTGCTCTGCAGAATTTTTTTATACGTGATTACAGACAAAAAAAAAAAGTCAATTTAAAAAAAATAAATAATAAAAAAAAAAAAAACATACAAGCTGACTAACATATCTTGCAAAAACTTCGTTTTGGCAAGATAAAAACAAAAAAATACAAAACAGGGAGTCTGGAACACTGAAGCTAAACATTACCTCGACACGTTTCGACTTATGAGTAACCTACAAGTAACGTGTGTCAACGATCGCGAAACGTGCCTACAACACGTAACTCATAGGTTAGAAATAAGTTTCGGGTATGCTAAACATTACCTCGACGCGTTTCGACTTATGAGTAACTTACAAGTAATGCGTGTCGACGTGTGTCAACGATCACGTAACGTACCTACAACTTATGGCCAGCGTATGCGGAACGTGTGAGTCATACACTGGCATACGTCGAAAAATTTCAAGCATGTTAAAATTTGTCGACGAGCTCGGCGTATGCCAGCGTACTACGACGTATGCCAGCATGCTCTTAACGTATACAAAACTTACCCATAACGTATTCGACGTGTGCCAGCGTTTTAGACAAATTTTTCATACGTCGGCATACGCTGGCTAAATCGTCAAGGTGTGACAGGACCTTTAACTTTAACTGTCCATGCTCAGCAGATGCAGCACGTCACGTGAAGATCCAGTACAAGAGGATCCAGAAGGGCAATATGTGTATCCTGTACCAGTGGGGCAAACACTGCAAGCAACTACTCCGGTGTATCCTGCATGCAGACATAATAAATACAAGCTTTATGTATTTGATGAAGTAGATTGAGAGAGATTTCTATTCAAGAGCTGCACTATGCTGCAATGATATACCAGCCAAAAGACAAACTAAAAAGATTGCATATTATTTATAATTAACTTGATCAAACAATGACCAAAAAAAACAAGCAGTCATCGACTGGTACTTACGAAATCGTCGACTTGACCTCTGACCTTGTCTAATAAAAGCTGTCTCTAGAGAAGGTAGCGACGCAAACCAGAAGTTTCTACGATGATTCTGTACCAAACCATCAAAAATCGAATGTTTGACCTCACTGTGACCTTGACCTTTGACCGATTTTGACCAAAATCTAATCAGCCCTAGCCATCACCCTCCTGAATCACGTGGTGTAATTTGACATTGGTAGCTTCTTCCGTTCTCAAGTTATCGCGCACACACACACACACACACACACACACACACACACACACACACACACACACACACACACACACACACACACACACACACACGACAGAAGTCATCAATATACTTACGAAATCTAGTAAAAAATACCCCCAAGCGGGAGTCCCGGTCATCTCTGCCAGAGGTCGAAAGTAACTCTGTGCCAAACTGGAATAGGGGCAGTTCATAAAGTACATACGCTCCACTTCCGGGTTTCAAAACCACCCACCCCCCTCTGTATGCAGGCATCGTACCACCCACCCACCCCCTCTGTATGCAGGCTAGTGACCACCCACCCACCCCCTCCCCTGTATGCAGGCTCGTGACCACCCACCCACCCCCCTCATATATCGCTAATCGCTTGCAAAGCCAGCAGTTCCTTATGAACCGATGTTTGCAAGTCATGACGATGCAGTCCCTAGCGGTGTAATTTACCTTTTTCTTTTAATATCACAGCACATCATTTATGAAAATAAAAGTACAAATTGACATTCAAGACAATGTAATGTCATAAATGAAAGTAAGTGTGCATATAAACTTGTGTTCCATTGTTTTAGTTAAATCTGACAAAAGCTTAAAATGTAATATTTGTCTCGGAGAGTTTCGGTTCTTAATTTAATACTTTTATTTTTGTATGTACTTTATGAACGGCCCATACGGGGAATCAGAGCGAAGTTTGAAGGGCTATAAAATCAGAACGAGAGCAAATTTCAAAAAAATAGCTCGTGTTGTTCGAGATAATAGTACGTAGTATCTGAATCACTAATAACATTTGTTCTCTCTTGATAAATGAGGGAGGAGATAAGATTTGAAATAAACGATTTTCGCAACTTTGACAGCCTCGTGACGTTCACCTCGACCTTGGACGACGTTGAAAGTTATATCGTTGTGCATGTCTCATCGACCGCTATCCATTCCACTACTGTTTATTTGTCTCCACTCGGTTTGATTGTGGACGGACGGACGTACGTACAGACGGGTGGACAGACTTCGAGACTGTTATTATTAGGTCATCTCTACTGAGATGATAGAGATGACCTAAAAAAGGCAAATCATGTGACCCAAATTGCAATATAATTAAATATACAATATTTAAAATATTCCATCACGACAACAATTACTCAAGAATCAAAAAATGGTAATTACTAAAATTACTCAGTGATTATTAATATATTTTTTTAAATGTTTACAGCTATAGTAATTTTTAATGTAAATACGGCAAAAGTTATAAAATAAGAAGAGGCTCATGTTAGTGTTGCCTAGCAACCAGTTTGAGTGCGAGCCACATTGCCTTGAGTCACATGACTTGCAGTGAGCGGACCGAGTCTGCATAGTCCGACTTTTATTTGAGGATATTTTTGTTTAAGGAAATTTTCTGACTGTTTTGAAACACAGTTGTACTCTGCCGCTAAATTTTCCAATTTTTTTCCTGGGATGTTGGCTTTGAGTTGCATCAGTTTGCAAAACTTAAACTTTATACCCCACCACGAAGGTACTAAACATTTGAGTGAGTGAGTGAGTGAGTGAGTGAGTGAGTGAGTGAGTGAGTGAGTGAGTGAGAACAAGCTTTATATATTAGATGTAGGTATAGTCCTTTGCTTCAATTTAATTTGCTCATCACATTACTCTCTGTAAACCCATTCAAGACGAGAGATTCTGTTCCTCCAACCTGCTGCCAAGGTCTCCTCGGTCAACTGCGGTGCTCCCCTGTTTCCCGGCTCTCCGGGAGTCCCACCATCGTCTGGAAGTCGAGGGAAACTAGTAATGCTCATGTAATCGACTGGAGAGAAAGCCCCCAACGTGGAATCAGAGCCTGTCTCCTCTGCCATCTTAGAAGAGGCTGATCAGCACTGCAGAACAATCAAAAAAAATTGAAGTTACAATCTCGGTCTGTAACTGCATCCGAGTCACAAACCACAATCGCCAAACACCATAACACCTTGTATTTCCCCACAACCTAACTCTATGTGTGAAGTTGATGAAGTAGTGTTAGCGATTTACAAATTCAGTGAAGCACCTGTCGTGCGTGTTTCAGCCGGATAACCCCAAGCCAATATTCTCACGTTGGGCCATGGTCAGTTGGATCCAAATAATAGGTCCAAAGTACAACTTTTTTTGGATACAAGTCAAGGCTCGTGGAAAAGCAAGGACATAGAATGGATCAGGACGCAGCAGAACAAAAGGAACAGCAGAAAGAGATGAGGAATACAAACAGCAGTGTTCAGGGGAAAAATAGAGGGAGACTTGGATAAATAAGGGATGTGGGGAAGAATTGGGCCAAACAAAAAGAGGAGTTTGTTTCCGGTTTCCTACCGACCCATTGCTTTTATATGCGACCCCACAATTTTTGTTGACAATTTGGACTCGGGCGCCGCCATTTTGAATCCCAGGCGTAACGTCAGTGAGTTTCAAAATGGCGGCGCCCGAGTCAAACGCGCACGAGGACTGCTTTGTGGATCGGTCTTTTCACGATTAGTTCCACCTATTGTGGTGGTGATGATGATGGTGGTGACGTGGTGATGGTGGTGGTGGCGGCAATGGTGTGGTGGTGGTGGTGGCGGCAATGGTGTGGTGGTGGTGGTGGCGGCAATGGTGTGGTGGTGGTGGCGGCGGCAATGGTGTGGTGGTGGTGGTGGCGGCGGCAATGGTGTGGTGGTGGTGGTGGCGGCGGCAATGGTGTGGTGGTGGTGGTGGCGGCGGCAATGGTGTGGTGGTGGTGGTGGCGGCGGCAATGGTGTGGTGGTGGTGGTGGCGGCGGCAATGGTGTGGTGGTGGTGGTGGCGGCGGCAATGGTGTGGTGGTGGTGGTGGCGGCGGCAATGGTGTGGTGGTGGTGGTGGCGGCGGCAATGGTGTGGTGGTGGTGGTGGCGGCGGCAATGGTGTGGTGGTGGTGGTGGCGGCGGCAATGGTGTGGTGGTGGTGGTGGCGGCGGCAATGGTGTGGTGGTGGTGGTGGCGGCGGCAATGGTGTGGTGGTGGTGGTGGCGGCGGCAATGGTGTGGTGGTGGTGGTGGCGGCGGCAATGGTGTGGTGGTGGTGGTGGCGGCGGCAATGGTGTGGTGGTGGTGGTGGCGGCGGCAATGGTGTGGTGGTGGTGGTGGCGGGGGCAATGGTGTGGTGGTGGTGGTGGCGGCGGCAATGGTGTGGTGGTGGTGGTGGCGGCGGCAATGGTGTGGTGGTGGTGGTGGCGGCGGCAATGGTGTGGTGGTGGTGGTGGCGGCGGCAATGGTGTGGTGGTGGTGGTGGCGGCGGCAATGGTGTGGTGGTGGTGGTGGCGGCGGCAATGGTGTGGTGGTGGTGGTGGCGGCGGCAATGGTGTGGTGGTGGTGGTGGCGGCGGCAATGGTGTGGTGGTGGGGGTGGCGGCGGCAATGGTGTGGTGGTGGTGGTGGCGGCGGCAATGGTGTGGTGGTGGTGGTGGCGGCGGCAATGGTGTGGTGGTGGTGGTGGCGGCGGCAATGGTGTGGTGGTGGTGGTGGCGGCGGCAATGGTGTGGTGGTGGTGGTGGCGGCGGCAATGGTGTGGTGGTGGTGGTGGCGGCGGCAATGGTGTGGTGGTGGTGGTGGCGGCGGCAATGGTGTGGTGGTGGTGGTGGCGGCGGCAATGGTGTGGTGGTGGTGGTGGCGGCGGCAATGGTGTGGTGGTGGTGGTGGCGGCGGCAATGGTGTGGTGGTGGTGGTGGCGGCGGCAATGGTGTGGTGGTGGTGGTGGCGGCGGCAATGGTGTGGTGGTGGTGGCGGCGGCAATGGTGTGGTGGTGGTGGCGGCGGCAATGGTGTGGTGGTGGTGGCGGCGGCAATGGTGTGGTGGTGGTGGCGGCGGCAATGGTGTGGTGGTGGTGGCGGCGGCAATGGTGTGGTGGTGGTGGCGGCGGCAATGGTGTGGTGGTGGTGGCGGCGGCAATGGTGTGGTGGTGGTGGCGGCGGCAATGGTGTGGTGGTGGTGGCGGCGGCAATGGTGTGGTGGTGGTGGCGGCGGCAATGGTGTGGTGGTGGTGGCGGCGGCAATGGTGTGGTGGTGGTGGCGGCGGCAATGGTGTGGTGGTGGTGGCGGCGGCAATGGTGTGGTGGTGGTGGCGGCGGCAATGGTGTGGTGGTGGCGGCGGCGGCAATGGTGTGGTGGTGGCGGCGGCGGCAATGGTGTGGTGGTGGTGGCGGCGGCGGCAATGGTGTGGTGGTGGTGGCGGCGGCAATGGTGTGGTGGTGGTGGCGGCGGCAATGGTGTGGTGGTGGCGGCGGCGGCTGGTGTGGTGGTGGTGGTGGCGGCGGCGGCAATGGTGTGGTGGTGGTGGTGGCGGCGGCGGCAATGGTGTGGTGGTGGTGGCGGAGGCGGGAATGGTGTGGTGGTGGTGGCGGGGGCGGACATGGTGTGGTGGTGGGGGCGGCGGCGGCAATGGTGTGGTGGTGGTGGTGGCGGCGGCGGCAATGGTGTGGTGGTGGTGGTGGCGGCAATGGTGTGGTGGTGGTGGCGGCGGCGGGAATGGTGTGGTGGTGGTGGCGGCGGCGGCAATGGTGTGGTGGTGGTGGTGGCGGCGGCGGCACTGGTGTGGTGGTGGTGGCGGCGGCGGCAAGGGTGTGGTGGTGGTGGCGGCGGCGGCAATGGTGTGGTGGTGGTGGCGGCGGCGGCAATGGTGTGGTGGTGGTGGCGGCGGCGGCAATGGTGTGGTGGTGGTGGCGGCGGCGGCAATGGTGTGGTGGTGGTGGCGGCGGCGGCAATGGTGTGGTGGTGGTGGCGGCGGCGGCAATGGTGTGGTGGTGGTTGGCGGCGGCGGCAATGGTGTGGTGGTGGTTGGGCGGCGGCAATGGTGTGGTGGTGGTGGTGGCGGCGGCAATGGTGTGGTGGTGGTGGTGGCGGTGGCAATGGTGTGGTGGTGGTGGTGGCGGCGGCAATGGACTGGTGGTGGCGGCGGCGGCAATGGGGTGGCGGTGGCGGCGGCGGCAACGGTGTGGTGGTGGGGGCGGGGGCAATGGTGTGGTGGTGGTGGCGGCGGCAATGGTGTGGTGGTGGTGGCGGCGGCAATGGTGTGGTGGTGGTGGCGGCGGCAATGGTGTGGTGGTGGTGGCGGCGGCAATGGTGTGGTGGTGGTGGCGGCGGCAATGGTGTGGTGGTGGTGGCGGCGGCAATGGTGTGGTGGTGGTGGCGGCGGCGGCAATGGTGTGGTGGTGGTGGCGGCGGCAATGGTGTGGTGGTGTGGTGGCGGCGGCAATGGTGTGGTGGTGGTGGCGGCGGCAATGGTGTGGTGGTGGTGGCGGCGGCAATGGTGTGGTGGTGGTGGCGGCGGCAATGGTGTGGTGGTGGCGGCGGCGGCAATGGTGTGGTGGTGGTGGCGGCGGCAATGGTGTGGTGGTGGTGGCGGCGGCAATGGTGTGGTGGTGGTGGCGGCGGCGGCAATGGTGTGGTGGTGGCGGCGGCGGCAATGGTGTGGTGGTGGCGGCGGCGGCTGTGGTGTGGTGGTGGCGGCGGCGGCAATGGTGTGGTGGTGGCGGCGGCGGCAATGGTGTGGTGGTGGTGGCGGCGGCAATGGTGTGGTGGTGGTGGCGGCGGCGGCAATGGTGTGGTGGTGGTGGTGGCGGCAATGGTGTGGTGGTGGTGGTGGCGGCAATGGTGTGGTGGTGGTGGTGGCGGCAATGGTGTGGTGGTGGTGGTGGCGGCAATGGTGTGGTGGTGGTGGTGGCGGCAATGGTGTGGTGGTGGTGGTGGCGGCAATGGTGTGGTGGTGGTGGTGGCGGCAATGGTGTGGTGGTGGTGGTGGCGGCAATGGTGTGGTGGTGGTGGTGGCGGCAATGGTGTGGTGGTGGTGGTGGCGGCAATGGTGTGGTGGTGGTGGTGGCGGCAATGGTGTGGTGGTGGTGGTGGCGGCAATGGTGTGGTGGTGGTGGTGGCGGCAATGGTGTGGTGGTGGTGGTGGCGGCAATGGTGTGGTGGTGGTGGTGGCGGCAATGGTGTGGTGGTGGTGGTGGCGGCGGCAATGGTGTGGTGGTGGTGGTGGCGGCAATGGTGTGGTGGTGGTGGTGGCGGCAATGGTGTGGTGGTGGTGGTGGCGGCAATGGTGTGGTGGTGGTGGTGGCGGCAATGGTGTGGTGGTGGTGGTGGCGGCAATGGTGTGGTGGTGGTGGTGGCGGCAATGGTGTGGTGGTGGTGGTGGCGGCAATGGTGTGGTGGTGGTGGTGGCGGCAATGGTGTGGTGGTGGTGGTGGCGGCAATGGTGTGGTGGTGGTGGTGGCGGCAATGGTGTGGTGGTGGTGGTGGCGGCAATGGTGTGGTGGTGGTGGTGGCGGCAATGGTGTGGTGGTGGTGGTGGCGGCAATGGTGTGGTGGTGGTGGTGGCGGCAATGGTGTGGTGGTGGTGGTGGCGGCAATGGTGTGGTGGTGGTGGTGGCGGCGGCAATGGTGTGGTGGTGGTGGTGGCGGCAATGGTGTGGTGGTGGTGGTGGCGGCGGCAATGGTGTGGTGGTGGTGGTGGCGGCGGCGGAAATGGTGTGGTGGTGGTGGTGGCGGCGGCAATGGTGTGGTGGTGGTGGTGGCGGCGGCAATGGTGTGGTGGTGGTGGTGGCGGCGGCAATGGTGTGGTGGTGGTGGTGGCGGCGGCAATGGTGTGGTGGTGGTGGTGGCGGCGGCAATGGTGTGGTGGTGGTGGTGGCGGCGGCAATGGTGAGGTGGTGGTGGTGGCGGCGGCAATGGTGTGGTGGTGGTGGTGGCGGCGGCAATGGTGTGGTGGTGGTGGTGGCGGCAATGGTGTGCTGGTGGTGGTGGCGGCGGCGGCAATGGTGTGGTGGTGCTGGTGGCGGCAATGGTGTGGTGGTGGTGGTGGCGGCAATGGTGTGGTGGTGGTGGTGGCGGCAATGGTGTGGTGGTGGTGGTGGCGGCAATGGTGTGGTGGTGGTGGTGGCGGCAATGGTGTGGTGGTGGTGGTGGCGGCAATGGTGTGGTGGTGGTGGTGGCGGAAATGGTGTGGTGGTGGTGGTGGCGGAAATGGTGTGGTGGTGGTGGTGGCGGAAATGGTGTGGTGGTGGTGGTGGCGGAAATGGTGTGGTGGTGGTGGTGGCGGAAATGGTGTGGTGGCAGCAATGGTGTGGTGGTGGTGGGTGGTGTGGTGATAGTGGTGGTGTTATGGAGGAGGTGGTGGTGAGTGGTGTGGTGGTGGCAATGGTGTGGTGGCAGTGGTGTGGTGGTGGTGGTGTGGTGGCGGTGGTGTTGTCAAATCTAAACTAAGGAAAATGTTTAAAACTGTCATTGAAGTATGTGAGGTATGCCACAGTAAAGACATCGAGGACATTTGTTATAGGCCATATGGAAAAGGAAAAGTGCAGAGAGTGACTATCACAGAAGACTAGAGTATTTCACAGCATGTCCCTGGATCTCACGTTAGGCCATGATCTGATCTACAATGGAGTCCCATTAGCACACAGATCCAGGGGTCCTGGATCCAGATCCAAGTCCTATACAGGACCGTGTGTCTAAATAAATGGATAATTGCATGAAAAATGTATATGTACAGGGTATTAAAAATGGAGTATGATGCTTTATAATATTGGGTGATGAACTCCTATCATTTTATATACTGTGCAACATTCCGTGTTGATTTCTTGTTTCTGTATCGTTTAAAACTGTTGTTGAAGTATGTGAGTTTATGCCACAGTAAAGGAATTGAGGACATTTGATATAATTAGACTATATATAATACTGAAGTATTTCACACTAAATATATGTACACAATATTAAAAATGGAGTTTAATGATGCTTATTGGGTGATGAATTCCTTCCATTTTATATACTGTACACAATTCTGTGTTGATTTCATGTTTCTGTATAATAAAAACAGAAATTTATATATTTTGTTTTTATTTCATTTTATTATATTGTATAAAGGTGCACCATCGAGGGTAATCTTTTTTTTAAACACAAGACATGTATTGTTTCTAAAACACAAGACATCAATTGTTTTATTAAATATTTTAATACTTGCAACAAAAGTATTAAAGCTGGAGGCACTAATATGGTAAAATAGCGAAGCATGCACACAGCCATTCAGAAAGAAAAAGCATGCATTTACTATATAAACTCATTCATGCTCAGCTTTTAATATATTGCCAAGTCTGAAGACGACGATTGTTCACGAGCGGTATTTGACGATGTAGATCGTTTCAGAAGTCAAGGATGAGACAATGTGTAATGTTTGACCAAGTTATAAAAATGATCAACATGATGTGGTACTGGTGACAGGTTATTAGCTGCAAAATGTCGAAAACACGGTTTTGTTCAACAACTTTAAAAATTTGACCTCTGCATAACCTTTAAAGCTCACAAAAAAATGTTGTGGACATGAAAATAAGGAAACAGGATATGTGCTATAGCTTAATGGAGTTAGTTCGTCGAAGGTCGAAAACCCGGTTCAATTCCCACAATTTTGAAAATTTGACCTTTGTGAACTTTAAAGGTCAAAGGTCAAGGATTATGACCTTTGGTGCAAAACTTCCTCTGGAACATTCCAGGAACAATATAACGTCAGAAAGGCTATATGGCATTTCGCACTCCTCGGATTATCCATACTTTGATGAAATCAACGTAAAAACAAATTTGAAGGGGGCGCCACGGGCAAGATGTTCGAGATAGAGCAAAATGGTTTCAAGACTTTAGGTGGGGAATGACCTCAAGATTATGCATAAAGATATTGTCATCCGAGCTCTCAAAGCTTGGGCGGTCGAATTATTTTTATGTCAAAATTCGAAATTTTCTAAGTTCGTGACCTTGTGACCTTGAGATGAAAATGAAAAAAAAAAAAATCGAGCTCGGTGGGGCTATGCAGGTGCCATTGGGCTAACCAAATACCGAAACCCTGCCAGATTCGACAACCACCCTAGCAGAAGATGCAAATTGAAATCGGCTACCCCCTAAAAACACAATTCGCAATTTAAGTTTGTGACCTTGTGGCCTTGACCTTGGGACGAGAAAATGAAAAAAATAAAAATCGAGCTCTGTGGGGCTATGCAGATGTCATTGGGCTAACCAAATACTGAAAACCCCTGCCAGAAGATGCAAAGTGAAATCAGCTACCCCCTAAAAACACACGTTCTTTGGGCGTGGCTCTGCCCATAATGGGCGCACAACGCCCATTTTCAGGAAAACACAACTAGATCATGATATAAACCTCCCACCAAATTTTTTTCAGGATTGGATCAAAACCCACGGAGCTATGCTCGGGACAGACAGACAGACAAGCCGGTAGACGGACATGGGTAGTCGCATACCCAATATAACCTGATGCGATGGGCCCGTTCGATGGGGGAACAGCCTGAGGATTAAGCACAAGAAAATTAATGATTCTAGCTTCAAGGGTTAATGCTGCAGATTGTTTTTTTGTTAAAATACTCCCACATTTAGAGGTTTTTCAGCCGTTGCTAGGCAACGGAGGGGCCATAGCAACGGTTCTTTCTCACACATAACTTGGACATACCATGAACCTACCATACCAGTTTCATGTATATCTGACTCAGTCTGAGATATAACGAACTTCGTTTTTTTATTGTTTTCGACCAGGGTTCATTCAAAGTCTATCTTCTCCGACAGTTTTCATAGGATCCGGCTGGAAATTTTTGACAATATGGCTGAATATACTGCCCACAGTTGCTTGTGGCCCCATTTTTGAAAAAATAAATTTATGATTTTTCTAAAATTCCAAAGTCCCGTTGCTAGGCAACGGTGGTGTCCATAGCAATGGTTCTCATTTGCACACAACTAGGTCATGGTATGAACCTACCAACCAAGTTTCATCGAAATCACCCGTTTAAATACTGATAAGGGTAGAACAAATCTCAAAAAAAAAAAAAAATTTCCAACTAGATCGACCACCCAACAGACAGGCAGACAGACAGACAGACAGGCAGACAGACAACAATAATGAATATAGTGGTCACTTATTTTTTTTTGTGAAAATATTTTTTCGTGAACCAATAGAGAAAGTGTGCAAGCAGGATTTCATAGTTTTCAAGAGCAGCAGACACTAGGCCTAATGGTGATACTACAGGTGTCAAATGTGGTGAAATTTGAAGTTGCTGTGGATTTCTGACAGAGACCATCACCAAGTATTAAAATATAAATCAATTTCGAGCCCCCATTTTTTGATCCTACATATACCTGCAACAAAAAAGCACAGAATATTATTTTCACATTTCAAGAGCTGGAGAGGCTGTAGTGATACTATAGATTTGAATGTGCTGGGAATTTTCATGCAAGAGACCATAAATACGCCAAACACAAAGAAGCATCTCATTCATACTACAAGCCATTTTTTTTATCCAACACATACCTGAAACACATAAGGTGCAATATCTTTTAGTTATATGAAGGAAAATAAACATTTTTAATCGAGTTGTATGAATGTATTCATGGCAAAAAAAATTGTCAAAAAAAAATTCCCCACCTACCTACCCAATTTTTTTTGGCCATGCAATAGGAAACAAATGTTGTTTTTTTTGGCCTTAAGGGTAGGGAAGGACATACAGGGTTGACAAGATGGATACAGAAACAAACTCTTTGGAAGGAAAAACTGGATATTTGGATTTTTTGGGGGGAGAGGGCAAGGAGGGGTCAACCAGCGACAGGAAAGACCATGACCCGAACAGGGAACGATCTTATATGATAGTGAACAGCTGTCTTGAAGACCTGGAGGGAAGAAAAAGATTGAAGAGAGTGTGGAAGTTGGTGTTCCACAGGTGGGGGGGGGGGGAAGAGAAACTAATGACTGGGGGTGAGCAGTAATCCTGGATTTTCGGAGCTTCACGAGAAGGGGGTTGATGGTGGACCGTGTGAGCCCTGCAGAAACCAGTGTTTGGGAGTGGGGGGTTGAGGGTCGGGTGTGATTGATGGTCTGGGGTTGGGGGGGGGTTGAGGGGGGCGTTGAGGAGGCGTTGAGGGGGGGGTTGAGGGTCGGGTGTGATTGGTGGTCGGGGGTTGAGGGGGGGGTTGAGGGTCGGGTGTGATTGAGGAGGGGGACAAAGCACGGAAATACCAGAGAGTGCACAACTACAAAGAAGGCGGCAGAAGACAGAGAGACCATTCGACTTGTCCCCGACAATGAATGTTTAGGACCCACAGACTCAGCTTCGTCGCGGGAGAAGACGATGATCACGGAGAAATTACAATAACCTAGAACCAGCCCCCGGTGGCTTCATGGCGAGAACGTCCGCTCTGGAGTCTGTGAGGGTTCGAATCCTGACCGAGTCATACTAAAGACTTTTAAAATGAACCGTGCTGCTTCCTTTTAAAAAGGATCGAGCACCGATAAACAACCGTAACAAGAGCGCAGGCTCCGACGGGCCAAACGGCCTCCAACTGCGTCGAAGGCCCTTTTCAAGGAACCTACTTGTACTATAAATATCCGGCTCCGGCCAATTAACAACTTAGCAATTTGTAGAAAGCGCCGAAACTTTCCCACACACCAAAAAAAAAAAATCACAAACTCCCTCCGAATGACGTCCACGTCCACGTTCAGCGCTAATCCGAGCTTATCGTAAACAACCGGAAGTACTCACAGGCCAGCAACACGAAGACTCAGCAATAATACAACAAATCCGCACCAGTCTATTTTTAACTGACACGAACTACCCGGAAGTAATCTTATTTCCATCCAGTAATTATTTTCTTCGTTGATCCGTTACAACTGCACGAGCTGTATATGTATATATATGTATATATATATATATTTATATATATACATATATATTTATACAACGAACAAGAATTCAATAAATTTCATGACGTCATCACTCAGAGGGGACCAGCGCTGCAGTATTGTTGTGCTAATATACACCGCTCCTCCCATTACTGCCCTTCCGTTTCCTCAGTGAGTATTTCCTCGAAAACAGGTGAGGCTGACGTGAGATTTCCCTTCATATTAATCGGTTTTCCGCATTCAAAAGAATGAAGCTTAAACACAGTTAATTGGAATTATCAGCTTTTAATGGAGTCCAGTTATAATAATTAGGGTGGTGGACTTGGGATCTTCGGATCCTGAGTTCAAATCTTGCTTCGCTGTTGAATTAATAGCAGGTGGGGTTGACTGCCTGTAATCCTTCTGAGGTCGGCAAAATGAGTGTCAGCTTGCTGGTATCCTGTGTCGGAGTGGTGACCCATCCAGGATTGTGCCCAATAGCCCAGGAGACTGTTTAGGCAGCACCAACGCTCTGCAGTGAGTATGGTCCCAATGGATGGATGTACGTACTCTGGTTGGGCTTGTCGAGGAATTGCAGAGTCCTTCTGTACAATTAGAACATTTATTCAACATACAAAAACATGCTATGCACATCAGAGGGATCAGGATACAAGACTCGTTCCAGATCACTCATATACATGGAGAATTTTACTTCCTTACTAGACGACATGTGAACCCGTTGTGACAGCGGTTGATAAAAAAAAATCATTTCCAAAAAAAAAAAAGAAAAAAAAAGATAGCTCCAGCGAACTATACCGCTGAGGTTGTTTGCATTGATCAAATAATCCCAAAGAGTACTTGACTGAGTCGGGAATTGATTTTTTAATATTTTTTTCGTTGCCCGATTTGAACGAAACTTGATATTGCGCGTCAATGTGAAAAAAAAACCGGAGAAAAGAAAGTCGAAGAAATGATTGTGCGGAATCTTCGAAACACAATTTATTTATTTATGAACACGGAAGTATTAGATCAAAATAGCGATGTTTATTTTATGCTTAAAAATAAATCGTTCTTTGTCTATACTGAATGTTTGAGATTTTAAAATTAATCATTTCAAGAAAAAAAAACAAAAAAAACAACATAGCTCCAGCGAACTACACCACTGAGGTTGTTTCATTGATCAAATTCTCCCGAAGAGTACTTGACTGAATCGGGAATTGATTTTTTAATAATTTTTTTCGTGACCCGATTTGAACGAAACTTGATACTGCACACCACAGGAGAATGGTGAGTAAGATGGCCCTAAAATTTTTGCATTATCGTATACCATTTTGGCTGTATTTTGGGAACATACATTCTTACATATATACAAGATGAAAGTTTTAGTAATATACAAGATATATATATATATATATATATATATATATATATATATATATATATATATATATATATATATATATATATATATATATATATATATATACTGTTTAGTGTGACAGTTTTTTTTTTCAGATGTTGGTGCCAACTTTGTCAGGTCTTGACATCCTCCAGGTGAAGCTTATCTTCGGCCTTCAAACAGCCCCAGCTTGACCTGGTTGAATGGTTATAACATATATTTCAAACTCAGACGTGTTAACCCTCTTCCAGCACAGAAAAACGCACAGAATGTAAGAATGATGTCAAACTTCAACTCTTTTGGGCATTTTGATAAATTTCTATAGTATGTCGGTTAAAAGTCAGTCTGCTTCTCCCAGACTGGGAATATATTATCTTGAAGTGATTAGAGCTTAGTGAATACATCTGGACATTTTCTTAGATTCACATGACAACTTGTTGGTGCCTTTTATATTAAAAAAAAAATCCCTAAGATAGCTTTTAAATGATAGGCAATTCTTTTACTGAATCTGGCTTACTGGAAAAGTCAGCCTGCTCATTACATTTTTTTAATAGTCAGGTCGATCTTTCCATACAAAGAGAAGATATTGTTACGGTTGTGGAAATTCGCAAACCACCATTCAGGTTCCCCAGAGATCAGTTATTCGGATAAGTATGTGTTTCAGGTTAGGTTCCCCCACCGTTGTATAACGGGTCTTGTTCATGTGCCGGGCTGTGCATCTTTGAGTTAGCCGTTATTCTTTTTCTATCTTTTATTTTAAACAAACAACATCCCCTCAACAACAAACTCTACAACCACGCCACCTCCACCACAACGCCAACAATTCTACAACCACGCCATCCCCACCACAGCGCCATCAGCACCGCGACACCATCACACCCTCCTCAGCAACAGCGGCAAGATGCCGTCGACGCGGACACGCCATGCCGCCATAGGAGCAACATTCTCCAGCGTCCATGTGCAAATCAGCCGTGGACAGCTGATTACCATGATCGGATCAAAACGGCCTTTGCCGTGAAGGGAACTGGCCAATCAGAGGTAAAAGGGGCGGAGCCAGCCTGGGGTGAAGGTTCAAGGGTGAAAGGGGGAAGCGCCGGCTTCGGGTAGCGAAACCTACAGCGACTTCACCCCTCGGGGCTATAAAAAGGCGCATTGGGATGCCGAGCGATGAGATTGTTGGCGGGCGAGGAGATCGTTGGCGGGCGAGGAGATCGTTGGCGGGCGAGGAGATCGTTGGCGGGCAAGCAGTTCGTTGGCAGTTCGTCGAGGAGAGCTGAACGCGAAGAGTCGGGTGCGCCACCAGCCCCGACCAACCAAGCCCGCGGTTCGTCATGGAGAGCGGAGCGTGGGGAGTCGAGCACGCCGCCAGGCCCCCGACCGAACAAGTCACCATTCGAGCCGCTGCCACGTTGGCAACGGGCCAGTGAGACGAAGACCACCGAGTCGCCACCAACGGTCGGCAAGGTAACCAGCCCGGTCTCTCGGAGCCCTCGGTCAACCAGGCTCCCGAGTTGGAAATAAAGGCTCGTGAGCCCTTTTCTTTCCTTGGGTGTTTGTGTGAAAGTCTGTGGCGCCTTGTCCTCCATTAAGTAGAACTGCCATAAGTACGTGCTTGTATAGAAACATAGAACTCGGCTGTAGGCTTTGCTCGTGTCTTGTCCCCATCCCCCCATTGACTGCTTACGTGTTGAAAATAAATGCCCATTGTTCAAATGTTCACCTGCTCGTTTTCGTCATTTTCCTTGTATTGACTGCCACAGCACGTATCGGGAATTAACTGGCTAATTAAGCCGATAGAAGCGATAATCTGGTCCAACGGGACTTGGCGATATCAAACCGCTCGGCTACGCACACGGAATGAGCACGCTTAAGCGGCTCGTGTCCGTACAAGTTCCCGTCGAGGTATAAACTCTCGGTATTTCTGTCCGCGCGAATAGTTAGGTATATCGAAAATTCGGCGATTGACCCTGTAGCGTGGACATAGTATTGACTAGTTTATGGTGCGTTAAGGCATCCGTGGCTGGTTTCCGGGGTTGGTCCAGAAAGCCACGACTGGATTGCGGCCTTCGGTGGGTGCGCGACCGTGATTTGGCTGAAGCAGTCGTCCGCATGCCGAACGCGGCGGAAATCTACAACAATATGATTATGTTAATTAAAAGTAGGTACATGTTCAAACATATAAAATCATACTATATTTAAGTACATTTTCTATTACATTATATTGGTTCACGAAAAAATATTTTCACGAAAAAAATAAGTGACCACTATATTCATTATTGTTGTGTGTCTGTATGTCTGTCTGTCTGTATGTCTGTCTCATAGTCGATGTCGTCGAAAAAAAAACAAACATTTTTTTGAGATTTGTTCTTCCCTTATTATCAGTATTTAAAATGGTGATTTCAGTTAATACAATGGCGATTTCGATGAAACTTGGTTGGTAGGTTCATACCATGACCTAGTTGTGTGCAAATGAGAACCGTTGCTATGGACACCACCGTTGCCTAGCAACGGGACAGAAATTTTTGAAAAATCATTAAAAAATTTTTTTTATTTTTCGAAAATCAAAAATCGGGCCACGAGCGACTGTGGGCAGTACATTCAGCCATATTGTCAAAAATTTCCAGCCGGATCCAATGAAAACTGTCGGAGAAGATAGACTTTGAATGAACCCTGGTCTAAAACAATAAAAAAACAAAGTTCGTTATATCTCAGAGACTATGAGTCAGATATACATGAAACTGGTATGGTAGGTTCATGGTATGTACTAGTTATGTGTGAGAAAGAACCGTTGCTATGGACCCCTCCGCTGCCTAGTAACGGTCGACTACCCATGTCCGCCTACCGGCTTGTTGGGTAGTCGATCTAGTCAAAAAAAAAAAATTTCAAATTTTTTTTTTTGAAATTTATTCTGCCCTTATTATCACTTTTTCCATCGATATGTTTGTGTCTGTTGGGTAGTCGATCCAGTCGAAAAAAAATAAAAAAATTTTTTGAAATTTGTTCTACCCTTATTATCACTTTTTCCGTCGATATGTTGGGTAGTCGATCCAGTCGAAAAAAAAATAAAAAAAATTTTTTTGAAATTTGTTCTACCCTTATTATCACTTTTTCCGTCGATATGTTGGGTAGTCGATCCAGTCGAAGAAAAAAAAAAATTTTTGAAATTTGTTCTACCCTCATTATCAGTTTTTCCATCGATATGCTTGTCTGTCTGTCGGTTGGGTAGTCGATGTTGTCGAAAAAAATGTTTTTTTCAAAAAAAAAAACATTTTGAAATTTGTTCGACCCTTATTATCACTTTTTCCGTCGGTATGTTTGTCTCTCTGTTCGGTCCAGTACTCCGTTAATACTGTTACGAATTCTGGCCCGTCCGGCGTGCGATCGGCCACGTAACTCGAATCGCGACGCGTCGCCCACCGGAACGGACAATTCAGTCATGACCCTCCGGGAACTACTGCCAGGAGCCAGTCACGGGTGGGGGTTTAACCTCACCACGATCGTGCCAATTGCCCACCCGCGCAGGATAGGGTTGCTCGCCAAATTCGACCTAAGTACCTGCGCGAGTGGTCGACCGGGCGATCGTACCTCGCCGCAGGTCGACTTCCGACACGAACTGCTTAAGCGGCTCGTTCCATGCTGCAGGGATAACCGAGCGGAGTTATCGTCGACCTCGACGGTTCAGATTACTTATCGGGTGTTTCAACCCACTATCAATCCCTTACGTGATGCAAGATGGAACTTTCAAACAGAGGAAAGGACGCAACGAAACGGGAAACAGTTCAACAAGCAAGCACTTTTATTTCACACACATGCACGTATGTACAGCCATGCATTCCCACCAACAACAAAACGACCTCCATTTTGTCAATTTAACTAACCCACAAACTCACTCTACACTGACCCCGGGGTCCCTTGGGCGGGAGTCACTCCTCCCCCCTGTGGTGTAGCGAGCCTGCGGGGGCAGGGCATGATGTGGAGGAGTGGTCGGCGTGATCACGTACGTGCAAGGGATATAGGAGTGCGCGCCGCCTGAGGCGTTGTAGTGGTTGCTGTAGTCGCTGTGGCTTGTAGAGTGCATTGAGTACGTAATAAAGGGGAGTTACGGGCAACGTACGCTCACGCTCCCGCTCGTGCAACAAAGCCGGGTTGGACTGTTTCCCCCGCTCGTGTCTGCCTTCGAAGCACCACTATCACGACACTACAGTTTGGCGACGAGGCTGTTCGGATCGGCGTGTGCAGGGTGGTTGGGTTCGGATCGGCAGCGAATAACTCAGCGCAGCCCGCCAGGTTCGAGGTTCCGGAGGAGCGCATCGCGAAGAGCGTATCGCAGGTTCGCACGCCGCGCGCACAGGCTCCGGAGCCAGGAGGCTCGCCAGCATGGGCATCTCACCAGCATGGCAGAAGGTCGGGGCACGGCGCACGGACGCATGCCCGTCTTCGTGGGAGATGACTTCGAATTGTTTTCTGAACAATTGGGCTGCTATTTCCACGCGAATGATGTGGATGATGAAGGCAAACGCAAGTCGATCTTGCTCGCCTCGCTGTCAACGGAGCACTACCGGCTGCTGATTGATTTGGTAGCTCCAGATAAGCCCAGTGATGACGGGCTATCGTTCCAGGATATCGTGGAGAAGATGAAGACCCACTTGGCGCCAGAGAAGTCATTGCAGCTCGCTCGGTACCAGTTCGATCACCTCGCGAAGGGTGCGGAGGAGCGCGTTGCAGATTTCGTGGCACGGGTGAAGCATTCGGCCGTGGCTTACAAGTTTACGGCAGAGGAGCGTCCGGCGCGACTCAGAGATCGTTTTATTTCAGGTCTGCGAGACGCGAAGATGGTGGCAGCCATTCTGCGGGTGAGCGACGTTACATTCGACTCAGCGGTCGGGACTGCGTCGGCTGTCGAACAGACGCTCACGGATGTCCGCGCCATCGCCGGCCAGGACGTAATGAGTAGCTCCAGCTGGGGCATGTCGGCTGATTCCGGGGTCCACGCGATGACCCAGGTGCCCCAGGTCGCGCGCGCGTCTGGCGGTGCAGGCCGGGGGCGTGCGCCGCAGCGCGGCCGCACCGGGAGCGAGGTGGATTTCCAGGGGTGCTGGGGGTGTGGTGGTCCGCACCTGCGACGAGTGTGCCCGTATAAGAACACCGTGTGTTTGCATTGTCACAAGGTGGGACATTTGAAGCGTGTGTGTCGGATGGCGGGGGCCTCCGTTGGGGTCTTGGATGGCGAGGTGCGGGAGGACCCCAGTGACCTGGGGAGCGGCCTGCAGCCGGGGCATAGCGATGCCGGCGGGCCGGAGCAGGAGATGCAACCAATGTTGAGTCTGTTTTCGATTGGTCCGGAGGTGACAAGACCAATCGCGGTGGAAGTCGAGGTGAATGGCGAGCCGACCGTGTTTTACGTTGACACCGGGGCTGCAGTGTCGGTCATGGGCGAGCGGGCGGCTTGTAGTCTTCGCCTGGTCAAGGCGACCTTGTCGCTGTGCACGTACACCGGCGAAGCGATTGCACCGCTTGCGGTGGCAGACGTCTCGGTGGTCTACCGGGGTCGAAGCGCCCTACTCTCGGTGTTTGTGGTACGAGGGGAGGGGCCCGCCCTTTTGGGTCGGGACTGGTTGGCGCACCTCGAGCTGGATCTCCAGTTCCTGCCTCCAGGTGCGCCGGTGCTTCATTCGAGACCCGAGGGCGAGGTTCTGGCGGCAGGAGCCGCATCGATGCAACGGGAGCGGCCGTTCGTTGCTTCCTGCAACGATGATCTGTGGTTCGGGAGCAACGGGAGCCGTGCCAGCTCTTGCGCTGAGCTCTCGCGCTTCGGCTGCGCTCATGATGCAAGGCCCGCCTGTGTTGTTCAGGCGGTGTCGACAGGGAGTTGCAGCAAGTCCGTCGCGTTCAAGAAGTTCGCGGATCGCGACTGTCGATGGCAAGCAGGTCATCGCAACGTCGCGACGACAACTGGGAGACGGACACGTGATGTGGTTCATGGGTTGCTGTTCATTGCGTATTTGATTTTCATTGCTCAGGTGATGCAGTTTAACGTTGTTGAAATAAATGCAGACAGTTCATGTGTGAGAATATGTTTGGCTGGCATCAATCAATGGGATTTTCGTTATAATCAATGTGATGTGAAGGCTTTGGGAGTGATCATGGCAAATAAAGAGGTTTTATTGGCCTCCCGCTGCCACGGGCCACGGGTTGTTGCTTTGTCATGTGCGGGGATTTTATCGGAAAAACGCGCTGTACGGAAAAAGGAGTTTGCACTTGCACAGATGATGTTCTTATTGATTTATGACGGGCCTGAGTTTGTATGGAATTGCTACCGTCTAATTGTTGTGTGGGTCTCAGAGATTGACTCGGAGCCGGGGCTGGTTCGCTGTTCAGCGTTACCCCCACCTCTGGTTTCGGCAAGGTCAGACGTGTCTGGCGCCTGGGGCGCGACTCTCTGTTCTCGCCCGAGGCCGTTTGGACGTACGTTGGAATCTCGGCTGATTGTAGTGCGTGGATTGTTGTGGGGTGATTGGTGCATCCAGCCGACGGCGCTGTTCAGCGTCCCCACCCAAGGTCAGTCAGGTTTGGCATTGGCGCCACGGCTTCCAGACAGCGGGCTTCCGGCCTCGGAATGTTTATCTGCTTCTAGTCTGGCTGGGGGAGATGTGCCGCCTTGTCGGCCGGAGGCGTTTGATGGTGCTGGGGGAGGTTTGCTCGGGAGGTCGCCACGACCTCGCCGGAGGGCGTGTAAGCATGAGCCGCCTGGGGGCGCTTTTGCTGCGTAGTGATGCTGTGCTTCTTGCCTTGCTTCTTGATATCTCTAACGCGGTCAGGGTTTTGTGGGGTCATTGTGCAACTCAGTCTTCGGAACCTGGCCGTTGCAGCTCCACTGGCTCGCATCGACACGTTATATGGTGTGATGTGCCTATGCTTTTTCTTTTTGAGGCGATTATCGTTTTTGGTACCTTATCTGCTTTTATATCGTAGTATCCTATGCTGCTTCTGGTTATTATGATGATGGTCATTTAATAATCATAGTTTTAGGAGGGAGGAGTGTGGTGTAGCGGGCCTGCGGGGGCAGGGCATGATGTGGAAGAGTGGTCGGCGTGATCACGTGCGTGCAAGGGATATAGGAATGCGCGCCGCCTGAGGCGTTGTAGTGGTTGCTGCAGTCGCTGTGGCTTGTAGAGTGCATTGAGTACGTAATAAAGGGGAGTTACGGGCAGCGTACGCTCACGCTCCCGCTCGTGCAACAAAGCCGGGTTGGACTGTTTCCCCCGCTCGTGTCTGCCTTCGAAGCACCACTATCACGACACTACACCCCCAATGACTCATCACACCATGCATTCCACAATCACTTCATACACTCAGGCCCGCTGGCCTCACTCAATGGGGGAAAAGCAAAAAGGAAAATGCAACCAAAGCAAAAGCACTACTACCGACTATAATTATTTACAACACTTAAACAATTATACTTGTCGGGACTCGGCGCCACATTATGCATTCATTGACTTCCGGTTCCAGTTTTTGAGCGACGAGAGGTCTCCTTCGGGGCTCCCTGCTGACGTTCTCAAAGTTAAGTTTCCGGTTGTTATTTGTCCGGTTGTTATTTGTCCGGTTGTTAAGTTTCCAGTTGTTAAGTTTCCCCCTTCTGCTAAAACTACCAAAATCACGAATCACTGCTCATCTTCACTCTTTCATTCCTCTTTTTTCCCGCCTTTGGAATAAACTTCCTCACTCTATTCTTTCCCATTCTTCCCTCCAGGCTTTCAAAACAGCTGTTCACCACCACCTCTTATCTTCCCCCATCCAAATCCTCGATCTTTTCTACCCCCAATAATCCACCCAAGCCCACTTCCTTCAATTCCCCTGCTTTCCTTCCTGAAAGTCCCTGTAATGTCCATATTCTCTTTGCCCTGTTCCCCACTGTTTTGTCCCTTCCACTCCCACCCCTCTTGTCTCATGCCTCCTTGCTGTGAGTTGTGTGTTAGCTCTCATACGAGCCTCGACCAAGGTATACAAAAAATAAATAAATAATAATAATAATAAAAAAATAGCCAGGAAAGACCTCCCCAGAGGCAGGGAGGTAGACGGGGTCCGTGGACCAATTGTGCGCGGAACCTGGAGGAGCGGCCAGGTCCATGAGACCGAAGGGTCCTAACCGCACCCTCGTGGCGCGATGGCAGGCAAGCCGCAATGTCCGCGCAGCTGCGCCCTGACTCCGTGCCCCTGGCATGGTCGGTGAGCCCTCTCCGGTGTGCTCCGCGCCAGCACGGTTGGGTCAGCACCACGGTTAGGGTGGGGAGTGAACGGGGCCACCGGTCTGGTCATGGTCTGGCGCTCAGCTGATTAATTTTTGGTGGCGATTGGCCTTGACCTTCATGGTTAGCGCCTGAGGTCAAACATATTTGACCCCAAGGTCAAATTTTCAAGTTTTAGGAACCATATCGTGTAGTACCTCAAATTGAACACCTCGATGAGTGCTTTCTGGATATGTCAAGCTTGAGACATTATGACGTCATTTGGTGACGTTATGAGGCAAACGCATATTTTTCATGGTTACTCTGTAGAACGATTCTCATCGGAATCTCTCGTAGGCAGATATTCCTCAAGGAGTCGCTCCTGGTGGATAGCAGCTCTGTTCACCTCAGTGTGACCTTAAAGAAGTCACACGTGGTCACCTTTTGACAAGATACGGGTCACCCTACGGGTGACATTGGTTTTATTTTATTGTTTTCGACCAGGGTTCATTCAAAGTCTATCTTCTCCGACAGTTTTCATAGGATTCGGCTGGAAATTTTTGACAATATGGCTGAATGTACTGCCCACAGTCGCTCGTGGCCCGATTTTTGATTTTCGAAAAAATAAATTTTTTATGATTTTTCAAAAATTTCAAAGTCCCTTTGCGAGGCAACGGTGGTGTCCATAGCAACGGTTCTCATTTGCACACAACTCGGTCATGGTATGAACCTACCAACCAAGTTTCATCGAAATCGCCATTGTATTAACTGAAATCGCCATTTTAAATACTGATAAGGGTAGAACAAATCTCAAAAAAAAAAAGTTTTTTTTGACTACATCGACTACCCAACATATCGACGGAAAAAACTGATAATAAGGGTAGAACAAATTTCAAAATTAAAATTTCTTTTTTTTTTTTCGACTGGATCGACTACCCAATTGCTTTTCTCAATCAGTAGTAGTCACACCATCACTTCAAATATTTATGAATAGGTTAGACAAACATTGGTCTTCCTTTCATCAAATTCTACCCTCACCACCAAACATGTGTGCACACCTCATAAGAAGTTAGGTGAAGGTAGATGTGACATATAGGCTCCCAAGTACCAACCCTATCAATGGAATGATTAGAAATTTTAACAGGACTACCTTTTTACTTCCTGATGATGATGATGATGGATGATAATGAGGGTTAGGGCAGGAATTTGTTCATGAAGGACACTGTGGGAGTGGGCTCTTTCATGTTCACCAACTCATGGCAACAGACCACCAGTTCAACATCCATCAGAGGGACGGCAGACACTTTGATGAATCACCCTGCCTGTGAAACACGAGGATGACAGTTTGTGGCTGTCGGGATTCGAACACAGGCAAGACAGCTTAGAGGTGAGTGTGCATATCTAGGTCAGGCTGAGATCCAATCAGGTTTATAACGGACACAGCAAAGAGAACTTGGCACACGATGGAGACCACAAAATCCACAGGCGTGAGCGACTGCAACCAGTAAGTACCTTGGTACATATCAGAACAACCAGCACAGACTGGTGGAGTTGTTTCCTTTTCTATTCTGAATTACCAGAAATCCTGAATACTTTATACTCGTTGCCATCGACATCTTTAGAGCGATCTTTGTATGGTAGTGTACAGTCGTGTCCAAAAATATTGGCACCCTTGCACTTTTTTCAAATAGGAGGAGGAGATTGGGACCATACTCTGTGCAGAGCGTTAGTGCTGCCTCAGCAGTCTCCTTGGCTATTGGGCACAATCCTGGACGGGTCGCCACTCCGACACAGTGTACCAGCAAGCTGGCACTCATTTTGCCGATCTCGGAGGGATGACAGGCCGAGTTAACCCCACCCAGTATTAATTCAACAGCTGAGTGGGATTTGAACTCATGACCCTAGGATCCAAAGCCCGTCACCCTAACCATTTTCCCACCTTTGGAACAAACTCCCACACACTCTTCAACCCCACTCTTCCCTCCAGGTCTTCAAAGCAGCTGTTCACCACCATCTCTTATCTTCCCCCCATCCAAAATCACGATCTTTTATACCCCCATTAATCCACCCCAAACCCACCTCCTTCAAATTCCCTGCTTTCCTTCCTGAAAGTCCCTGTCCTGTAAGAACCTGAAAGTCCTTGCAGTGTCCACCTTGTTTACCCTATCCCCCCCACCCCATCCCATCCCATCCCTATCCCTTACACAGATCTCCTCGTGTCTCTGTTCCTCCACTGTTTTTTTCCTTCCCTCTCCCACCCCTCTTGTCTCCTGCTCTCCTTGTTGTATGTTCTGTGTGTTAGCTCTTATACGATCCTCGACATTGTATTTAGAAAAAAAAACTTCACTGCAATCTTCGATCAAGTTTTCTCTTGCGGCCACGTCCAGGGATGTTGGTTACAGTGCCATGGGCCTTAAACTTCCTGATAACATTGTGGACGGTGGAGAAAGGAACATCAAGGTCTCTGGAGATGGACTTGTAGCCTTGAGGCTGTCCTTGCTTGGCTACAATCTTGTGTCTGACCTCCTCAGACAATACTCTGGTTTTCTTTCTTTTGTCCATGCTCAGTGAAGTGCACACAGTGACACAAAACAGCAGAATGACTCCTTTTCTCTGTTCAAACAGGTTGAATGAGTGATTTTTATATTACAGGCACCTGCAACTCACCACAGGTGAGTTCAATTCCAAAGTAAAGGAGAATCACCTGCTTGAAATCTAATTATTTATAACAACTTCTAAAAAGTGCCAATCATATTGTCCGGGCCATTTTAGGATTTCGGTGTGGAATAAGCTAAGATCAAGTTAAAAAAAAAAATCAGCTTTTTTTGTTTTCTTTCCACTGCAAACCAAAGAAATACAAATGTGGATACCAAAAGATTTTTTTAATTTCAACAATTTTCTGGAAGAAATGATTCATTATTTGAAAAAAGTGCAAAGGTTCCAATATTTTTGGCCACAACAGTATATGTCGAGCCTGTTGTTGGTTTCCAGAAAGGAAAGGAGGGTTGTTTCACGCATGGAAATGTTTGAAGCAGACTAAACATCAGAAAAGAATTATTTCGTGTTTAGTCAAAAGATAATCACCGATTAGAACACAACAGAATCCCACAACAAGTAGCTGGGGCCCCAACACGAACGGTGAAGGCCTGAAAGACCCTTAAGAATTTAGATCATCGCCATAAACCAGGCAGATCATCGCCATTAACCAGGCAGATGATCACCATGAACCAGACAGATCATCACCATGAACCAGGCAGATCATCACCATGAACCAGGCAGATCATCACCATGAACCAGGCAGATCATCACCATGAACCAGGCAGATCATCACCATGAACCAGGCAGATCATCACCATGAACCAGGCAAATCATCACCATGAACCAGGCAAATCATCACCATGAACCAGGCAAATCATCACCATGAACCAGGCAGATCATCACCATGAACCAGGCAGATCATCACCATGAACCAGGCAGATCATCACCATGAACCAGGCAAATCATCGCCATGAACCAGGCAGATCATCGCCATGAGCCAGGCAGATCATCGCCATGAGCCAGGCAGATCATCACCATGAACCAGGCAAATCATCGCCATGAACGAGGCAGATCATCACCATGAACCAGGCAAATCATCGCCATGAACGAGGCAGATCATCGCCATGAGCCAGGCAGATCATCGCCATGAGCCAGGCAGATCATCGCCATGAGCCAGGCAGATCATCGCCATGAACCAGGCAGATCATCGCCATGAACCAGGCAGATCATCACCATGAACCAGGCAGATCATCGCCATGAACCAGGCAGATCATCACCATGAACCAGGCAGATCATCACCATGAACCAGGCAGATCATCACCATGAACCAGGCAGATCATCACCATGAACCAGGCAGATCATCACCATGAACCAGGCAGATCATCACCATGAACCAGGCAGATCATCACCATGAACCAGGCAGATCATCACCATGAACCAGGCAGACCATCACCATGAACCAGGCAGATCATCACCATGAACCAGGCAGATCATCACCATGAACCAGGCAGATCATCACCATGAACCAGGCAGATCACCATGAACCAGGCAGATCATCACCATGAACCAGGCAAATCATCACCATGAACCAGGCAGATCATCACCATGAACCAGGCAGATCACCATGAACCAGGCAGATCATCACCATGAACCAGGCAAATCATCACCATGAACCAGGCAGATCATCACCATGAACCAGGCAGATCATCACCATGAACCAGGCAGATCATCACGATGAACCAGGCAGATCATCACCATGAACCAGGCAGATCATCACCATGAACCAGGCAGATCATCACCATGAACCAGGCAGATCATCACCATGAACCAGGCAGATCATCGCCATGAACCAGGCAAATCATCGCCATGAACGAGGCAGATCATCGCCATGAGCCAGGCAGATCATCGCCATGAGCCAGGCAGATCATCACCATGAACCAGGCAGATCATCACCATGAACCAGGCAGATCATCACCATGAACCAGGCAGATCATCACCATGAACCAGGCAGATCATCGCCATGAACCAGGCAAATCATCGCCATGAACGAGGCAGATCATCGCCATGAGCCAGGCAGATCATCGCCATGAGCCAGGCAGATCATCACCATGAACCAGGCAAATCATCGCCATGAACGAGGCAGATCATCGCCATGAACCAGGCAGATCATCACCATGAACCAGGCAGATCATCACCATGAACCAGGCAGATCATCACCATGAACCAGGCAGATCATCACCATGAACCAGGAAGACCATCACCATGAACCAGGCAGATCATCACCATGAACCAGGCAGATCATGACCATGAACCAGGCAGATCATCACCATGAACCAGGCAGATCATCACCATGAACCAGGCAGATCATCACCATGAACCAGGCAGATCATCACCATGAACCAGGCAGATAATCACCATGAACCAGGCAGATCATCACCATGAACCAGGCAGATCATAACAATGAACCAGGCAGATCATCACCATGAACCAGGCAGATCATCACCATGAACCAGGCAGATCATCACCATGAACCAGGCAGATCATCAACATGAACCAGGCAGATCATCACCATGAACCAGGCAGATCATCACCATGAACCAGGCAGATCATCACCATGAACCAGGCAGATCATCACCATGAACCAGGCAAATCATCGCCATGAACCAGGCAGATCATCGCCATGAACCAGGCAGATCATCGCCATGAACCAGGCAGATCATCACCATGAACCAGGCAGATCATCACCATGAACCAGGCAGATCATCACCATGAACCAGGCAGATCATCACCATGAACCAGGCAGATCATCACCATGAACCAGGCAGATCATCACCATGAACCAGGCAGATCATCACCATGAACCAGGCAGATCATCACCATGAACCAGGCAGATCATCACCATGAACCAGGCAGATCATCACCATGAACCAGGCAGATCATCACCATGAACCAGGCAGATCATCACCATGAACCAGGCAGATCATCACCATGAACCAGGCAAATCATCACCATGAACCAGGCAAATCATCACTATGAACCACGCAAATCATCACCATGAACCAGGCAGACCATCAACCTGAACCAGGCAGATCATCACCATGAACCAGGCAGACCATCACCATGAACCAGGCAGATCATCACCATGAACCAGGCAGACCATCACCATGAATCAGGCAGATCATCACCATGAACCAGGCAGATCATCACCATGAACCAGGCAGATCATTGCCATGAACCAGGCAAATCATGAGCTTGTGTTGGCTCTCGTCTTCCACATGTCCTCTCAAAAGTATAAATTTCGCAAACAACGGAAGAATCTTTAGGATCGACCATCCTGTGCTTCCGTAAATAGTTCCGTAAATCGGTGTCCTCTATTGTGGTTTCAAGAGACAACGTTCAAAGGTGTCAGTTTAACATCCCTTTCACGTCTCTGCTGTAATCCACCGACACCAGCTCGGTGACAGCGACCAACAAGCCTCGACATCAGGCTGGAGGATTAACTGTTAAAATAGTTTATGGTGTTAAAATAAATTAAAAAACAACTTCCACTTTCGAGTGGAATCCACATCATAATGCACTAACAATTATGATTTCATCATATTGTGGATAATCTCATGAAACCAGAGCCTGCGGTTCACGGCGATGCGCCGCCCGAGCGGCTCCCCGTCCGGCGTGCCTCGCCCCGGCCCCGCCCGAGCGGCTCCCCGTCCGGCGTGCCTCGGCCTCGCGCCGCCCGAGCGGCTCCCCATCCGGCGTGCCTCGGCCCCGGCCCCGCCCGAGTGGCTCCCCGTCCGGCGTCCCTCGGCTTCGCCCCGCGCCGCCCGAGCGGCTCCCCGTCCGGCGTGCCTCGGCTTCGCCCCGCGCCGCCCGAGTGGCTCCCCGTCCGGCGTGCCTCGCCCCGGCCCCGCCCGAGTGGCTCCCCGTCCGGCGTGCCTCGCCCCGGCCCCGCCCGAGCGGCTCCCCGTCCGGCGTGCCTCGGCTTCGCCCCGCCCGAGCGGCTCCCCGTCCGGCGTGCCTCGGCTTCGCCCCGCCCGAGCGGCTCCCCGTCCGGCGTGCCTCGGCTTCGCCTCCTCCCGAGCGGCTCCCCGTCCGGCGTGCCTCGGCCCCGGCCACGCGCCGCCCGAGCGGCTCCCCGTCCGGCGCGCCCCGGCCCCGCCCTTCGCTGGTGTTCCGGACTCGGTGCCGTTTCCTTCCTGATCGTTGGTAAACTTCGAGCTCGGTTTCTCGTTTGTAACGTGAAAGGTGAGCTCGAGGCGTCGGCTGTCGAAGTGCGCTCTGAATGATTCTGTGATGAGTTTGTTTAACGATGTTTTAATGTATGAATAGGGAATTCTAATTGCATCGTAATTCTGACAGTTTGAGTTGAGTGATAGGAATGATGTTTGTAATATATGATGATGGTAGAACGATTGTAATATGGTCAGTACAGTGGTTACCGTTGTAATAAGCCTGGTTACAGTGGTTACCATTCTAAGGCCGGTTCTTACCTTACCATTCTAAAGCTGGTTACATTGAGGCTGGTTGCAGTGGTTACCATTCTAAGGGTGGTTACAATGCTGGCCACTGCATTGAGGCTGGTTACAGTGGTTACCATTCTAAAGCTGGTTACAATGCTGGCCACTCCATTGAGGCTGGTTACAGTGGTTACCATTCTAAGGCTGGTTACAATGCTGGCCACTGTATTGAGGCCGGTTGTAGTGGTTGTCATTGTAATAAGGGGAGTCACAGTGGTTACCATTCTAAGGCTAGTTACAATTTTGGCCACTCCATTGAGGCTGGTTACAGTGGTTACCATTCTAAGGCTAGTTACAATGTTGGCCACTCCATTGAGGCTGGTTACAGTAATTACCATTCTAGGGCTAGTTACAATGTTGGCCACTCCATTGAGGCTGGTTACAGTGGTTACCATTCTAAGGCTAGTTACAATGTTGGCCACTCCATTGAGGCTGGTTACAGTGGTTACCATTCTAAGGCTAGTTACAATGCTGGCCACTCCATTGAGGCTAGTTACGATGTTGGCCACTTAGTGTGTATATGTATATATATATATATATATATATATATATATATATATATATATATATATATATATATATATATATATATATATATATATATATATATATATATATATACCGGTTGTAGTGGTTACCATTCTAAGGCTAGTTACAATGCTGGCCACTCCATTGAGGCTAGTTACGATGTTGGCCACTTAGTGTATATATATACCGGTTGTAGTGGTTACAATGCTGGCCACTCCATTGAGGCTGGTTACAGTGGTTACCATTCTAAGGCTGGTTACAATGATGGCCACTGTATTGAGGCCGGTTGTAGTGGTTATCATTGTAATAAGGGGAGTCACAATGGTTACCATTCTCAGGCTAGTTACAATGTTGGCCACTTGGTATATATATTTATAATTATATGTATATATATATATATATATATATATATATATATATATATATATATATATATATATATATATATATTGGCCGGTTGTAGTGGTTACCATTATAATAAGGCTGATCGCAGTGGTTATGGTGTTTTTGATGGGAATGTTTGAAAGGAGCTGATTTTGCGACACGGCTCCTGATTCTCATCCATAATTGTTCTGACTCGGTTCTGTTGCTCGTTCTGCTCGACCAACGTCTGTCTGGTTTTGTTCCTGAATAAAAAGGAAATAACCTGCATTGGAGAGGGTAGTTGTAACACTAACAGGGTCATATCTGCTTCATGACGTCCCACTGTGCCAGTAGCCATGTTATTTTCTACTTTCCGTGCTGAGTGAGCGACAATAGGACCAGAATGCGCCTAATCGGCCCCATTCGCCGCAGACACGTCTCCGTTTCCATGTTTGTCCCGAAGCCGTCGTGCTCGGTGCGGGCGTTTCCCGCATTCTTGCCGCTCATGCCCATATTAAGGCATTTAGTTTCTCTGTGACGTCACAAGACGCGCTCTCGTGCACGGTGCGACACATTCATCATTTTGTACCACGACGGCTGCACGTAGAGGCGAACTGAGTTTATTGTCTCTGTCCGAGATGGATGGGATCGCGTGAATCCATGTCCAAATGTGGTTAAACGCTTGCTGCGCTTGCTAGGGCACTGCGGTACTTGAACTGTAACTAATCGATCTCCATCCGTTGCATGCATTCCATACCGTGTTACCATCGCTTCGTTAACACCGCGCTGAGCGGGGCACATCGATCGATAATTATATGAACTTGTTCATTGGCGTCCGAGCAGATAACCAACTCGTTCGTGAAAAGCACAAGATTCCTGAACACTTGACTTGCATCTCTCGCTGTTCATGCTGTCGTCCATAATTGATTTGAGCAGCAGATTGAGCACAGAGATGATCATATTCAAATGTCCGATGCTTGTGTCGAGCCACTCAAGCCACTGGTATCAAGAAATACAAATGATACTGAATGCTACTGTTCAGTATCGTTTGGATTTATTGATACCAGGCATGCTGAAGATCGATAATGGAAAAGATGTTACAAAAGCAGATCAGATGTAACTAGCAGTTTTTGAATGATGGTTTCGAGAATAAAGCCCCTTTGTACATTTTCTAATCCCTTTGTTAACAAGGTAATCATACGCATGCCTTGGTATCAAGGACTATTGTAAAATTCCCATTTTTGATTGGCTTGAGACATGCATGGCACATGGGTTTAAATGCTCTGCCATGACGTGGTTTCTGTACATGTGTGTGTCATGATGATAATGTCTTTATATTGGACTCGGGGGGGGGGGGGGGGTGACTGACTATCTTGTAAAATAAATCACCTTATCATCATTTCGTGGATAGCACGTGGCTGCTGGGAGCGCCGTTGTGCCTCTGATGTAGCGCCTCCTGTTGGTTGGGGCAGTAACTTTTAATTTTCCCATGGTCGCCTACTCTTCGTGAAGGACCCAGCGGGATCTTTAACGTCCACCAAATTATGTTGGAAGACGAGGCGCCAGTTAACGTCCATCCATCCGAGGGATGGCACGCAAATTCCCTCTCCCTGCACGTGAAAAACCACCGGGTAATAGCTGGATCGAGGTTCGAACCCAGACTCGACAATGATAACCACTGTAACCAGTCCTTCTAAATGAATCTGTTATCCTACCAGTCATACGATGAGTTGAGAGAAAAATCTCACAATGCTCCAGTTAACATTCCTTGGTGCGTGTGTTACCCCTTGGCCTTGTGTTGGGATAAAATGGACTCGTGCTGATCTCGAGTGTGGAAGAGGTGGAAGATTTAGACATGATGAGGGAACCTGAGTGGGTTAAGCAGGCAAGGAATTGATTTTGTCATCTACATGTTGGTAAGATTAAATTTTATTTCTGTAGGAAACGAGGAGTGGGTGATGCTCATTCAAGGCAGAAGAAGGGCACTCGGTAGATCACATACCACCACCACATAATATCTGATCCACGAGAACATATCGGGCCCAATACAGTTTTTGAAATATCATGCTATACAGGACTATGTCGTTTTTGGCCCGATCTCTCAATGGTGACGAATCACTTTATAAATTAAATAACTCTTGTATTCAGATCTTCACCAAAATTAAATCAATTCTTCTTTGTCGCACACCCAACCGTCCTGTCCACTATGTTTCGTCCGAATCCGTTCACAACTTTTTCAGATATCCTGTACACAAACAAACAAACAAACAAACAGAAAGGGGTGAAAACATAACCTCCTTCACCTTCGGTGGCGGAGGTAAATATACATAGCTGTGGTTATCATAAGATACAAATATCAAATTGACACCCCTTTTATATTTCTCCTGGACACTACATTACATTTTCAATTTGGTATTGATGACCATGTTCCGTGGCATTCTACTTTTAAGCGGTGGAGCTGCTTCAATACTTGGTATGTCCCATCCGTCTGTCTGTCCGTAAAAAAAAATTAAGAAGAGCCTTTCTAACCCACCATGTTTAGCTTGAATGGGTTCTAAAGGGTAATTCTAGGGGGTTCTAAAGGGTTTTGTTTGTTTCTTGGCTTTGCCCATTTCATATTTAAAATGGCAAACTGAACCTCTCCCTTTGGACATGGGTGCGATTTTTGTTTGTTTGCTTTAAATCTATCAACATGCTAAAAAATGTTAATTGGTTCAGTGAGAGCTAATTTAGCTTGGATCATGTCACTTGTTTAGGCCAAAAAAAAAGTCTTGGGTTTCCGGTAACTTAGCCCTCACTGAATGGACCAGGAGTTTTCCGTGGGGGTTGAGGGGAGGAGAGGGTCAGTGTGTGTTTAAATGGAAGATGTGTATGTAGAGGTAGTGATTTTCCATTTCCAACAAAACTTGAATTCTATTTCATGTTGTCAATGGAAAAAGAAGCATTTATTTGTGTATTTTTTATTTTTTGTATACCTTGTGGAGGCTCGTATGAGAGCTAACACACAATGCACAGCAAGGGGGCATGAAACAAGAGGGGCGGGAGTGGGAAGGACAAAACAGTGGGGAACAGAGACATTGGGAGATCTGTGGAAGGGAGAGGGATGGGGCAGGGAACACGGGGAATACAACATGGACATAAGAGGGACTTTCAGGAAGGAAAGCAGGGAATTTGAAGGAGGTGGGCTTGGGTGGATTATCGGGGGTACAAAAGATTGAGGATTTGGATGGGGGGTGATAGGTGGTGGTGAACAGCTGTTTTGAAGGCCTGGAGGAAAGAATGGGATTGAATAGAGTGAGGGAGTTTATTCCAAAGATAGGAAAAAGGAGGAATGAAAGAGTGAAGGTGAGCAGTGATTCGTGATTTTGGTAGTTTTACCAGAAGGGGGTTGTTGGCGGACCTTATGCGCCCTGCGAAAATGTGGTGGGGACAAATCGCAGAGAGAGCGGGGGGGGGAGGCTGGAGAGGAGACGGTAGAAGACAGAAAGACCACCGACCAACCTGCGGTGAGAGAGTGAGAGGTCCAAAGATTCAGCTTCATCGGGGTAGATGCCATTGATCCGAAATGCCTTGGTTTCCACAGCGTGAAGCCGAGAAAGATAAGAGGCAGGAGCAGCAGCCAGAGGGGAGAGCAGTACTCCATCAGGCTGCGGACGAAAGCTTTGTAAGTGGTCAGGAGCTCAGGTGGGCCGAGGAAGGACTTTGCACGGCGGAGGATTCCCAGTCGGCGACTGGCTTTGGAAGCGAGGTTTGAAATGTGGCTTTCCCAGGAAAGGTCATAGCAGATAGTGAGACCCAGAAGCTTGAAAGAAAGGACTTCTTCCAGAGGATTGTTAAGGAAGTGGATGGGGGAAGGGGGGTTCGAAACGGTCCTTTCAGAGAGACATGGTGAGAGTGTGAGATTTGTCCGGATTGAAAGACATGTTCCACGTGTTGGACTAGTTTGTGATTTTACCCAGATCTGCAGTGAGCAAAGAAACTGCTGCTTGCCGGTCTGAGGGATGACAGATGGTATGGCAGAGTGTGGAGTCATCAGCAAAGAGATAAAGAGGATTTTCCAGAGTCGGAGAGATCATTGATGAAAACCAGAAAAAGAACGGCCCAGAATGCTACCTTGAGGAACTCCAGCCTGGACAGGAAGGGGGGATGAAAGAACTCCATTTTGGTCCACACGTTGACTGTGACAGGAGAGGAAGTCTGCGAACCATGAGTGGAGATGGCCTTGGATACCATAGGAAGAGAGTTTGGTCAGCACGGCAGTGTTCCAGGCCGTGTCAAAAGCACGCGATATGGGTCTGATTTCATGTCCGGAATCTGATTTCATGTATTCAAAACAAGCGAGGAAATCCAACAGGTGTAAGACATTCAGCCCATCATGCCTGCACGAACACCACACTAACCTATCTTCACAAGATCCAAGGAGGAAAATGCAAAAAAATGTTTTGTTTGTTTGTTGTTGTTGTTTTTTTTTTGGGGGGGGGTGTTTGTTTGTTTCTTTTGTTGTTTTTTGAGGTTTTTATTTTTATTTTTTCTTTCTTTTCTTCCCCTCAGGGGAGGGGGCATTGGCTTAGTTAAAAACACACGTCAACCACACAACACCCCTTGACAAGACCCCCACCAACAGCAATCCGTACCCACGCACACAATCACCCATCAATACTCAAACTACCTAAAAGTCCTGTCAACATCCCTATACCCCTCTATCTCCATAACTTCCGAGTACCTATCTAATTCTAATTTAAACTTATATCTACTTTTTCTGCGACCACTTCCTTTCTGGAGAGGCCGTTCCATGCATTAACTACTCTCTGAGTAAAAGTCCCCTGCCTTGCTACCGTCTTAACTCTCCTCTCTTTTACTCTCAAGCTATGGCCCCTGGTCCTATTGTTACGAATTTGGAAGCCTTGTGCACACAGACAGACAGCCGTCCCCGTAGCTTAGTTATTTCGATAAGTGTGTGTTTCTAGTTCGGGCCCCCTACTTGTGTCTAATGGGAGTTACATACATGCGCTGTGAAGTTATTTTGATAGTTAGGATTTTTATAACAACAATAACTACAACGATACCTGCCTTCGCTTCCTCCCACCATCCTACACCGACGCCATTGCCTACGTGCGTGTCAGCACATACGTGGGCAGAGTTCACGAGGACCTGACGTCGCTCTCGCCCAATTAGGGAGATGCGGGCGAGTTCCCTGACGGTCGACCAATAGACACAGGCCACGCAAGAGGAACCGCGCCCGAGAAGACGACAAAGGAACAGAGAACAAACAATCTGCGCCCCGCTTCTCGAGCGCGTGTTCTGGTTCTCCGTTAGATCTTGGCCCCAGTCTGATCTCGTCTCGTCGCTGGCGCCGCTCTGATCTCGTCTTGTCACATGCCGGAGGAGCGTGCGGGAGCCCGACGCTGTCCACCGTACCCGGCGCTCGCAGCGGCAATGAGTTGCGGGTTCGAGTCACGCCGACGCAGGACGTCGAAGACCTCGAGGTCCATCTTTCTTTTTGGGTATTTGTGTGTGCGTGTGTGTGTCTGGGGCCCTGTCTATAAGTAGAAACTGCTAAGTGCTTTTGCCGTACATTATTTGCATTTCTTCTTATAGTCGGATAACTCTGCTCCTTGCATGCTCCCCTCTTCCCCCCTATTATAAATAAATCCCGTTAAATGTTTCAGCTCGTTTTTGTGTTTTTCATTGGTTTAGCACGGTGCGTGGTGTGAAATTTGGAAGCGGAAAATTGGGCATTTGGACTGACGGATCTCGGTAACCATCCGCTCGGGTTACACACGGTTTGAGCACGCTAACAGCTCGTACCGCTCGAGCTCCGCCGAGGGTGAATTTCCCCGGTAGTTTGGATGACGTGGGTATTTAGGTAAATTGAAATTGGCAATTGACCCTATCCCACGCGGTCAACCTATTGGCGATCTTCGGTCCGATAAGGGACCCGTTGGCTCCGGAGTTATCCGGGGTGACGACCTATAAACTCCGGGTGTTCGGTGGAGCGGACTCTACTGCTCCACCTAGCGGTCGTGCTCGTCGCCGATACCCGGCCCACAACACTATCACTGTGTACTCTGTTGAATAATTCATCTGTATTTATTTTATCGATACCTTTCATTATCTTAAACATCTCTATCATATATCCTCGTAACCACCTCCTTTCTAGTGTATAACGCCCTGTCTCCTTCAGCCGCTCCTCATGGCTAAGTCTGGAGCTGACAAGCCACGGATAATTCCGTGGACAGATGGGTTGCTAAGCAATCACCGACACCAGTTGGAGCTCACTCAAACTGCCGTGTTACCTACTGGTGGTTTGGTTTCCTTAACTAGAGGACCATGTTCTCGACTCCACATCCTGTCTGCACAACTGCGACAGTCACATCGACTCCACAACTGCGACAGTCACATGCATACAAAGAAAACGAAACAGGAGAGACAATACAACCTTGTGGTGCACCTATACCCAAAATCCTGACATGTGATACCATATTATTACACATCACCCGTTGTGGTCTATCTGGAAGAAAACTGAATTGATCTTGAAAGCCAAGGTGTGACATCTAGTTTCAGTAACCTGTCAGTTAATGTGTGTGATACAATGGCATTGAAGGTACTTGAGAAAGCAATAAATACTCTTCTTTCGAAAGACTTGGGAGTGTATATATGATTTGGAGGAAACAAGCTCCTCAACACCACCATTACTCTGATATGCAAATTGTGGTTCGTTAAACAAGCCAACTTGACTACTCAAACACTTCAACCATATCCTTTCAAAACACTTAATCACATTAGATGTCAAGGCTACCGGACGATAGCCGTTCAACTCACTTGGTTTATTACCTCTGCCACTGAAAGTGAAGGAGGTTATGTTTTCACCCCTTTCTGTCTTTGTTTGTTCGTGTGCAGGATATCTCAAAAAGTTGTGGACAGGTTGGGTGTGTGACAAGGACGAACTAATTCGATTTTGGTGAAGATCCGGATCCAGATCCGACGACGAGAATTTTTAAAGTGATTCTTCACCATTGAGAGATGGGGCCAAAAACTATAGTGCTGTATAGCATGATATTTCAAAAATGTATTGGGCCCGATATGTTCTTGTGGATCAAGCATTGCGTGGCGAAGGTATGCGCTCTACCGAGTACCCTTCAAGTTCGGATATGTTTTAACTTTATAAAGGATGACAGAATCGACAAAAAAGTTGATGTACTCAGAGATAACTGTCACCTTCGCATCTTATCTACCGACTCAGATGAATTCATGAATACAATACAATACAATCTGCAATCAAAACATGCTCGCAGCTCCTCAATGGAATCCGTGCTCCAAGCACATCGTTCCTGGGTAACCGATTTGCACCTTTTCAGTTTCTGCTTCTAAGTTGGAAACTTAGAAGTTTCCAACTTAGAAGTGTTATCTAAAATAATGTTATTGTGTTCGGAGTTTCTCAGCTGAGGACAAGCCTTTGATTTAATGCACACGACGAATGTTGGAGGAGTATGAATCCAGCGTTGCATCATTCCTTGTATGTTGCTGTATATGTTGATCAAATGTTGGCAATAGTGTCCAGTCTGCACTGATTAAGATCTACTGAGATAATGTTGGCTGAATCAGGTGAGAAAGCCTCAAGATGATGCACCCTGGAAATGATGAGTTCACTTGCTGTTGTTGCATTGGCTTGTGGTGGAATGTAGATGACCAGTAACAAAAATCTGATTTAGTTCCCTTGGTAAATAAAAGGATCGAAGCCTAACAACAAGCAATTCCTAATCTGGCGCGCACACCTTGTCCTTCACTGACCAGTTATAACACCATCGAGAGTTGATGTACATACGACATACACCGGACCAACACCACCTCCATGGGATATCCCAGAAGCCTCTGTTCTATCTCCTCTCACAATTGGATGATTCTCCAGATCCATTGCATGATCCAGTATTCCAGAATGGAGCCAGGTCTCCGTGAAACATAGGGGGCACGCGTCTCTGTACTTGTGTACGAACTGCATACTTGCATGTAGTTCGTCCATTTTGTTTTGTAGTGAACAAACATTTCCCATAACGATCGTTTTGCAATGGAAATTTGAATCCCTGCTTCCTGACGTGCTGACGAAGACTACCTTTCTTGCCCCTTTTCCTCACAAAAGACACAGAGCTTAGAATGCAATGTATTGACAAGTAGAGAAGGACAGTGGCCCACAGGTCACTTGCACTCATTTTCAGATGCATGTTGTAACAGGGGTCATGTCATGCTTCGGAAAGGAATATTTCGCTGGCTATAACATTTGCAATCACTTGGGAGCATAACATCAAATTTGCTCATTTGAAATTAGACTTCAGGGTCATTATAAGGGCCACCCAATCCTTTCACGTGGATCACGTATATTGGTTGTAGATGACAACATACACGTGATGGGCCTAATAGGCTTTATCTTTTCTGTTTCTTTGTTATACAAAAATCACTTGTTCATTTTGATTCCATTATTATGGTGGGAGTGGTGATTTAATGCACAGATTACACTTTTTAATTTTTGACCTTTCTTTGTTTTTGGTCTTTTCTCATCCAGGAAACAGACAACAATGGCAAGCCGCAAGGCAAGGACCAAGGTAGCGAAGAAGCGCCCTCAGCGTGCCACTTCCAATGTGTTTGCGATGTTTGATCAGTCCCAGATACAGGAGTTCAAGGAAGCTTTCAACATGATCGATCAGAACCGTGACGGCTTTATTGACAAGGAAGACCTCCATGACATGCTTGCCTCCATGGGTAAGGAAAATTATGATGTTTATGTGGACAAAGAGGACTTGTACTTTCTTATTTTATATACAAAGTTGGGTCTCATGGAAGAGCTGGATGGAACACACAACAGAATAGAACACAGTGAAAAGTGGGGAAACACATCATCAGTGAGACAGAAACAGACAGAGGGATACCTGGAGGAAGAAAGAAAGTACAGGGAGGGAGATAAGGGGGTATACACTGGGTGAAAAAGCTGGATACAAGCTCAAACACAGCAAGAAGGGGGCTGAAGGAACTGGAAGAGAAAACTCGAGATGAATCAAGAAAATGGAAACCAGTAAAGGGAAAGCGAAGAAAACACAAGAACTTTGAAAGGAAGGAGAGGGTAGTTAATGGCAGCAGAAAAGATCATGGGGATGCATGGAGAATGAGGTGAGGAGGTACAAAGCCATCTTGAAGCCCTGTCCGGAAGGTTGAGATTGAACAGATCAAGGAAGTTGGTTCCACAGGTGAGAGAAATAAACAAATGAGTGGAGGCGAGCAGTGGGTATGGATTTTGTAAGTTTCACCGGAGGTGATTTACTGGCAAAACATGTGCACCCTGGAGAAACCTTGGAGGTGAGGGACAGAACATGGAAAGGGCAGAGGGAGGAAGGTCACCAACAATTCAAAGAAGGTGGTGGAAAACAGAGAGGGCACCAACATGCCTGCAATGTGGGAATAACAGGCCCAGAGGTTCAGCTTTGTCCCAGGAGAGTAAAATAATTTTTAAGGCCTTGGTTTCCATAGCATCAAGACATGAAGGTTGTGAGGCAGGGGTGCCATCCTAAAGGGGAGAACAGTACTCCATTGCGCTGTGGAGGAAGGCCTTGTGGGTTGTTAGAATTTCGGATTTTCCGAGGAAAGACTTGGCACAACAGGGTGTCCAGTCAGCAGCTGGCTTTCGAGGCCAACTCTAATGTATGGTTTGCCCAAGAGAGATTATGGCTGATCGTGAGGCCAGAAAGTTTGAGGTTTGAACATCTTCAAGCAGTTTGTCAAGGAAATTGATGGGAGGGTTTGCCAGATAGGCCTTTTGGAGAGACAGAGTGAGAGTGGTAGATATACCAGGATTGAATGACATAGTCTAAGTCTAAGTGTTAGACCAGCTCCTGATTCAATCAAGGTTTGAAGAGAGGGAGGAGGGCTGCTACCTACCTCTCTGAAGGATGAGGGATGTTTCCAAAAAGGGTGTAGTTGTCAGTGAAAAGATGGGAGTATTTTCCAGAAAATCAGAAAAATCGTTTATGAAGATGAGGAATAGGACTGGGCCCAATACACGACCTTGGGGGACTCCAACCTCGACAAGGAAAGGAGGTGAGAGGATCCTGTTGAGAACCACATGCTTACTGTGAGAGTGGAGGAAGTTAGCAAGTAATGAGAGGAGGTGTTTCTATGGCTCTACTTCGCGTGGACACACACTTATTGCAGTCTTTTTGGAATGACTTGAGATTGACTTTGGTCGGATTTGCGTTCCATGAGGAGAAGGCAAGTTGTTTGAAGGCAACTTCCTCACCGCAGGATTTGGTTAAGGCCTTTTCTGTCAACGGACATCTAATCTGCCAACACCTTCATCGATTATGCAATTTGTTCTTGGTTCTTTGTAGTACTGAGCCATCCTAAAGGTTGTATGGATTTGTCCAGATTTATGGTCAATGTGTGCAATTTGTTGTAAGGTGTGAACCCATCATTATTAATTAGAATGAACTTGAAGGATTTATATGTTATTGGCATCAACAGGTAAGAACCCGACGGATGAGTACCTCGAAGCGATGATGAACGAGGCTCCAGGTCCAATAAACTTCACGATGTTCCTGACTATGTTTGGAGAGAAGCTCAATGGCACCGACCCTGAGGATGTGATTCGAAATGCCTTTGCCTGCTTCGATGAGGAAGGAACTGGTTGGAATCTTAACCTTTTGATAATCTCTAACCTCCTCCTTTTTCCTACCACTATTGCCTGTTTTTATCTTTGTCTTTTTGTTTGACCTTCCGTGTTGGTCCCACAGGCTATATCGGTGAGGACTACCTCCGCGAGCTGCTCACCACCATGGGAGACAGGTTTTCTGAGGAAGAGGTTGACGAGTTGTTTCGCGAAGCCCCCATCGATAAGAAGAGCAATTTCAACTATGTGGAGTTCACTCGCATCCTCAAGCATGGCGCCAAGGACGATCAGTGATGCTGCTTCTTGCTCCGTCCCACCACTAGTATCGCTGTCACTTTCCTGGGCTTGCTCTGCAATCGGGACAAACTCCCATTCCACCATTATCTTGTGGTTAAATGAATGACCAAATATTGACCATTTATTCCGATGTTCACACAACTTTCAAATTATTCCTTTTTTTTTTTAATTTCTATTTTTTTTCATTCCACGATCCGGTCAAAATTGCAGATTATTTTTTCTCGTTATGTGTTTGAGTATCGTCATAATTTTCTTAAATTCCCTATTACATAACCAAACAGCATCTATCTATATATTAACATTCGCACGTGTGGCAGACCTATAAATTTTGTCATTCTTGAGTGTGTAATATGTATATGATCCAAAGGCCAGAAACTGCAAATACATTGCACCTCCCAAAAAGTCTTAACTGTATCACGGATACCAACCACGGTTTTGCTTCCGACCGCTCTTGCCTATACTGTAGTGTATGTCGGAGGAAACAAATAAAGTTTTGTTACAGCCTTCATCACTGTTTGCTGGATATTTGGAAGGGGACGGTTTGGGTGATGGTGGACATTATGGTGCAGAGTCAACGCACTTACCTTTGAGCTACATCGTTTGAGTTTGAGTCTGATATTGACGGGTATAGGTGCAGGTATGAGAGTGCAACGGTCATCGTGAAATATTTCCAAGATTCATGTAAAGTACTATGTTCTGAATTCAGTCGTATCCTCACAAACTGGTGTGGTCTTGTGTTCTCCTCTTCCATGTGTATTTCTCCTGTTAAGTTAGATAGGGTCTTTCTTTTTTCCTGCAGTTTTTTTGCCCAAAACACAGTGTTCTGCCCAATTGTTTTAACTTCTAATTATACTAATCAAACTTTTTTTCTCCCTGAAACTGCATCACTGCAATCATTGTCTTTCTTTCTAATGGATATTTCTGATTCATTGTTATATTCACCAGCGGGCACCCATATCGGCCCACCGAACACGGATGGCCGCTTCGTGTCCAGGGAGTTAAAGAAACGTAAAATTGTGAAGGATAGCACTGCGATCAATATAATAATCACAAGGTGAGGAAAGCTTGGGATAAAGACACCGCACCGTAATCACCAATATTGTAATCACAGTTGAGAAGTGAGGTAAAACAAGGTGAGGAAAGCATGTGATTTGCCACACCACTGAGATGGACAGTTTACTTATGCTGATAGAACTGATAATAAAATAGACACCTATAATGATACTGAGAAAAACTCACACCCAATTGGTTAGTGCTGCGACCAATCGACGAGTGAATACTGCTGACATATCTACAGCCATACAAGCTGTATTTATGATAATGGAGTAGATTACTCAAAGCTTTCAAGTTTGCTGATGTCTTTTTCAGTATAATCAGTGGACAGGATAGCCGAGAGGTATGCACACTTGCCTGAATTGTCGATATTGAGTTAAATCCCGACCAACTATTAATGGAGGGGCCAAGTCGGAGTGGCAACCAGTCCAGGATTGTGCTCAATAGCCAAGGAGACTGCTTAGGCAGCACCAACGCTCTGCACAGAGTATGATCCCAATGGATGGATGGACATCAAAGCCGGTGCACTGGGAAAAAAAAATAACAATCGTCGGACAACATCCATAAATGAAAAAAAAATAATGCAGATGAGCGATCCGAGACAATGGGGAAATGTGTAAGCATACCCTGCTAGTATATGTAGTCATTATCCACATCATTCAAAGCTGCATCAAAATTTTTCATTGTGACATCTTGTAAATTTGTGTACACTTGGGTGATATAGATCGCAGCAAATTACTTGTATACTGTTGTAGAGATAATTTAATTGTTGAAAATTAAAGAGATTATCAAGGGTCAATTTACATGTTCTGAAATCACTGTTGAGAAACCTAAATGTGGAGTGCACCACAATTTTCTGTTTTCCGATTCAAACCTGTGAACATGTACATGTACTTCATTTTCAATGTAGGTAGTGATAACAAAAATACACGAATACATGTACTGTATTTTGTATTAGCACTTACACGTGTAAATCCAATGAGGTAACAGAAAGGAGGAGTACATTGTTATTGGTGAGCATGTGTTTGTCTTTGAAGGTATTCCAGAGCTGGAGCAATTCAAACACAACATAATATTATGAACTAGAAGGGCACTCGGAAGAGCACATACCTCCGCCACGTAATGCCCGATCCATGAGAACATATCGGGCCCAATACATTTTTGAAATATCATGTTATATAGTACTGCATCATTTTTTGCCCTATCTCTCAATGGTGAAGATCACTTAAAAAATTTAATAACTGTATCTGGATCCGGATCTTCACCACAATCATATCAGTTTGTCGTGGTTACACACAACGTATCCACCAAGTTTCATCCGAATCCGTCCACAACGTTTTGAGATATCCTACGATATATCAGTTTAGCGCTATCTCTCAATGGTAGTGGGGCAACTTAGCATAACAATTGTGCATTTTGTGAGGAAAACACCAAATTTGGCACACTGGTAGCCTATCATATTGTTGTGGTTACCAAATTCGCAAACCACCATTCAGGTCCCTTAGGTGAGGTATCTCGGTAAGTGCATGTGTAGTTAGGCCCAAACCCGTTGTCTAGTGGGAATACATGTCATTTATGCGTGCTGCGACTCTTCAGTATAGCCGTTTTTCTTTTGCTATCTTTATTTTGGACCAACCGCCATGATTACCACCACAACCACAACATCAACCACCAACCACAAACGCCGCTTCACCACAACCGCCACGACCTTCCCGTCACACCTCGCAACCGTAGCATCGCCACCATTCTTGCCCCGCTGTGGGTACCGGTGTTGGACTCGTGCAGAGCGCGTGTCGAACAGCGTGTACAAAATCACGGATTTTGTGCTTCAAAAACGGATCAAAAACGACACACGCCCACTTTTTGCCGTCCAATCGGTGAGCGAGGGGCGATTTGGCCCCGCCTCCAGGACGATCGATATATGCAAAAGAAAACAGTTAGCAGGGAGCCAGGCTGCCCACATGCAGTCTCTGGCTCAAAACAATGCAGGTGACAGGGAACGTGGCTGGCTGCTCACACGCAGTCCAAGGCCTTCCCTTTTGAACTGAACGCAGTGAACCACAACGGTGCATGGGCTGCACAAACGCAGTCTCCGTGCCAGCTCAAGTGGCACACGCAATGAACACAACGAATGGATGCATGAACACAAACACGGTGCACGGGCCGCCACTGCAGGCCCATGTTGTAGCTGCCAACAGGGCAGTTCTTGCAGCTTGCAAACTGTTGCCTTGCGGATCCTGGCGCACATGGAAATGAACAGGGGGGGGCAAAGCAAAAATTGAACGGGGCTGGTGAACATGGGCAGTGGGCATGGCATGGCAAAGGTGATCAGGCAAACACAGCCCGCAGAAGAAGGCCGCTGCAGGCAAACACAGCCCGCAGATGAACTGGCCGGCACAGGCCTTGAAGTACCACAGCTGCAGATGAAGCTGGCCAGCCTTTGCCGTTCCGTGGAGGTTGGTGGAGGGAGTGCGGTGGTGCTGGCCACTTGGAAGGCGGGCTCGGACCTACCTACTTGTCTCCCTCCCACCTATCGCCTTTGCCTGTCACTGTACATACCCACTCCCTTAATTTGTCAAACCCCAATTTAGCCCCAACTTTTTTTTTTTTTTTTTTTTCCTTCCCCACTATAAATCGTCCCCTAACCCCCTTTATCGTCCTTGTTCGGCTAACCTATCCTGTCACCTAGCCTACTCCCAACCCCTACGTTCCCTTCCCGGAGGGGAACAAGGGAGAGCTAACGTCCTGTGTCGAGGCCCAATGAAGCCTCAGAATGGCCTCCCCAGAGTCGGAGAGTCCAGAGGCGGAGAGGCGGCAGCGGCGAAGGACAGACGAGGGGGTGCTCGCGTCGGTGCCGGGAGCTGCACGCCCGAGGGAGGCCGGCAGCGCGACCTGGCCGAGGTGGAGACGCACACCAGGGATAATAAAGATCCTCTATACCCCGAGCATCAGCAACCCCCTCCTGTTTCCCCCCCGCGCTGAGATAGTGCGACCAAGGGGGCCCCTCTCCCACCCCCTGCCAGACACTGTCCGCGAGGCCCGCGGAGTGAGGCGCCATCGCCGCTCCGCGTCTCATCACCAGACGGGTAGGCGCGACCCGGTCTCGGCCTCAGGCCCGCCTCATCCTTGAGGGTATTCTTTCCTTGGTTTTGGGTATGTGTTGTCTCTCCTCTATTTTTTCTGTCTGTGAAGTAGAATTGTATAAGTGTTGCCGTGTGCTCGGTAGTCGGTATTAGCTCTGCATTGTTTTCGCTTTTATATTTGCTTTTTGTGTAAATGGAATTGTGTTTTCTTTTTTTTGTGTGCTTTTGGTGGAATTGAATATGTGTGTTTCCCGTATGCCGCGAATAAATGTGCTTTATTATTGAACTGTTCTCCCGCTTCTCTTCGTCTTTTCCTCCACTGAATCCCCATCTTGCTTCACGTAAAGGGTTGGTAGTGGGCTGAATACGCCCGATAATTAATCGAACCGTCGAGGTCGACGATAACACCGCTCGGTTATTCTGATAGTACGGAACGGGTCGCTTAAGTGGCCCGTGTCCGAAGTCGACCTGCGGCGAGGTGCGATCGCCCGGTCTACCCTCCGCGTGGGATAGGGTTGCTCGCCAAATTCGACCTACCTAAGTACCCACGCGGAGGGTAGACCAGGCGATCGCACCTCGCCGCAGGTCGACTTCGGACACGGGCCACTTAAGCGACCCGTTCCGTACTATCGGGATAACCGAGCGGTGTTATCGTCGACCTCGACGGTTCGATTAATTATCGGGCGTATTCAGCCCACTACCAACCCTTTACGTGAAGCAAGATGAGGATTCAATGAAGGAAATGACGAAGCGAAGCGGGAAACAGTTCAACACAAAGCACATTTATTCGCGACGAACGGAAAGCACAAATATTCAATTCCACCAAAAGCACACAGAAAAGAAAAACACAATGCAATTTACACAAAAAGCAAATGCGACAATGCAGATCTAATACCGATTACACGAGCACACGGCAACACTTATACAATTTTACTTCACAGACGGCGCCGACAACACATACCCAAAACCAAGGAAAAGAATACCCTCAAGGATGAGGCGGGCCTGAGGCCGAGACCGGGTCGGGCCTACCCGTCTGGTGGGCGACGTGCCGCGATTCGAGTTACGTGGCCGTCAGCACGCCGGCGGGTGCGAAATCCGCAACAATATTATGATCCATAAATTTGCATATATCGATCGCCCTCCAACGCCCTGGGGGCGGGGCCAATTCGCCCTTCGCTCACCGATTGGACGGCAAAAAGTGGGCGTGTGTCGTTTTTGATCCGTTTTTGAAGCACAAAATCCGTGATTTTGTACACGCTGTTCGGCGCGCGCCCTGCACGAGTCCAACACCGGTACCCACAAGCGGCGCAAGAACGGTGGCGATGCGACGGTTGCGAGGTGTGACGTGAAGGTCGTGGCGGTTGTGGTGAAGCGGTGGTTGGTGGTGGTCGGTGGTGGTAACAATGGCGGTTGGTCCAAAATAAAGATAGTAAAAGAAAAACGGCTATCCTGAAGAGTCGCAGCACGCATAAATGACATGTATTCCCACTAGACAACGGGTTTGGGCCTAACTACACATGTACTTACCGAGATACCTCACCTAAGGGACCTGAATGGTGGTTTGCGAATTTGGTAACCACAACAATATGATAGGCTACCAGTCTGCCAAATTCGGTGCTTTCCTCACAAAATGCACAATTGTTATGCTATATTTAGCTAAGTTGCCCCACTATGGTGAAGAATCACGAAAAAAATTATCAGATCCGGATTCGGATCTTCACCAAAATTGAATCAACTCTTCCTTGTCAAACACCCAACATGTCCACCAAGTTTCATCCGAATCCGTCCACAGTTTTTTGAGATATCGTGCTATATATCGTTTTTGGCGCTTTCTCTCAATGGTGAAGAATCACTTTTAAAATTCTAGTAGTCGGAACAAAAAGGAAAAGACAGCATTGCTGATGGAGATATCAGTACCCAGCGATTTTGGCTTAAATAATGGAGAAATCAAGAAAATGACCAAATATCAGGACCTCAAAAAAGAGATCAAGAGATCTTGGGAGCTGAAGAGAATCAAAATTACACGATCAGTGATAATTGGAGCAACAGGAATAATAATAAAGAACTTCACTGAGATTTTAAAAAGCATCCTTGGGAATATTACCACAAACGAACTACAACTGGAGGTAGTCTGGATTCGGTGATGATCCTCAAAAGAGCTCTCCAAACGAAACCCTGAGAACAACAAAGTTGAACAGCTTGGTCCATGAACTGTGATCCCTTACCAAAGCAGAGGTGGATACTTTGAGTCCTGGGAGGACTTCGTTCCATCTTAACACCGCAAATGGAGATAACGAGCAACGACACACACACACACACACACACACACACACACACACACACACACACACACACACACACACACACACACACACACACACACACACACACACACACACACACACCTCATACATTTAAATAGTAGAAGATACAATCCATCCTGCTCCAGATCTGTGTCCAGACAGCTGTTAAAATTTTGATTGTCTCCTTCCCAACTACCTTGAAGAGGTATGTTGGAAGTTCGTCGGCACCTGGTGTTCGTGAAAACAACGCCGCCACGAGGTTGATGCGAGGCTTGTCAGAGGCTGTTTGAGACGCTGACCAATTGCAGTTGGTGTTTTATAGACATTGAGAGCTTATTCCCCAATGTCACTCCGCACCATAACAGTCCATGGGGGTCAAATAGACTGTTACGAATTTGGAAGCCTTTTGCACACAGACAGTCAGCAGTCCCATAGTTCAGTTATCTCATTAAGTATATGTGGATAGTTAGAATCCCTCCCCTATGTCTAATGGGTTAATTTCATGTGTGTGCTGTGGGTTTCTTTTATAGTCAGGTTTTTTAACATCTTTAAATCTACCAACGCCAACAAAACCCTCACGTCACTCCTTCTCCCACTCTGCGGGTGAACAAGCGCTTCACCCGCCCAACTTTCACTTCACACTACGGTGCCATAACGCATGTGTTTCTGACCAGATGTAGGCGGAGCCCCCTGGTCTCGGAGCTCTGACTGCCCCATCAAAGAAGAATGTCCCCTGTCGACACTGGAGAGGACAACAGGGCCTCTCTTAGGGGAGGAGCACCGACACGCCCCTCCTCCAATCGAGGGTGGCCACCACGACACCCGAAAACGCCCCGTACAATTTGGAGGCGAGTTACCTGAGAGCGGATCCTTCCACCCCGCACGGGGGAGGGATAAGAAGGATCGCGAGCTGTATCCAGGGGGTTCCTTGGTTCCTTGGAGGTCGTTCCTTGCTTCTGGTCTGCTGGGCTCTCCTGGCCGTCTGTCATCGTTCGTGGCTGGCCGGGTCGTTCGTAGGATCCTAGCTGCGCTCGTTGCATTTCGGTTCGCGGGTTCGACTTCCACCGTGGTGGGTTGTGTTGGAGCGCTCGAGCTGGGGATCCCCGTTCCCTTCTACGGACTCCGAGCTACACAAGTGCGGGTCGGTAAAACCGCACGAGGCGGCCAGGTACCCGATTAAACTCTATCCCCCAGCTTGCCTATCCTCCGTGGCTGGAGGGTCCGAATAAAGGCCAGTTGGTGCCATTTCTGTTTGGGTGTGTGTGTGTGTGTCTGTGGAGAGTCCCATAAGTAGAACTGCATAAGTGCCTTGCTGATTGTACATTGCATTTTAGTCGATTTAACCCTGCTCTGTGTCTCCCTCCCTCATTATTATTTGTAAAATAAATCCTCTTGTTAAATGTACCAGCTCGTTTTCTGTGCTTTCTGTCATTGGCCTAGCATGGTTCGGGTTTGAGTAATAGTGAGGCCGATTGTGCCGTACATTGTTATTTGGACCGGCGCGGCTTTGGTAATTCCCACTCGGTTAAGCCGGATCCGAGTCGGTAACAGCGATTCTGTTCGGACAAAGCCGGCCAAGGGTGTGGCTTCCCCGGTAGCTAGACCGCACGGCTAATTAGGTAAATTGGAATCAGACAAAAAGACCCTAACCACGTGGTTTAAATATTGGCGTCCACGGTCCATTATGCGACCCGTCGACTTCGGAGTTATCTGGAGTAACGACCTTCAATTCCCGGTGTTCGGAGGGGAGACGGCCCAACTGCTCCATCTGGCAGTCGTTCCTCACCCCCAAACCCAGCAATACAATAATTGGTGTCAGGAGTGTAGATACGGACCCTCCGCCTATATTGAGAAATTTACAGGGTTCGGCACCACAATTGGTGTCAGGCGTGGGACGAGAACGCATCCGCCTCCACAAAGAAATTCACAGGATTTGGATCAGGGGTGCGCGGAGCAAACCCCCCCCCACCCCCCCTCCGTTCCCTCCAAATTAAGAGCGTTTAAATTATTCTCAACACGAATCATGGCGGGCCAAGACGGGCTGGAGCAGGTGGGTTTAGACCTAAGCTTAGGGGATTCCATGGTCCAGGACGACATCTTCATGCAATAAGATGCTCCCCCCCCCCCCCCGCGATTGGACCCAGAGATCGTAATGGGAGCGGGAGGGGCGGCGTATGGCGCCTTCCCCTCCGTCAAATTTCCCCCCTCCCCCCGACCCCTGGCGGATCCGTGCCCGACCGAGGCGAATCGGCTTCGTCAGGATCATTTGAGATGGGCTGGTTCCTGGAAATGATGAGAAACATGATGAATGCGAATGCGCAAGCACTGAAAAGGGATTTACAAAAACAAATGGATGCGAATGCGTGAAGAATGGATGCAAACATGCAAGAACTGAGGGAGGATTTGCATGACAAAATAGATGCGAGCGCACGAAACATGAGGGGTGAAATGCTGAGCCTGGGGTTAAACCTGCAGGCGAGTTTGGAGGAGGTGAAATGCAGAGCATGGGGTTAAACCTGCAGGCGAGTCTGGAGGAGGTGAAATGCAGAGCGTGGACTGGAAAATGGCGCCTGCACGTGGAGGAACGACCGAGTCAGGGGGGAGTGTAACGGTTGTTCGGACCGCGGTGGAAACGGGCAAGGTCGAGGGGACGAGCGACGCCGTAATAATTGGGGGAGAGACCGGTAAACTCGAGCAGGGGATGACAGAAATAGTAACAGGGACACAAGGGGAGACGCAGGATTTAGAAATAATGATGGAGACGCAGAAATCAAAAGAGGGGGACAAATTGCACGAAACTAAAGTAAAAGAGGAGCACACACGAGTGGAGCTGGTAGGGGACATTGGGGTTGAGCTTGGGGAATGTGACGAGACCCAATGCGATGGTCAGACTGACCTCCCACAGGAACGAGGAGAGACGGTATGCTCCCTCGAGGCAGGCCGTGACGAGGTGAGGAAGGCCGTGACGAGGTGAGGCCGTGACGAGGTGAGGCCGTGACGAGGTGAGGTCGGTGAGGCCGTGACGAGCTGAGGCCGGTGAGGCCGTGCAAAATCCGTTCCGTGTTTTGCGAACGGCCCAGGCGCGCATGTTTTCGTGATCGGGAGCCGGCGTTAAAACGTTCCGCGCTTGGTCCAAGACACCAGCGCGGACGGATAAAATGGCGACGAAGTGAATGGTGTGAATTTGGAAAGCACGTGACCCCATGTGATCACGTGTTCGGAGGCCGACGTGCTGCAGGCCGCGAGTGCTGTTCGCGGAGCGAGTCCCGATGGCGACGCCGCCGGGTCCGTGTGTGGTGAGCCTCGCAGGGTCGGTGTGTGTGGTGAGCCTCGCAGGGTCGGTGTGTGTGGTGAGCCTCGCAGGGTCGGTGTGTGGTGAGCCTCGCAGGGTCGGTGTGTGTGGTGAGCCTCGCAGGGTCGGTGTGTGTGGTGAGCCTCGCAGGGCCCGTGTGTGGTGAGCCTCGCAGGGTCGGTGTGTGTGGTGAGCCTCGCAGGGCCCGTGTGTGTGGTGAGCCTCGCAGGGCCCGTGTGTGTGGTGAGCCTCGCAGGGCCCGTGTGTGTGGTGAGCCTCGCAGGGTCGGTGTGTGTGGTGAGCCTCGCAGGGCCCGTGTGTGTGGTGATCCTCGCAGGGTCGGTGTGTGTGGTGAGCCTCGCAGGGTCGGTGTGTGTGGTGAGCCTCGCAGGGTCGGTGTGTGTGGTGAGCCTCGCAGGGTCGGTGTGTGTGGTGAGCCTCGCAGGGCCCGTGTGTGTGGTGAGCCTCGCAGGGCCCGTGTGTGTGGTGAGCCTCGCAGGGCCCGTGTGTGTGGTGAGCCTCGCAGGGCCCGTGTGTGTGGTGAGCCTCGCAGGGCCCGTGTGTGTGGTGAGCCTCGCAGGGCCCGTGTGTGTGGTGAGCCTCGCAGGGCCCGTGTGTGTGGTGAGCCTCGCAGGGCCCGTGTGTGTGGTGAGCCTCGCAGGGCCCGTGTGTGTGGTGAGCCTCGCAGGGCCCGTGTGTGTGGTGAGCCTCGCAGGGCCCGTGTGTGTGGTGAGCCTCGCAGGGCCCGTGTGTGTGGTGAGCCTCGCAGGGCCCGTGTGTATGGTGAGCCTCGCAGGGTTGGTGTGTGTGGTGAGCCTCGCAGGGCCCGTGTGTGTTAGTGGAGTCAATGTGGAATGCATGGAGCGAATGTGGAATGCATGGAGCGAATGTGGAATGCATGGAGCGAATGAATAATTGGGGTGAGGAGTGAATCCCACCCAAGGGAACCCAGGGTCAGTGTAATGCTAGTTAAATTTACCAAAAGGAGGTCGTTTTGTTGGTGTTGGAAGAAGGCACGATACCTCTTTTAAGGGTGCAGGAGTTCATTGACCGGCTGAGAGCGTGGCTATGGAAAGATGAGTACTGAGTGGAGGGCACCCCGGGCACGGAGAAGTCGGCCAGAGTAGGCCATGGGTCCAAGCGACCGGGATAGAGAAATGGGCACGGGCGACCCTCGGAATGGTACCTGGAGCACCAAAATGCCACGTGGGCATATACAGGGGAGTAGCGAGGAAGGGCACTCCCCGCTTTCATACGGAGCAGGTAGGCTGGGAGACAGCCTCGGCTGCCCGGGGGTGCCGTAGTTAAAGTTCGGCAGACGGGAATCCCTGCCAAGTCAGCTACGCTGCCCAGCCACGAAATTGTGCAAAAGCACGAGAGAAAATTTGCGGGCCAGGCCCAAATTAATGACGAACACCAACACAGGCGACGGGAATCATGGTTTCTCGAACAAATAGTTTAAAGAGACAGGCGTGTTGAAAAGCCCCGGGGACAGCTTAAAGTTTAATAAAGGATAGGACAGATAGGAAATGTGTACCCCTTCACACCATCCACCCCTTCGCTCTCCGTCGGCTGTTGGATCCACCTTGGAAAGATTGCTGAAATCTGTGGAGGCTATTCTGAGGCTCCATTGGGCCTCGAGACAGATCCACCTGTCTCTTCCTTATTCCCCTCAAGAAGGATCTTAGGGGTTGGGAGAAGGCAGGTAGGATAGGTTAGCTGGACAAGGACAGTAGGAGGGTTAGGGACACTTGGAATTATAAAAGAAAGAAAAAGGAAAAAAAAGGGGGAAGTCTAAATTTTGTTGTTGCAAACTAAGGGAGTGGGTATGGACAAAGACGGGCAAAGGCGATAAGTTGGGGGGAGACAGTAGGGTAGGTCCGAGCCCGTTTTCGGAGCGGCCGGCACCACCGCACTCCCTCCAGAACCTCACGGACCAGACCAGAGGCCAGCAAGCTTCATATGCCGGCCTGTTTGTGCTGCATCTGCTGCTCCGCATTCGCATTGCCATGCATCGTTTGCCTGCCTTTGCCTTGACCCCATGCCTGCCTCGCCCTTGTTTGCATTTCCCCCATGTCAACCATCTCCAACATGTGCGCTCGGACCATCTCCTCAAGTTTTGCAAAGATTGTCCTGCGGGCAGCCACACCACAGGGACTGCATTTGACCTGCAAAATGATTGGCTTTGCTGTGCCTTTTTCCCACAGTTCACAGGTCCTGGGCCATGGTTCGTGTAAATAGTAGGAAATGTATATAATCTTTAAAACCCCACCTGTTTGTTTGTGTTAGCGCCGGCAATATTATTTAAGTTGTCTGAGTGAGTCTGTTAGTTTAGTTACGCAGCACACTAGGTTATTTATTTTTGGGACATGTATACAAATGTCACACTCAGGGATCCATAGGTAAAATGTACTCGGGGGGGGGGGGGTTGGGGGGGGAAAAACCGACACCTACATGGCACACGAAAATTGACAACTCGGGACGAGTCTATAAAAAGGGGACGGGGGTCGTGTTATGAATTTGGAAGCGTTTTGCACAGACAGACAGTCAGCAGTCCCATAGTTCAGTTATCTCGTTAAGTATATGTGGATAGTTGGCATCCCTCCCCTATGTCTAATGGGATAATTTCATGTGTGTGCTGCGGGTTTCTTTTATAGTCAGGTTTTTTACATCTTTAAATCTACCAACGCCAACAAAACCCTCACGTCACTCCTCCCACTCTGCGGGAAAAAAAGCTCTTCACCCACCCAGCTTTCACTTCAAACCACGGCGCCATAACACACGTGTTTCTGACTACGGACGTGGGCGGAGCCCCCTTGCCTCGGAGCTCTGACTCCACCCCATCAAAGAAGAAGCTGTTATTGGCTAAATATTGAAGAAGAAGCTAAATGTTGGCGCCATTTATGTTTGGGTGTGTGTGTCTGTCTGTGGCCAGTCCTATAAGTAGAACTGCATCAGTGCCTTGCTGATTGTACATTACATTTTAGTCGGTTTAACCCTGCTCTGTGTCTCCCTCCCTGATTATTATTTGTAAAATAAACCCTGTTGTTAAATGTACCAGCTCGTTTTCTGTGCTTTCTCTCATTGGCCGAGCATGGTTTGGGTTTGAGTTATAGTGAGGCCTATTGTGCCGTAGATTGTTATTTAGACCAGCACGGCTTTGGTAATTCCCGCTCGGTTACACCGGATCCGAGTCGGTAACAGCGATTCGGTTCGGGAAAAGCCGGCCAAGGGTGTGGCTTCTCCGGTAGCTCGACCACACGGCTAATTAGGTAAATTGGAATCAGACAAAAAGACCCTCACCAGTGCGGTCAAAATATTGGCGTCCAAGGTCCATTCAGCGACCCGTCGACTTCGGAGTTATCCGGAGTGACGACATTCAATTCCGGGTGTTCGGAGGGGAGACGGCCCAACTGCTCCATCTGGCGGTCATTCCTCACCCCCGAACCCGGCACTACAACAATACTCATTTGATTTCTTAATTTATGTGCATTCGACCTTCGCACCACATTGAATTATTTATTTACTTATTTGTATAAACGTTTCCATCTCAACGAAGGACCTATTTATTTGTATAAGAATTTAAATGTGAAATCGATACATTTCATTGATTTGATCCCAGTTTAACATCCACTTCGATGAACGGTATCAGACGCAAACACAAGTACACGAACAAACAAATATACAAACACAAACACAAAGAAAGAAAGAAGCCACGAACAGAGAGAGAAGCCGGAAAACAAAAACAACACGTACAGCTCGGGCTGTGTTCCATTACTAAGTGGCTTGTGCAGCGCTCGCCGTGCCAGCCGTTCCTCATCAACCGTTGCGACGGAGTGCTTGCTTAGCAAGCACTCTAAAAACTGCTTGGTAATGGACTCCCCTTGATTACCTTCGCATTCTGCGAAAGGTTATGTATTGGTCGCTGTGTATTTATTACTTACGAAATCTAAAGATTTCGTAAGTATATTGATGCCTTCCATTTCTGTTTGTTTGTTAGTTTGTAGGCACGATAACTCGAGAACGGAAGAAGCTACCAATGTCAAATTACACCACGTGATTCAGGAGGGTGATGGCTCGTGCTGATTAGATTTTGGTCAAAATCGGTCAAAGGTCAAGGTCACAGCAAGGTCAAATATTCGATTTTTGATGGTTTGGTACAGAATCATCTTAGAAACTTCTGGTTTGCGTCCGCTATGTTCTCTCGAGACAGCTTTTATAAGACAAGGTCAGTGGTCAAGTTGACGATTTCGTAAGTACCAGTCTATGACTGCTTGTTTATTTATTTGTGTGTGTGTGTGTGTGTGTGTGTGTGTGTGTGTGTGTGTGTGTGTGTGTGTGTGTGTGTGTGTGTGTGTGTGTGTGTGCGTGTGTGTGTGTGTGTGTGTGTGTGTGTGTTATTCGCATAACTCAGAAAGTATTAAACCAAATGGCTTGAAATTTGGTGGGATGATGGGTTATTATCCAAGGAATATTTGATTAGATTTTGGGAGCGATCGGGTCAAAGGTCAAGGTCACGGAAAGGTCAAATTCGTATTTTTACCATAGCGCGGTCAATTTTGATCTAATTGGCATGCAACCGATGCCAAAATGTTCAGAATTCATTGCCAAATCTTGTGATGGGCGACATGACACAATTACGTCATTACCCTTGTTAGCAGTTGGGGGTCAAAGGTCAGTGGGGTCACGACCTTTCAAAATATGCGGTTTTTGTCATAGCACGGTCAAATCAAAACCGATTTGCATGAAACCAACACCAAAATGTTCACTGTTGTGTTCCCCCCACTCTCATGCCAAGAACAAAAAAGTAGCGGAGGCGAAGGTATGCGCTCTACCGAGTGCCCATTCTAGTTTGATCATGGAACACTCTCCCCTTGATTCCAGTACGCTTTGCAAAGCAGTGCTATGTACCCGACGACGAAACCATATAAGTTCCCAAGACCCAGAATGGTGCTTCGAGCAAGAGAGCTCCACACAAAGTGATTGCTCTTTTCCTTTTCAGGGCTTTATATCGTCGGGAGAACAAAGGGCACGTCACGTGACTGATTGTTCGATTGCTTGGCACGTGATCCAGTGGTCACAACATCCCTGCTGATTGCGACATCACAACAGATCGTGTGCTTGAGAAGCAAAATGCGAATTATGACGTCATTGCAGATCTGATTCTTTTGCTGGAGTGTGAAAGCAGATTATGACGTCACTGTAGATCTGGTTCTCTTGCTGCAGTGCAAACGTGGATTATGATGTCACTAGATCTGGTTCTCTTGCTGGAGTGCGAATATGGATTATGACGTCACTGCAGACCTTGTTCTGTTGCTGGAATGCGAACATGGATTATGTCGTCACTGGAGATATGGCTCTCTTGCTGGAGTGCGAATGTGGATTATGACGTCACTGTAGATCTGGTTCTCTTGCTGGAGTGCGAACACGGATTATGATGTCACTGGAGATCTGGTTCTCTTGCTGGCGTATGAAGGTGTGGAAGTGAAAAAAATTGTTGCGAATCTGGAAGCCCCCTGCACACAAACAAACAGCAGCCCCCGCAGTTCAGTTATTTCGATAAGTATGTGTTTATAGTTAGGTTCCTGTCCCCTATGTCGAATGGGAATTCCATGTGTGTGCTGCGGGTTTCTTTTATAGTCCGGTTTTTACATCGCCAACAAATCTCCTTCGTGCTTGCATCATTACCTCAGAAGCCCCTTGTCCAATCAGGAAGCTCATCACCTCAGGGCCGACTCCACCTTCACCAGATGGAGTGTTCGGCCCGACCAATGAGGGGAGGCCACTGGTCGCCCGACAACCCCTCATCCAATCAGGAGGCGAGTGGCCGGAGAAGAGAAAGAATAGAGTGGTTGTCAGGACGAGAACACTGCAGTCATCGTGGCCTATTGCTTTTGGTCTGTCGTGGTGGCTTGGTCTCAGTTTTGGTCTGCGGTCCTTTGCGGTGGCTCCTGGTGGTGGTGGTGGCCGAGCAGCCAGGGTCGTGGGCCCGTGGATTTTGGGACGTGGGTTCGAGTCCCACCATGGTGGTTGGAGTCCGGTGTGACTGCACGAGGCGGGAAGGTACCCGGCCAGGTTCTGTTCCCCCAGCTCGCCTTCCCTCTGGGCTGAGGGGCCCAATAAAGACCCACGGGGTCCATTTAGTGTGTGTGTGTGTGTGTGTGTGTGTGTGTGTGTGTGTGTGTGTGTGTGTGTGTGTGTGTGTGTGTGTGTGTGTGTGTGTGTGTGTGTGTGCGTGCATATGCGCGCGTGTGTGTGCATATGCGCGCGTGTGTGTGCATATGCGCGCATGTGTGTGTGCATATGCGCGCGCGTGTGTGCATATGCGCGCGCGTGTGTGCATATGCGCGCGCGGCGCCAGTCTGCTAAGTAGAATTGTTAAGTGTTTTCTTTTCAATGTACATTGCCTGCCTTTTATTCGGTTGTAACTCTGCTTTGTCTCCCTTCCCAATTATTGCCCCCCCATTATAAATAAAACCCCAATTGTTAAATGTTCCAGTTCGTTGCCTGTCGTTTCTCCCATTGACCCAGCACGGTGCGTATTGAGAATTAGGGAGGCCGTGTCCCGTAAGTTGTCGTTTGGACCGACGGACTGGTAATTCCGCTTGGTTACACCGGACCGAGGTCGCTGGAGTCCGTCGAGGGTGTGACTTCCCCGGTAATTTGACGACATGGGTACTTAGGTATATTGAAGTTAGGCAATTAACCCGACCCCACGTCGTCGAAATATTGGCGACCACGGTCCGCTAAGGGACCCGTGACCTTTCGGACTTATCCGAGAGTCACGACCTAAATTCTGGGGTGTTCGGTGGAGACGACCCTCCTGCTCCCCCTGGTGGTCGTTTATCGCCACCGAACCCTGACCCACAACAAATTGGTGATCAGGAGTGCGATTCGGCCCCTCTGCCTCCATAGAGAAATTCACGGGAGTCGAATCAGGGGTGTGCGGAGCAACCCCCCCCCCCCCACCGTTCCCTCCAAGTTGCGAGCATTTAAATTATTCTGAATACGCACCATGGCGAGCCAAGATGAGCCGGCTCAGGTAGGTTTAGAGGAACCAATGGCCCAGGACGAAACTCTCATGCAAGAACTTTCCCGCGATCGGACCCAGAGCCAGAAGTAATGGGTGCGGGATGGGCGGCGCATGAGCGCCCCCTGCATCAAATCCCCATCCCACCCACCCCCCCCCCCCCCGTTCCCTGGCGAACTGGCTTCATCAGGGCCACTTGACATGGGCCAGTTGATGGCAATGCTGGCAGGAATGGAAATCCGAATGAGAGGTGATTTACAAGCAACAAATAACAAAATGGACGCAAATTCGCAAGAACAAAACGACAAAATGGAGGCGAATTTACAGAAAATGAATGAGATGAGGGGCGATATGCAAACACAGCGAGGGGAAATGCAGAGCATGGATTTGAACCTGCAAGCAGGTCAGGAGGCAATGAGGGCAGAGTTGGAGGAGGTGAAAGGCAAAATGGCAGAGGAGATCGGCACTGTACGTGGGGAGATGACCGAGTTGAAAGGGAGTGTGGAAGGTGTTTGGTCCGCGATGGAGACGGGTAAGGGAGAGGTAACGGACAAAATAATGACGGTTGGACGGGAAGTAGACAAACTTGGACAGGGGGTAAAGTAAAAAAGATGACAAGGGCAATTAAAGAAAGAAATGGAAAAGAACACGACAGCGATAGAAAAGTTAAAAGAAGGCCAGCAGGAAACAAGGGGGGGAGTTGGAATCCATGAAAGAGGGATGTAAAGTAAGACACGAGGAAATGACGGGAAGAGTTAGAGAATTGGGACGGAAGGCTGAGACAGAGACTCAGGAACTGGGAGAACCACTGGAGAAACACATGGACGAGACGAAAGAAGAATTGGCAGAGACGCAAGGGGAAATAGAGCAGTTGAGGGACGAGGTGAATAAAATAAAAGATGAGCAGGCATGGATGGAGGGGAAGGTAAAGGATATTAAAACGGAGCTGGTGGAATGTATTGAGACCCGGTGCAAGAGGCAGGATGGCCTCCTTCAGGAAGAGAGGGAGAAAATATGCTTCCTCGAAGCAGATCGTGACCAGGCAGGCCCAGTGAGACTGAATGAGGTAGGGCGGTTGAGTGATGCGAGGGGGTACATGCCGAGTTTGGGGGGGGGAAGACACTTTGGGGTCTCTTGGCCTAATACAGGCCCCCAGTATGATTGTCCCGGAGTGCGAGTAACATGGCGTGTGTGAGTGCGTGTATGGAAATGGACGACGGACCGATCCAGACGGGAGACGGGTGTGGCGAGCCTTCTGCGCCGTATAGAGTTATTTCGGCAACTGCTCCGGCTCCGTGAGACGCCGCGTGCAGGGCCCGTTCCACATTTTGTGAACGGCCCTCGCGCACGCGCCTGTGTGGAGGGAATCCATTGCGGAATTGTTCCGCTTTCGGGATAAGACGACCTCGTGGACGGTTAAAATGGCGGCGAGTGTTGGATGAATTTGGAGCACGGGGGTTCCCATTGGGCGCGTGTGCGGGGCATCACGTGCTGCATGCTGCGTTTTCTGTTCACGGAACGCACGGAGCGTGTCCACAGGACGATATGCTCAGCTGGCCTGCACGGCACGCCGCACAGGTTCGGTGTGCGAGTGACATCACAGGGGATCTCGCAGCACGAAGGCCGGGTAAACGGCGCACGTTGTCCCGCGTGGGGAATTCCCCGAAAGCGAGTGTTTGTTGCGATGCGCAGGGCAATGACAAGGCCCCAGGTATCGTCCAAGGGAAGGGACGAACGGGCGTGCCGCAAACCGCCGCCCTGGAGATGCAAGGTTCGAGGGGCCTTGCTACGAGTACACGGCCCTGGCCAGGATGTGGGAGATCCTGTCCGGGCATAGGAGCACTAGTTAGTGGGAAGGGTTTAGCGATAGATAGACTGGCCTCATGGGGCCCGTGGAACGAGTTCGAGGGAATGTTAGGTTATAATTAGCAATTGATTTGGGAGACACGGACCGACATGGAATGTGCAGTGGGGACGTAGATTAGCTACGTAGAGTTAAAAGGAACGTGCATTAGTGTAAGCCGTAAGGGATGACGGGGAGCACGAACTAGTTAGGGGAACGTCGGTAGAGTATCAGTGTTGTAGTGGTGTGAAAAGAAAAAAAAGAGAGAGAAAAAGAAATACAATGAGTGAACGTGGGTCAGCAGGCCCGAGTGTGTGAATGGAGTGAATGTGGAATGCATGGAGCGAATGAATGAGTGGGGGGGGGGGAGTGAATCCCACCCAAGGGAACCCGGGGTCAGTGTAATGCTAGTTAGTGGGTTAATTAAATTTACCAAAAGGAGGTCGTTCTGTTGTTGGTGGTGTATGAAGGCACGATACCCTTTGGAGGGGTGCAAGAGTTCATTGACCGGCTGGGAGCGTGGCTGTTGAAAATGAGCGCATTGAGTAGAGGGCACCCCGGGCATCGGACTAGTCGGCCAGAGTAGGCCATGGGTCCAAGAGACCGGGATAGTGTACTGGGCACGGGTGGCCCGTCGGAAACAGGATCCGTAGCACCGCGATGCCATGTAGGCATATATGGGGGAGCAGCCAAGAAGGGCACTCCCCGCGTTCATGGGGAGCAGGTAGGCTCGGAGACAGCCTCAGGGCCCGGGGGTGCAGTAGATAGAGTTCAGCAGCTGGAAGTCCCTGCCAGTTGAGCCACGCTGCCCAGCCACGAAATTGTCCAAGGGCACGAGAGAAAATTTGCCGGCAGGGCCCAAATTGATAATGGACACCAACACAGGCGACGGGAATCATGATTTCTAGAACCAATAGTTTAAAGTGACGTGTTTTGAAAAGCCCCAGAGATAGTTTAATAAATGCTAGGATAGATAGGAAATGTACCCCTTCGCACCATCCATCCCTTCACTCTCTGAAGGCCGCTGGATTCATTTTGGGAAGATTGCTGAACTCTGTGGGCCTCGAGGCAGGTCACTAGTCTCTCCCTAATTCCCCTCCAAAAAGGATCATAGGGGTTGGGAGTAGACAGACAGGATAGGTTAGCCGGAAAAAAGACAGTAAGGGGGCTAGGGACACTTAGAATAATAAAAGAAAAAAAAGGGGTCTAAATTTTGTTTTCTTGTTGCAAACTAAGGGAGTGGGTATGGACAAAGACAGGCAAAGGCGAAAGGTTGGGGGGAGGGAGACAGTAGGGTAGGTCCGAGCCCGTTTCTGGACCAGCCGACACCACTGCATCCTTCCACAGAACCTCACGGACCAGACCAGAGGCCGGCCAGCTTCATATACCGGCCTGTTGTGCTGCATCTCCCGGTCCGCGTTTGCCATGCCTTGTTGCCTGCCTTTGCCTTGAGCCCATGCCTGCTTGCCCTTGTTTGCATTGCCCCTGTGTCACCATCTCAACCATGTGCACCAGGACCATTCATCTCCAATGTTTTGCAGGGACTGCCCTACAGGCAGCCACTCCATGAGGACTGCATTGCACAGCCCATGCATCCATTTTTTTTTAGTGTGTTCATTGCAGCACAAATGACTTTTTCTCTTCACAGATCACAGGTCCTGGGCCATGGTTAGTGTAAATAGATAATTTGGAATTGTAAATATTTTTCAACCCACCTGTATGTTTGTCTTCGCGCCGGCAATCTTAGTTAAGCTGTCCGTGTGAGTCTGATAGTTTAGTTACGCAGCGCACTAGGTTATTTATTTTTGGGACGTATACAAATGTCGCACTCGGGGATCAGTAGGTAAAACGTACAAGAGGGAGAACCTACACTTGCATGGCAAATGAAAATTCACGACTCGGGACGGATCTGTAAAAAAGGGGGGGGGTCGTGTTACGAATCTGGAAGCCCTCTGCACACAAACAGACAGCAGCCCCCGCAGTTCAGTTATTTCGATAAGTATGTGTTTATAGTTAGGGTCCCGTCCCCTATGTCTAATAGGAATTTCATGTGTGCGCTGCGGGTTTCTTTTATAGTCAGGTTTTTTACATCGCCAAAAAATCTTCTTCGTGCTTCGCATCATTACCTCAGAAGCCCCTTGTCCAATCAGGAAGCTCATCACCTCAGGGCCGACTCCGCCTTAGCCAGATGGAGTGTTCGGCCCGACCAATGAGGTTAGGCCACTGGTCGCCCGACAACCCCTCGTCCAATCAGGAGGCAAGTGGCCGGAGAAGAGAGAGTCGAGTGGTTGTCAGGACGAGAGTACTGCAGTCATCGTGGCCTATTGCTTTTGGTCTGTCATGGTGGCTTGGTCTCGGTCGTGGTCTGCGGTCATTTGTGGTGGATCCTCGTGGTGGTGATGGCCAAGCAGCCAGGGTCGTGGGCCCATGGATTTTGGGACGTGGGTTCGAGTCCCGCCGTGGTGGTTGGAGTCCGGTGTGACCGCACGAGGCGGGAAGGTATCCGGCAAGACTCTGTTTCCCCCAGCTCACCTTCCCTCTGGGCTGAGGGGCCGAATAAAGACCATTTATTGTGTGTATGTGTATGTGTATGTGTATGTGTATGTGTATGTGTATGTGTATGTGTATGTGTATGTGTATGTGTATGTGTGTGAGAGACCAGTCTGCGAAGTAGAATTGTTGTGTTTTCTTTTCAATGTACATTGCCTGCCTTTTATTCGGTTGTAATTCTGCTCTGTCTCCCTTCCCGATTATTGCCCCCCATTGTAAATAAAGTCCCAATTGTTAAATGTTCCAGTTCGTTGCCTGTCGTTTCTCCCATTGACCCAGCATGGTGCGTATTGAGAATTAGGGAGGCCGTGTGCCGTAAGTTGTCGTTTGGACCGACGGACTCTGGTAATTCCGCTCGGTTACACCGGACCGAGGTTGCTAGAGCGACCCGGTTCGACAGAGTCCGTCGAGGGTGTGACTTCCCCGGTAATTTGATGACATGGGTACTTAGGTATATTGAAGTTAGGCAATTAACCCTACCCCATGCTGTCGAAATATTGGCGACCACGGTTCGTTAAGGGACCCGTGACCTTTCAGACTTATCCGAGCGTCACGACCCAAATTCCGGGGTGTTCGGTGGAGACGACCCTACTGCTCCCCCTGATGGTCGTTTATCGCCACTGAACCCCGGCCCACAACAATATGTCCCATCTTATAAAATGTGCATAATGGCCTGCCTTAACCATGATGGCCATGTCAGGTGATCATAAAGCTTTATGAATCACAGGACTTTCTCAAGGCCCTGGTGCTTTTGTATTAATTATGTTTTGAAATGCTTTTAAATGCTAAAAGCTGTTTTGTTCAAGCAAACACCTTCCTTGCCTTGTGGTTTGTTACCCTCGCCAGAGGAGAGGTTATTGCATTTGGGGTCCATTTGTTTGTCGGCACAGAACTGTCATATTTTTCTCTGCAACCGCTTGTCGGATTGAGACGAAATTTTCACCATCGGTGCGACTACACATTTAGAATGTTAATGATAATTATTATGTCATAGGTCACGTGGTATGGTAGCCATATTGGAAAAACAGAAAAACTTTGGACCTCTGTATCTCTGAAACCGCACCAAGGAAAAAATCGAAACTTGGCATGTAGCATGTACTCGTCATGAGGAATGGGTTTGATTTGTTATGACATCATATGTATCCTCGTTATGATGTCACAATTGCATACGTAGAACGGCATCCGATCAGTATGAAAATTTTTGAGTCATCTCGGGATAAAATGGTCCATCCATCCATCCATCCACTCATCCACCTATCAGGATCATACTCTGTGCAGAGCATTGGTGTTGCCAAAGCAGACTCATTGGCTATTGGACACAATCCTGGACAGGTCACCACTCCAACACAGGATACCAGCATGCTGGCACTCATTTTGCCGACCTCAGAAGGATGACAGGCAGAGTCAACCCCACCTGGTATTAATTCAACAGCCGAGTGGGATTTGAACTCAGGATCCTAGGATGCCAAGCCCACCACCCTAAGCATGAAGCCAACACCAGGCATATATGCAGAGCACGATGCTTACAAAATCCTGAAAACAAATTTCACTTTAACAATAATTAGTGGTTGAATTAATTGACTACATGTGCAAATCTTCAAATTTCAAGTCAATTGGATGAAAAATGACAATTTCAGAAATCTGGCCTATGTTGTTGACATTTGGCCGATGTTAACCTTTTGACCTTATAAACAATAGGCTTCTTCCTCATGACAAACTTTACCATGTGGTGAAGTTTCGTGAAGATCGGTTTAACATTGTGACCTGTCGGCGATTGACAAACAATCAGACAGACAATAATGCACAAGACCAACCAAAATACTTGAACTCAATTTTTTTGAAAGTATCAAACAGACAGAACAACACACGTGACCAATCAATATGCTGTACTTCTTCGATTTTCGCAAGTAACAAACATTGGTGAATCCATATATAAACCTCCGTCCACCTTTGGTGGTGGAGGTGATAATGGGGTTGGCACAAGTCTTTCACCAACCGGCTGCACAGGCGCGACGTTTGACAAAGGTGAGGGCAGGGACTTGTAATTTGTTCGGTGTGCCGTCGACGCGGCGATAGCTCGCCCACTCAGGACAAGGACACCGTGGGATCTTGAACGTCCACCAACTCATGTCGCCAGACGGGACACCCAGTTGAATGTCCATCCGAGAGACGTCACACACGTTGATGGATCACCCTGCCTGCAAACAACGGTGATGACACATTGACAATTTACAGCTGGGTCGGGATTCCAACCCAGGCAAGACGACTTTGAGGTGAGTATGCATACTTACCTGTAGGCCTGCCAACCCTATAATACTGAAAATGGACGAAGTTATAGTAAAATTACAATGCAGTAAATAAACTTTACCTTTTTTCTTTTTAAAGAAGAGCCACATCAGACAGGTGAAGTGGCCATATACGACAGGTGCTTTCAAGCCGGGATGTAGTCTGATTAGAGAATCATACAAACTTTGTCGAAGTGTAAAAGTTGTTTTTTTGTCCGACAGTGATGGCCCATAAATGAGTGTACGGTGAGTTATGCAAGAGGAGCCCGAGTTTGGCCGGTCACACTCGGGCCTCGCAGACGGTCTCATAAATATGTGTGTGCATCGATCCCCTTTCTCCATCACTTCGTACGTCCTCACTGGGCGTGCCTGTCAACCTGAATACTTTCTACCTGTCGCAACAGGTTCCCCCAGCAAGCAGATCGGTGGGCTGGGCGCGGTTCCCACCTTCCCACCTTCCCACCGCACCCTGAACGCACAAGGCGCCGCACCATCTCAGCTCCTCTGTCTTCTCCATCAGCCGAAAGTGTCATGTTGTGAACAGTGACTTGTTGGAGCAAGGACAGCGCCGTCTCTGAACAACGTGCTCCCGAGACGTGCGCATCGACACTCGTGGTTCTGGGCCATGGCGCACCTCTCGCAAAACTCGTCGATCGGGGGCGGCCGTCGGTCCGAGTACCCCGAGGCCACTTACAAAGAGAGCTCTCGGCTGGCGGTGGACACGCTGGTGGCAGACGGTCTGGAGGCGTACAGGAAGGTCCTCAAGCAGGAGAAGGCTCACTCGTTCCTGTCCCGTGCGGAGGTGGAGTACATCCAAAAGAACGCGCAGCCTCCCAGGTACGCAGAGTGCGACTCCACGAATGGAGAGTGTGCGATCAATACCGGGACGGACGTGTCCTCTTCTGGGACCTATTGGCCGATGCTTTCGGACACCTCCATTCCTGAGTTGGACCTGGGCTGGCCAGCCGCTCAAAAACGCGAGCAGACCAACGTGACTCTCTATTTCCAACCACCCCTGGCCGAAGGAGTTCCCACGATCAAACAGGTGGCGCTCAAGCTCATCCGACAAGCCACCAAGGTATCTATATCACCTGGACCCGTGACATGTCGACTTCCAGCTGGAGCAGTTACATACACGATGTCTAACAACACGTGAACTGTTTGAAATGCTTTCTTGATTTATCCGCAATTTTCATTTACTTGTCTGCACTAGATATCTGCCTGAATCCAGTGTTTTAAACGCGTTTGTAGTTGCTGTTTCTCAACTCCTTTCACAATGCCAAAGGGGATGAGCTTCAAACAATTGGACCTGCTCGTTCTACTTATGATCCTCCCAGCATTATTTATAACCACTGTTGTCCTCAACTCCTCATCTTCACATGAATGTTCGTTCTTACTTTTCGCCGTCGTGTTTAAAGTTCTGTCACGGATTAGGTGGTGCCAGTTTCAAGTCAGGACAGGATTGGGAAGTCGTTCAGGATGCCGGCCATAAGTCACCCACTCTTCCTGAAAGGCACGTTAGGATCTTTAACGTTCGCCAACTAATGCTGGCACACAGGACACCCAGCTTAACATTGATCCGAGGGACGGCACACTTTAAGTGATGTAACTCCGTGCCTTACCAAGCACAAACACAAGTATATAGTCGGGTCGGGAATCAAACCCAGACAAGAGAACTCAAAGGCACGTCACAACAACCGTAAAGGCACAATCCGTCATTATACTCGAAACTCTCACCTTCTCACGAGCCTCCGGCTACTCTATACTTAAATGGTGTCGGTTCACCAGGATCTTGTCCAAACTTACTGGGTGGGATATTCACTTTGGTGGTCCATGTTCTCAAAGTGTTATTTAGTCACGACATCACGTAGGTCAATTATTTATCTTTTTAAATTCATCCTTGCTGCAGTCCTCTTAACCCTGGCCTAAAGAAACAAAAAAACAACCACACAGGACAGAAACGAATAACACAAACGAATGTGGTTAGGACATGACTCATCTCGTTAATACAACACAACGATCACACAAAAATGAAAAAAAAAACAAACACTTCCATAGTGTTCTGTTTCAACCCCTGGTACACGATATGAGGAACCCAGGTTCAAATCACGTTTATTTGTTTATTTTATCCCAAAAATGTCTCTGTCATTCATGTAAGAATAAAGCCTGGTGTTGGCTAAACGGTTAATGTGGCTGACAAGATCTTTGGGTCTTGAGTTAAAGCCCCTGTTTTTTCCTGTTGAATTAACACCAGGTGGGGTTGGCTCAGCCTGTTGCTCTTCTGAGGTTGTTGAAATGAGTACCAGCTTGCTGGTAACAGAGGGCAATGCATCAGTGGCACAGCCACACCCCTATAAAATGATGCAGCCAAGCAACCACAGGCTGCATACAAATAAATGAATGTAAAAGTACATTGTCTACTGATATCTCTGTGCTGCTTGTAATTCATGTACAAACTCATGTACGAGCATTACATCATCATTGTATATCACGATCAAAGGTGCGTACCACGTTCTGACCACAAAGACACCTTCAAATGAGATATCCCAGTGGAAGGTCATGCTGTGGTCCAACCGTAACACTTCTGAACCTTTGTTTTCAGATATAAACTTGAGGACTATCTAATTTGTTACGAGGGGGCGGGTATCCGGAGCTGCCTGGCTGGGTGAGCTTTTCCTGGCAGTGATTTCTGGATGTGTTGGACATTGAAAAGCAATGGAGTTAGTTGCCTCATGGTGGTTACCTTTTGCTTGTGGGATGGCGGCAACATTGCCTGACCCCACATCCCGATATACACTCGAGTGGCCTTTTGTGGCCACAAAACGGACTTCAAGGCCAACATGCAGTGGCTTAAAGCCTTATACTTAAGTACCTGAAATCTGAAGTACTTATACCCAAAACTTGGGGCTTCGAGGTGTAACGGTTTGAGACTGTGGTAGAGTAACAAACACAAACAATTGAAATTATTCGTAAGATTGAACCAAATTCATTGGTTGGGGGGGGGGGGATGGGGACGGGTTGTGTTTGTTAATGTGCCTGGCTGCATGGCCTTTAAAACACAAAGTAATCACAAGAAATAAATATTAACAAACAAGGGGTTTGCTCACAAGTTTTATTTATTTCCAGGTTGTTGCAGTTGTAATGGACGTTTTCACGGATGTCGATATTTTTCAAGCACTCCTGGATGCATCCTGCACACGCAGGGTACCCATCTACATCCTACTCGACGAATCAGAAGTGACTGCCTTTGTAGAGATGTGCAGCAACAATGGTGTTCGGCTGGACCGTCAGCAGGTAAACTCGAACCATATTCACACACCCATCACTGCAAAGGCATTCTTATTTCGAAGCGTCACATATTCAGCCTGAAGCTAAGGGTGTTGTGCTACGCTCGGGGAAAACAAAATTCAAGTCGACTTGTTTACTATTGGCTGGAACACATGATGTCACATGTTTTAGAGGAGAGAAAGAGAGAGGGGGGAGATATATATATATATATATATATATATATATATATATATATATATATATATATATATATATATATATATATATATATATATATATATATATTTATATATATATGTTTATATATATATATATACAGTGGGGAGAACAAGTATTTGATACACTGCCGATTTTGCAGGTTTTCCCACTAACAAAGCACGTGGAGGTCTGTAATTTTTATCATAGGTACACTTCAACTGTGAAAGACGGAATCTAAAACAAAAATCCTGAAAATCACATTGTATGATTTTTAAAT
>NC_140971.1:69766319-69796319 GCF_056783735.1 Eptatretus burgeri
GCACGGAGACTGCGTTTGTGCAGCCCATGCACCGTTGTGGTTCACTGCGTTCAGTTCAAAAGGGAAGGCCTTGGACTGCGTGTGAGCAGCCAGCCACGTTCCCTGTCACCTGCATTGTTTTGAGCCAGAGACTGCATGCGGGCAGCCTGGCTCCCTGCTAACTGCTTTCTTTTGCAGAGTTCAATGATCCTGGGCCATGGTTTAGTGTAAAATTTGTAAGTTAAGGTTAAGATGTACTGTAAATATGAGTGCGCCCCCGGCATGTCTGTCTAGCGCCGGCAATTTTATTTAAGTCGTCCGTGTGAGTGAGTTTGTTTAGGTAGTTACGCAGCCCTCAGGTTATTTATTTTGGGGACACGAATACCATGAATGTCGCACTCAGGGATCCGTAGGTAAAATGTACTTGGGGAAAACTACACATAATGGCACACGAAAATTTGACGACTCGGGACGAGTCTGTAAAAAGGGGAGGGGGTAGTGTTGTGGTTACCAAATTCGCAAACCACCATTCAGGTCCCTTAGGTGAGGTATCTCGGTAAGTGCATGTGTAGTTAGGCCCAAACCCGTTGTCTAGTGGGAATACATGTCATTTATGCGTTCTGCGACTCTTCAGGATAGCCGTTTTTCTTTTACTATCTTTATTTTGGACCAACCGCCATGATTACCACCACAACCACAACATCAACCACCAACCACAACGCCGCTTCACCACAACCGCCACGACCTTCACGTCACACCTCGCAGCCGTCGCATCGCCACCGTTCTTGCGCCGCCTGTGGGTACCGGTGTTGGACTCGTGCAGGGCGCGCGCCGAACAGCGTGTACAAAATCACGGATTTTGTGCTTCAAAAACGGATCAAAAACGACACACGCCCACTTTTTGCCGTCCAACCGGTGAGCGAGGGGCGAATTGGCCCCGCCCCCAGGGCGATCGATATATGCAAATTTATGGATCAAAAAGCCTTCACGCCCACTTTTTCTCGGGCCAATGGGGAGCGAGGTGAAAGGTCAAAGGGATGGGGTCAAAGGCGAAGCTACGGGGGGATAAAAGGACCGTGTTCGTCAGTCAGAAGGAAAGAGAGCGAAGTAGGAGAGTCGAGAGGCGGAAAGTAGGAGAGTCGAGAGGCGGAGAGTCGGGAGTCGGAGAGTCGAGAGGCGGAGAGTAGGAGAGTAGGAGAGTCGGAAACAGAGAGTCAAGACTTCGCGGGCGGTGGAGCTGCTTGTCGTGTGCGTTGGAGTCGGAACGGAGGGGACGGAGCTGTGGAAAGGCGGCGACACCAGACGAGGGGGTGCTCGCGTCGTGCAGGGAGCTGCACCCGAGGGAGGCCGACAGCGCGACCTGGCCCAGGTGGAGACGCTCGTCGCAAAATAATAAAGATCCTCTATACCCCGAGCATCAGCAACCCCCTCCTGTTTCCCCCCGCGCTGAGATAGTGCGACCAAGGGGGCCCCTTTCCCACCCCCTACCAGACACCGTCCGCGAGGCCCGCGGAGTTGAGGCGCCATCGCCGCTCCGCGTCTCATCACCAGACGGGTTGGCGCGACCCGGTCTCGGCCTCTGGCCCGCCTCATCCTTGAGGGTATTTCTTTTCCTTGGTTTTGGGTGTGTTGTCGGCGCCGTCTGTGAAGTAAAATTGTATAAGTGTTGCCGTGTGCTCGGTAGTCGGTATTAGCTCTGCATTGTGTCTTCGCTTTTATATTTGCTTTTTGTGTAAATTGAATTGTGTTTTTCTTTTCTGTGTGCTTTTGGTGGAATTGAATATGTGTGCTTCCCGTGTGCCGCGAATAAATGTGCTTTGTGTTGAACTGTTCTCCCGCTTCGCTTCGTCATTTCTCCCATTGAATCCTCATCTTGCTTCACGTAAAGGGTTGGTAGTGGGCTGAATACGCCCGATAATTAATCGAACCGTCGAGGTCGACGATAACACCGCTCGGTTATTCTGATAGTACGGAACGGGTCGCTTAAGTGGCCCGTGTCCGAAGTCGACCTGCGGCGAGGTGCGATCGCCCGGTCTACCCTCCGCGTGGGTACTGAGGTCGAATTTGGCGAGCAACCCTATCCCACGCGGGGGCTGATTGGCTCGATCGCGGTGAGACCGAAAGGTCCACCCGTGACTGGTTCCCGGCGTTAGTCCGAGAGGGTCACGACTGGATTGTCCGTCCGGTGGGCGACGTGCCGCGATTCGAGTTACGTGGCCGTCAGCACGCCGGCGGGCGCGAATCCGCAACAATATATATATATATATATATATATATATATATATATATATATATATATATATATATATATATATACATACATACATACATATTGTTGCGAATTCGTGCCCGCCGGCGTGCGGACAGCCACGTAACTCGGATCGTGGCACGTCGCCCACCGGACGGACAATTCAGTCGTGACCCTCTCGGAACAACGCCGGGAGCTAATCACGGGTGGGCCTTTCGACCTCACTGCGATCGTGCCAATCGGCCACCCGCGTAGGATAGGGTTGTTCGCCAAACTCGACCTACCTAAGTACCCAAGCGGATGGTAAACCGGGCGATCGTACCTTGCCGCAGGTCGACTCCGGACACGAGCCGCTTGGGCGGCCCGTTCCGTACTATCGGGATAACCGAGCGGTGTTATCGTCGACCTCGATGGTTCAGATTATTTACGGGGCGTTTTGCACCCACTACGAACCCTTTACGTGAAGCAGGATGGAGATTCAATTGGGAAAAGACGAAGCGAAATGGGAAAACAATTCACACAATGCACATTTATTTCCCGGCACACGGAAAGCACGTATATACAGCCATACAGTCAAAATGCACATAAAGCAACCAAAACAATAAAAGCAACAACGACGCAGAGTTAATACCGACTACGCGCACACACGGCAACACTTATGCAGTTCTACTTTACAGACGGCGCCAACACACATTTACACAAAAGCAAAGAAAAGAAGCCACCCTCATAGACAAGGAGGCAGACAGGCCTGTAGGCCAAATGTGCGCGTGACCTGGAGGAGCGGCCAGGTCCGCGAGACCGGGGGGGTCCTACCCGCGTCTTAGTGATGCGTTGGCGGGCGAGCCGCAAATGTGGCCGCGCGGCTATGCCCCGACTCCGTGCTCCTTGGCGGGTTTCGTTGGCATGACGTTTGGAGTGGGGTGGGAACGGGGCCCCCTTTTGCACTATCTCAGCGCGGGGGGAAAGGGGGAATTGTTGATGCCGTAGGGGGGAGAATGGCTGGCTGGCTTGGGTCCCGTGACGAGACGAGCGATTTCCCCACACCGTAACCTCGTTGCCGACCGCCGTCCTTCTCGCCTCGGACCCGAGCTCCTTTGCCTCTTCCCGCAACTCTTCTCAGTTCTGCACTCTCCTCACCCGACCGACTCGACTCTCCCACTCCTTTCAGTTCCGCACTCTCCTCACCCGACCGACTCGACTCTCCCACTCCTTTCAGTTCCGCACTCTCCTCACCCAACCGACTCGACTCTCCCACTCCTTTCAGTTCCGCACTCTCCTCACCCGACCGACCCGACTTGACTCTCCCACTCCTTTCAGTTCCGCACTCTCCTCACCCAACCGACCCAACTTTACTCTCCCTGCCACTCCCCTCAGTTCCCTTGCGCTCGTCTTTTTATAGGCGGGCAGGAGAAGCCAGTATGCAAATATTCAGATCAGAATGACCTCAGGGGCGGAGCCACGCTCGCCCATTGGTCGGAGGAAACGGGGGCGTGAACCTCCCCTGATCCTAGAATTTGCATATATCGACTTCACACACACGCGTCTGGAGGTGGGGCCAAGCTGCCCCGCGCTCGCTAATTGGACGGAGGAAAAGTGGGCGTGTAGCGTTTTTGATCCAAATTTTCCCTCGGAAAGGCCGCTATTCGCGCTCGCGGCTCGGTGCGTTCGGCACCAATCGCCGAACGGGCCCGAGACAGCCCGACGTTCAGTGTTCACAGGTGGTGCGGGAATGGCCATAGAGGGAGAGAGGGGAAGGTGGTGGTGGTTTGATGGTTATGGTGCCGTTTGGGAATGGCGGTGATGCGATGATGTGGGAGCGTAGATGGTGGCGGTGGCGTGGTTGTTGTGTGATGGCGGTTGAGACGTGGTTGGTTCAAAATGAAGATAGAACAGAAAAAATGGCTAACTCAAAGCGTCGCAGCCCAGATGAATCACATAAATTCCCTCTATACAATGGGTTTGGGCTAACTACACATGTACCTATGAAGATGTCTCACCTGAGGGTCCTGAATGGTGGTTTGCGAATTTCCAGAGCCGTAACACTACCCCCTCTCCTTTTTACAGACTCGTCCCGAGTCGTCAAATTCTCTTGTGCCATCATGTGTAGTTCTCCCCTAGTACGTTTTACCTACGGATCCCTGAGTGTGACATTCATGTTATTCGTGTCCCCAAAATAAATAACCTGAGGGCTGAGTAACTAACTAAACAAACCCACTCACTCGGACGACTTAAATAAAATTGCCGGCGCTAAGACAGACATGCCGGGGGGCGCAAAACACATTTACAGTACATCTTACTTGCAAATTTTACACTAAACCATGGCCCAGGATCAGTGGACTCTGCAGGGAGCAAAGCAGTTAGCAGGGAGCCAAGCTGCTCGCACGCAGTCCAAGGCCTCCCCCTTTTAAATGGGCACAGCGAACAACGGCGCTTGGGCTGAGCAAATGCAGTCTCCTGGCGTGGCTGCCTACAGGTCAGTCCCGGCAGCTTGCAAACTGTTGCAACGATCCTGGCGCACATGGCAATGAACAAGAGGCGGTGCGAGGGAGCAAAGCAAAATTGAACGGGGGCAAAAAGTAGATGAGGGCAGTGGGCATGGCATGGCAAAGGCGGCAGGCAAACACAGCCTGCAGTACAAGGCCGTTGCAGGCCAACACAGCCGGCAGACGATCCGACCGGTACAGGCCTCGCAGCAAAACAACAGCTGCCGATGAAGTTGGCCGGCCTTTGCCTTGCAGTGCAGTTTGATGGAGGGAGTGCGGTGGTGCTGGCCACTCAGAAGGCGGGCTCGGACCTACCTACCTGTCTCCCTCCCATCTATCGCCTTTGCCTGTCACTGTCAATACCCACTCCCTTCATTTGTCAAAACCCAATTTAGCCCCAACTTTTTTTTTTTTTTAATTTTGTTTTATTTTCCTTTTATACCTCCCCACTATAATTCGTCCCCTAACCCACTTTATCGTCCTTGTTCGGCTAACCTATCGTCCCCTAGCCTACTCCCAACCCCTACGTTCCCTTCCTGGAGGGGAATGAGGGAGAGCGTCCTGCGTCGAGGCCCAACGAAGCCTCAGGATGGCCTCCCCAGACTTCAGCGATCTTTAACCCAAAGTGGGTCCAGCGGCCCACAACGTGAGCAAAGGGATGGATGGTGCGGAGGGATACACTTCCTAATCTACCCTAACCATTAACTCTTAAACTACCTCGGGGCTTTCAACAAGCGCCTCTCACTTAAACTATTGGTTCTATCAACCCAGATTCCCATCGCCTGTGTTGGTGTCCTCACAATTTCGAGCCTCGGCCCCCAATTTTCTCTCCGTGCCCTCACACGGTCTCATGGCTGGGACGCGTGGCTCCCTTGGCAGGCACAACCCTCTGCCGATTCTCCGACGATGGCACCCCCTTGCACTACACTGCCTCCGAGCCTACCAGCTCCCTAAACACCGGGGAGTGCCTTCCCTGGCGACTCCCCTGAAACGCTCACGTGGCAGACTGGCGCCCCGGGCCCCTTCCCTGGGTGCCCGTGCTCAATGCACTGCCCACACGGCTAACGGCGCCCTGGGCCCCCGCATCCTGCGGGCGCACCCGTGCCCACTACGCTATCCTGCCCCCCCCATGGGCCCTTGGCCTACCACGGTCGACTAGCCCGGTGCCCAGGGTACCCACTCAGCGATACTCACCTTTTGCAGCCACGCTCCCAGCTCGTCAAGAGCGCTCCTGCACCCCTCCAAATGGGTTTCGAGCCTACTTTCCCACCAACAACAAAACGACCTCCATTTTGTCAATTTAACTAACCCAACTAACTCACTTTATTCTGACCCCGGGTTCCCTTGGGCGGGAGTCACTCCTCCCCCCAATCACTCATCGCATCATGCATTCCACATTCGCTCCACTCACACAGACCCGCTGGCCTCACTCACTCAACATGTCCCCACACAACTCACCAACACACACACACACCGCTGAACTCTGTCATCCTGCTAACTACCTCCCCTAACTCACTCGTGCTCCCACGTCTTCCCTTACACTAGTAGCACCTCCTTTTAACCTATGTAGCTAACCTACATCCCCACTACACATCCAAAGTCTGTCTCTGTCTTCAAAATAATTCCCATCTATCCATTTCCCAACCTAAAGTTCACTACAATCCCTCTACCTAATCCATTCCACGGGCCCCATGAGGACTTACCCCTGCCCCATGAGACCGGTCTAACTAACTCTAACCCATCCCCCTCGCTCGTTCCATCCTGTGCCCAGGACCAGGGGAGCTTCCACCCCATGCCCGGAAATCCTTTTCACCCGAAAGCGAGGCTTGCTTTTTTTTTTTTTAATGCGCAGCACCAGCGCGGCAACTCGCAACCTGCGCACCAGCGTGGCAATTCACAGCCGCGCACCTTTGGCGTGACGTCATGGCAGCTGTTCGCGTCCCTCGTCCCTCTTGGACGGTACCATCCGGCAGGGATTCACCCTCCTGCCAGATTCCAACCATACACGCAGCCATGACGTCACCCGGCGCATAAAAAAACATAAGCCACGCACTTCGTGGGGTTCCCCACGCGAACACCTGTGCTCTGCCCATTGGAGCTCAACACACACGCCCGCGTGGAGAACCCGTCCGGTCAAAATCCATAATCCTGCCTAAACTTTGTCCGTCGCGGGATCGGCAACATTCACCGCTGGCGTTTCCGGACTGGGCTTCACTCCCGCAAGCGAGCACGTGGGGGCCTCGTTGCACAGCACGGACCTCGCGCTCGCTGCTGGGTAAACCCGGCACGGTTCCCAATCCAACTACGGCCGTTACTCGGCCCTTGTCTCTCTGTCGCCGTCGTCGTCGTCACCATTCAACCCACGCACACCTGCGTGTTACAACGCTCAGACTCCACTCCATCACACTCACACCGGGAGACGCGGCTGCGTGCTCCCGCATGCCGACCGTCATCTCCCTCACACTCGGCCGTTCACTCACTCGTGCCATTTCCCTTGCACACATGTTTCCATTCGCACACGGCCGTTCACCAGCACCCGTGGCCCCTTTCACACACGGCGTGCTGGGAAGCACGCTCTCCAGCACACTTGCGACCACATCACTCACACACGGGGCTTCTGGCACATGCGGGGCTTCACCCATACACGCGGTCGCACTCACACCTTGCACCACACACACCGGGACAACACTCGTAACCACACACACTGGGACATTCACGCTGGAGACTCGCGCTACCACAAGGGGTTCTGGGGTCTCTATACCCCCCAAGCTCGGTGTGCACCCGTTCACAGCACTCCTCCCCTCGACCTCGCAAAGCACGACCGAACCCACCTGGTCGTGATCCGCCTCAAGGGGGCACAGCGTCTCCCTCTGTTCCCGAAGGAGGCCATCCAGCTGCTGGCACCGGGTCCCCAAACAGTCCGCCAGCTCCCCCTCATGGTCCTCCACTACCTCTGTGTGTGTGTGTGTGTGCTCGTCTTCAACCCCGTCCAATTCATCATGTAGTCTCTCCTCTATCGTTCTCATCTCCCGCATCTCTCTATTATTTCCGTCTCTTCCCTTGTTATCTCCCGTGTCTCTATACATTTTATTCTTTCCGTCGTCACCTCGTGTCTAGTCTCACACGTTTCGGTCTCCGTCACCCCGATTAGTTTTTCCCCTTGCGTCACCGTTACAGTTTCCGTCACCTCCACGCGTCTCTCCCAACACGTCCCCCGAATTATTTTCTCCCCACCCGCCTCCATTGCGGGCCTGACAACCATTGCACTCCCTCCCAGCTCGTTCGCTCCCACACGTGGCGTCGCCATTTTGAGCTCCCCTGTTATTGCCTTCATGCCCGCCTGCAGGCTTCGGCCCATGTTCTGCGTCTGACCCCGCATTTCTTCCATTTTGTTTGTGTTTGTATCCATTTTTTTGTTCACTTCATCTATTTTGCTTCCCATTTGTTGCATCTCCCCCCTCATTGCTTGTGTGATCATCTCCATCATTTGTGTGATGACTAATGGCGAAAGCAGGACCGATCCGCCACCATCGGTCTCGGTTTCGCTGGGAGCCGGGGAGGGGATTTGACGGAGGTGGGGAGGGGGGGTGTCATACCCCGCGGCCTCTGCCGCACCCATTTCGGGCTCTGAGTTTGGTTGGGGGGGAAATTGTTCCTGCATCACAATGGGAATGTCCTGCATGGGGATTTCATCCTGGACCATGGATTCTACACATTCTAAATCCATCTCGAATACCCCCGGCTCCCGCTCGCCTTGAGACTCCATCTTATTTCTCGTAAGGGGTTCATTTTAAATTGCTCGTAATTTGGAGGGAACGGGGGGGGGGGAGGGGTTGCTTCTCTCACCCCTGAACCAATTCCCCGTGAATTTAGCTTGGAGACGGGAGAGTTTGTATCCCGCTCTCTGACACCAGTGTTGCGAATTCGCGCCCGCCGGCGTGCGGACGGCCACGTAACTCAGATCGCGGCACGTCGCCCACCGGACGGACAATTCGGTCGTGACGCTCTCGGAACAACGCCGGGAGCTAGTCACAGGTGGGCCTTTTGACCTCACCACGATCGTGCCAATCGGCCACCCGCGTAGGATAGGGTTGTTCGCCAAACTCGACCTACCTAAGTACCCACGCGGATGGTAAACCGGGCGATCGTACCTTGCCGCAGGTCAACTCTGGACACGAGCCACTTGGGCGGCCTGTTCTGTACTATCGGGATAACCGAGCGGTGTTATCGTCGACCTCGACAGTTCAGATTATTTACCAGGCGTTTTGCACCCACTACGAACCCTTTACGTGAGGCAGGATGGAGATTCAATTAGGAAAAGACAAAGCGAAACGGGAAAACAGTTCACACAATGCACATTTATTTCCCGGCACACGGAAAGCACGTATATACAGCCATACAGTCAAAATGCACATAAAGCAACCAAAACAATAAAAGCAACAACGACGCAGAGTTAGTACCGACTACGCGCACACACGGAAACACTTATGCAGTACTACTTTACAGACGGCACCAACACACATTTACACAAAAGCAAAGAAAAGAAGCCACCCTCATAGACAAGGAGGCAGACAGGCCTGTAGGCCAAATGTGCGCGTGACCTGGAGGAGCGGCCAGGTCCGCGAGACCGGGGGGGGGGTCCTACCCGCGTCCTCGTGACGCGATGGCGGGCGAGCCGCAAATGTGGCCGCGCGGCTGTGCCCCAACTCCGTGCTCCTTGGTGGGTTTCGTTGGCACGACGTTTGGAGTGGGGTGGGAACAGGGCCCCCTTTTGCACTATCTCAGCGCGGGGGGAAAGGGGAAATTGTTGATGCCCTGGGGGAGGAGAATGGCGGGCTGGCTTGGGTCCCGCGACGAGACGAGCGATTTCCCCACACCGTAACCTCGTCGCCGACCGCCGTCCTTCTCGCCTCGGACCCGAGCTCCTTTGCCTCTTCCCGCAACTCTTCTCAGTTCCGCATTCTCCTCACCCGACCGACTCGACTCTCCCACTCCTTTCAGTTCCGCACTCTCCTCACCCGACCGACCCGACTTGACTCTCCCACTCCTTTCAGTTCCGCACTCTCCTCACCCGACCAACCAGACTTGACTCTCCCACTCCTTTCAGTTCCGCACTCTCCTCACCCGACCGACCCAACTTTACTCTCCCTGCCACTCCCATCAGTTCCCTTGCACTCGCCTTTTTATAGGCGGGCAGGAGAAGCCAGTATGCAAATATTCGGATCAGAATGACCTCCGGGGCGGAGCCACGCTCGCCCATTGGTCAGAGGAAACGGGGGTGGGAACCTCCCCTGATCCTAGAATTTGCATATATCGACTTCACACACACGCGCCTGGAGGCGGGGCCAAGCTGCCCTGCGCTCGCTAATTGGACGGAGGAAAAGTGGGTGTGCAGCGTTTTTGATCCGAATTTTCCCTCGGAAAGGCCGCTATTCGCGCTCGCGGCTCGTTGCGTTCGGCACCAATCGCCGAACGGGCCTGAGACAGCCCGACGTTCAGTGTTCACAGGTGGTGCGGGAATGGCCGTAGAGGGAGAGAGCGGAAGGTGGTGGAGAGTTTTCGGTGGTGGTTTGATGGTTATGGTGCCGTTTGGGAATGGCGGTGATGCGATGATGTGGGAGCGTAGATGGTGGCGGTGGCGTGGTTGTTGTGTGATGGCGGTTGAGACGTGGTTGGTTCAAAACAAAGATAGAACAGAAAAAATGGCTAACTCAAAGCGTCGCAGCCCGGATGAATCACATAAATTCCCTCTATACAACGGGTTTGGGCTAACCACACATGTACCTATGAAGATATCTCACCTGAGGGTCCTGAATGGTGGTTTGCGAATTTCCACAGACGTAACAATATATATATATATATATATATACATATATATATATATATATATATATATATATATATATATATATATATACATACATACACATAAACATATACATATCCCGTATATACATATAAAAAATATGTAGACGTATACATATTTATATACAGTGTGTATATATATATGTATATATATATATATATATATATATATATATATATATATATATATATATATATATATATATATATATATATATAATAATATATATACATAATAATATATATTCATATATATAAACATATACCGATGAAGCGGGGGTTGACTGTATATCTACATATATATTATACTAGTAGTAATGCCCGGCGTTGCTCGGACGAGCAACAAAGCCTGGCATTGCCCGGGCTTTCTTGCAAATTTTCTGAATAGCGGTTAGGGTTAGGGTTAGGGTTAGCTGTTAGGGTTAGGGTGAGTGTTAGGGTAGCTAACCCTAACCCTAACAACTAACCTAAACCCTAACCCTAACAGCTTAGCAGAGCGGAGGTAAACAGCGCCCGGGGCAAAGTGGAAATTTGCATCCCCCGTAGGCCTTAAACTTGAGTGGATTTGAATGGAAAATCCCATAAGGGATATCGATTTATCGATTTTTTTCGAATATCGGAAGTGTTATGGAAAAATTTTATAGCCAATGACCTAAGTTGGACCAAAAGCCATAATCGTATCGAATTTGAATGGAATCCGTTGGAGTTTGTGAAAATGCATCAAAACGAATTTTGAGGGGCCTCTTAAGGAAGACAATAATATCATTAGTACATGTGCCAAATCTTGTTTCATTTCATGCAGTTACAAAAATCTGATGGTGGAACAAAGAAAGGGGCGTGCCGAAATATTAATATAGATATATATATATATATATATATATATATATATATATATATATATATATATATATATATATATATATATATATATATATATATATATTACAGTGTTTTGTTAACTTTCTACATTACCTGCTGGTCCCAAACCGCGACTATAATCCTGTGCTGTTCTGAGCAACAGTCTCTGCCTTTCAAACCCCTCGACATATTTACTTAAAACGACACAAAGAAGAAATTAATAACTATATGCATATTTCATGAAGACTCCCTTCCGCCTGGAGGAAGGCATGCGTGACTGTTTGAAAAGTACACAATAGAACAGTGGAGACAAAAGGCGTTACCCTCGGGAGGTTTCAGTGAATTTCTAACAATGGTAACACGTTTCGTGCGAATTTATTTTCAGATTTTATCAGACAGGATGGTTCGTTTTAAGTTCACTGGGTAAACGTATGAATTGTCCATGAAGTTATACATTACCTTCAACCGACAATAGTGCAATGGTCTCTCTTGTGGTGGCACAGTGTCATGGTAACTTGTAAGTGTGGCTATCATTGCTTGTTGTCCATTGAGGGCCGAGTTGACATGTCGAAAATACCACGCACTTAACCACCAATGTTATACATCACACTTGTGTGCTAACAGACCCCACACCGAGATTATTCTCTCCTGCAGGAATAATGTGGAATTTGTTTTTAATCGTTTCTCATTACAAGCAAAAAGCTGTAACATTCGTACATCTGCTAAATATTTCATGTTCTCATTACGTTTTCAAGTCTGTTTGTCTGTCTGAGCAGGATATCTCAAAAAGTTATGGACGGAATCGGACAACTTGAAGCACAGGTTAGGTGTGTGCCAATGATGAATTGATTCGATTTTGATTAAGGTCCAGATCCAGATCCGGCCTATCAGTGGGATAAGAAACAAACTGTTTATCCTGGCAGAGGTATGCGCTCTATCAAGTGTCGTTCTAGTTCTTCCTACGACATCTACATGTAACATTAGAGTTCATATTTGAAGGTCAGCCTGAATAATTGCTCCAAACCATTAGCACAAACTGTGACAATTCCCACATCCTGCAAGTGCAACATACTGCTGGCCTTTCATAAATAAACAGAAATTATCCTGAAGGACCACACGATGTAAGAATGTACTGTGTCAACTACGCATTTGAAAGATCATGAATCCTTCAATTGTACTGCTGTATTCGAACGATGCACCTTGGCTTGGGGAATGAAGAGCCACCGACTTGAAAAGCCACCCTCTACCTGGCAATCATCTTCGATGTACCATACTTTTAACAGCGTCTGTGCTGTTGAAGCAGACTCTGAGCATGGGTTATGCTGGGAGGTTTGCCATTGCCTTCCCAGTAGTCGATCACTGCAGGAATTTGGAAATTGTTCACAGTTCTGGTGATAACTAATCTACTCTTCATGAAAGATACCATGGTATGTTTAAAGTCCACCAAAGACCAACGTTGGCAGATGGGTCCTCCAGCTTAACATCCTTCCGATGGACATCACACACAATGCGACAAATGCATCTACATGTGAAACACCAGGATGAGTTTATAGCTGGGTTAAGATTCAAAGCTAGGCCAGACAGCTCAAAGGGGAGTGGCCACACCTCCAAGATATCCTGCTAGCCCCCATCCAACAACAGAGGAAGAAATTCTGCAAATTACAAAGTAATGAAATCATCAAAGTAGTAACAAAGCAGGCATCAATAATATCCATGATTTGCATGCATTTGTAAAATTTTAATTCCAACCTAAATTGTCAAATATATCAATCAGTTCCACTGCCCTGGTCCATTTCACTGCAACTTACACACTCGATTGTGTCATTTTGTTTCTCGGCTGAGTTAAGCAGTACACCAGACCTCATTGGCAAAACAAGCAGAACAAACAGACATTTCAAAAGGAAAGTTTGCATCTTCTGAGACCATTATTTACACGAGAGAAACAAGGGTGGAGTGGGATTGGAAAGAGAACAAAAATGACTGAATTTTGGTTCAGATTTATAGTAATTCAACTTATTTCAAAGTTAACAACATCCTCTTGGCCGTCCCCAGGCCATAAGTAAAACTGCAGCTGAGGGGAAATTGCAGATCAATTGCCAATCAAAAATGGTCTTGCACCAGATGAACCAAGTACAAAACATTCTGATTGGGCATTAAACCTCCTACTTCTACCCCCCCCCCCCAAAGAAGACAAAAAAAAATCCTCCCCATGACAAATTGCTAGATGTCTCATATTGCTACATCACACGTGCTCCAATTCACGTGTTTCCGCCTCAAATGCCCGACCATATAATTGGTTTTAATGAGACGATGACATGCTCCAACACAGCCTGTACCGAGCATGCCTGTGCTGGTTGGTTCCACCGTGCTAGTGCTGCCAGAATTCCAACACAGACGTCAGATTTGGACTTTGCTCATTTTCACTCAATGTCTAAGCTACATTGGGAATGCATTTGTTCTTGTAGAAACAGACAACAAAGGAGATATTGGTTTCTTCATATGGTTTTGTTATATTTTTCTTCATTTCCATAATGTTTATTTGAAGCTTTAATCGTGACCGACTTTGTTTGTATTAATACATGGGCTGTTGACAAATCGACAAACAAGATACAATAGTCCAAAAGCATTTTCTTATGACATACTTGATGAGAACTGCACTCGGTAGAGCACATACCTCCGCCAGGCTGAACAGTTTACATTTTCTATCCCACTGATAGGTTGTATCTGCATCTGGACCCGAACCAAAATCTAATCAGCTTGTTCTTGTCACCGACCCAACTCATCCACCAAGTATTGCCATAATCCGTCCATAACCTTTTGAGATATGATGCTATATATCGTTTTGGCTCTATCTCTCAGTGGTGAAGAATCACTTTAATAATTCTCATACCCGGATCTGGATCCGAATCTTCACCGAAATCTCATCGATTCATCCTTGTAACACTCCCAATCTGTCAACCAGGTTTCATCCGAATCTGTCCATAACTTTTTGAGATATCATACTCACAGAGACAGAGAGACAAACAGACAGGGGTGAAAACAATCTCCGTCCACCTTCGGTGGCAGAGGTAAATATGGTAATATTAAAAATATATTGACACGTCTTGTACTATTGTTAGTGCCTCATTCGTACACCTCTCATTAGATAGCAGAAGGGAATAAAAGAAAGGCCAAAGGAGTTGAGAATGCAGGGGAAGGTGATATTTCACTATTTCTTTGGTAAAGTCATACGAGCATGCCCATTTGTGATGTATTCAACAACACACACACACACACACACACACACACACACACACATATATATATATATATATATATATATATATATATATATATATATATATTGCTATGGTTTCCCACCCGCTCGGCGTGCAAACGACCGCTTTTAGCTAATCGCGGCCGCGCGCCCACCGGACGGGCAAACCGAGTCGCAGCTTTCGGATCAACGCCGAAATCCAGCTTCGGGTGTGTTTTTAATCACACCGTAAATCAGCCAACTATTCTGTCCACGCGCGACAGCATCCGATCCCCGAATTATCGATTTACCTAAGTATGCGCGTAGACAGAAATGCCAGGGATTCACACCTCGACGGGACCTGTACGGATACGAGCCGTTGTACGCAGCTCACGCCGTTTGGGATTTGCCGAGCGGTTGTATATCGCCAAGCCCCGCCGGATCCGATTACTTTATTGGCTATTAACAGCCAGCTAATATTCCGTACGTAAAAATGGCAGTCAATGACAGGAAAGGATGCAATGAACAGGTGAACATTTAAACAATGACATTTATTCACACACTTATGCAGTCAAGGCAATGAACGCAATGGGGGTAAGGGACAAAACACGAGCAAAAAGACCCTACAGCCATTGTCTATTTATTACTGTAGATTCACTTAACAGTTCTACTTATGGACACGGCACCACAACTTACATACAAAGAAAAACCCCAGGTAAGGAAAGGGGCAGACTGGACCCGTAGGCCTTTATGTTCGTGGAACTGTGAAGACCGTAAGAGCTCCACGAGACCGTGCTGGTTACCTGCCACCCTCGTGGTGACTCTCTGGCTGGCGACCTCTCTCCGGCTTTCTCCACTGACCCACGGTTCGGCACCGTACTGCCGGCTTTGCTGCGCTCTGACTGCCCTCCACTGGAATCGAACCATGTGGTGTTCTCCCGACTGCACCACGACTCCAATAGAGACTGCAGCTCGACTCCGATCCCAGACTCAGACGAACTCCACGGCGCACCCAGACCGACTCAACTCGACTCACTGCTTGGCGAACCCAGACCGACTCCAGGCAACCTCTCCAGGCAAGAAGAACTCGCACAACTCCTGGCAAACTCTCCAGGCAAGAACTGACTCGCTGTGCGTTCCAGCGCGCCTTTTTATGGGGTTCGGGGAGGTGAGTTTGATCCCCCACCTTCGACCTTTCACCCCCCGCTGGCTCCGCCCCTTTTGGTATTTTGATCCGATCTCGTCACGAAACGTGGAGAGAGCGGACGTGGTAGAAATCATCAGCCGTGGAAAGCGGACGTTATAGAAATCATCGGCTCCCGCGTCTGTCGGCGGAGATGCCGCTCGTCCGTGGGATTCGCCGTGGCTGGCGAAAAGATGGCGGTGTTTGTGGAGATGAAGGTGAGGCGATGTTGTGGTTGCTCTGTGGTGGGGATGGCATGGTTGTTGAGATGCGGTTGCGGTTGTTGAAGTAGCGGTTGTTCCAAAATAAAGATAGCAAAAGAATAATGGCTGACTCAAAGATCACAGCCCGGTTACGCGAATAAATCCCTTTCGACATCGTTGGGGAAATCCAATCTGAACACACACTTATCGACATAACTGATCTCTGAGAAGCCTGAATGGTGTTCTGTGAATTTCCACAACCGTAACAATATAATATAATATACAGTACATATAAAAATATATATATATTGTTGCGGTTTTCGCGCCCGCCGGCGTGCGACGGCCACGTAACTCGAATCGCGGCACGTCGCCCACCGGACGGACAATCCAGTCGTGACCCTCTCGGACTAACGCCGGGAACAAGTCACGGGTGGACCTTTCGGTCTCACCGCGATCGAGCCAATCAGCCCCCGCGTGGGATAGGGTTGCTCGCCAAATTCGAACTACCTAAGTACCCACGCGGAGGGTAGACCGGGCGATCGCACCTCGCCGCAGGTCGACTTCGGACACGGGCCACTTAAGCGACCCGTTCCGTACTATCAGAATAACCGAGCGGTGTTATCGTCGACCTCGACGGTTCGATTAATTATCGGGCGTATTCAGCCCACTACCAACCCTTTACGTGAAGCAAGATGGGGGTTCAATGGGGAAAAAGACGAAGCGAAGCGGGAAACAGTTCAACAATAAAGCACGTTTATTCTCGGCACACGGGAAGCACACAAATACAATTCCACCAAATGCACACAAAAAAAAGAAAACACAATTCCATTTACACAAAAGCAAACATAAAAGTGAAAACACAGTGCAGAGCTAATACCGACTACCGAGCACACGGCAACACTTATACAATTCTACTTCACAGACGGCGCCGACAACACATACCCAAAACCAAGGAAAAGAAATACCCTCAAGAATGAGGTAGGCCTGGGGCCGAGACCTGGTCGGGCCTACCCGTCTGGTGATGAGACGCGGAGCGGCGATGGCGCTCTCTCCGCGGGCCTCGTGGACAGTCCCTGGCAGGGGGTGAACAGGGGCCCCATGGTCGCACTATCTCAGCGCGGGGGGAAACAGGAGGGGTTGCTGATGCTCGGGGTATAGAGGATCTTTATTATGTGCGCGACGAGCGTCTCCACCTCGGCCAGGTCGCGCTGCCGGCCTCCCAGGGGTGCAGCTCCCTGCACGACGCGAGCACCCCCTCGTCCGCCCTCGCCGCCTCTCCACAGCTCGTCCCCTCCGTTCCGACTTCAACGCACACGACGAGCAGCTCCACCGCCCGCGAAGTCTTGACTCTCTGTTCCGACTCCTTCGCCTCGTTCCGACCTTTACTACTCCTTTGACTGACGAACACCGTCCTTTTATCCCCCCGTAACTTCGCCTTTGACCCCCTCCCTTTGACCTTTCAACTCGCTCCCCATTGGCCCGAGAAAAAGTGGGCGTGAAGGCTTTTTGATCCACAAATTTGCATATATCGATCGCCCTGGGGGCGAGCCAGTCGCCCCTCGCTCACCGATTGGACGGCAAAGTGGGCGTGTGTCGTTTTGGATCCGTTTTTGAAGCAGAAAATCCGTGATTTTGTACACGCTGTTCAACGTGCGCCCTACACGAGTCCAGCATCGGTGCCCATGAGTGGGGCGAGATGGCGGTGATGCGATGGTGTCGAGTTGTGACGGTAAAGGGCGTGGCGGTTGTGGTGAAGCGGTGGTTGTGGTCGGTGGTTGATGTTGTGGTTGTGATCATTGCGGTTGGTCCAAAATAAAGATAGTAAAAGAAAACGGCTATCCTGAAGAGTCGCAGCTCGCATAAATGACATGTATTCCCACTAGACAACGGGTTTGGGCCTAACTACACATGTACTTACCGAGATACCTCACCTAAGGGACCTGAATGGTGGTTTGCGAATTTGGTAACCACAACACTACCCCCTTCCCTTTTTACAGACTCGTCCCGAGTCGTCAAATTTTCGTGTGCCATCATGTGTAGTTTTCCCCTAGTACATTTTACCTACGGATCCCTGAGTGCGACATTCATGGTATTCGTGTCCCCAAAATAAATAACCTGAGGGCTGCGTAACTATCTAAACAAACTCACTCACACGGACGACTTAAATAAAATTGCCGGCGCTAGACAGACATGCCGGGGGCGCACTCATATGTACAGTACATCTTAACCTTAACTTACAAATTTTACACTAAACCATGGCCCAGGATCATTGAACTCTGCAAAAGAAAGCAGTTAGCAGGGAGCCAGGCTGCCCACATGCAGTCTCTGGCTCAAACAATGCAGGTGACAGGGAACATGGCTGGCTGCTCACACGCAGTCCAAGGCCTTCCCTTTTGAACTGAACTCAGTGAACCACAACGGTGCATGGGCCGCACAAACGTAGTCTCCGTGCCAGCTCAAGTGGCACACGCAATGAGCACAACGAATGAATGGATGAATGGATGGACGCGAACACGGTGCATGGGCGGCCAATGCAGGCCTGTGTTGTAGCTGCCAACAGGACAGTTCTTGCAGCTTGCAAACTGTTGCTTTTACGATCCTGGCGCACATGGCAATGAACAAGGGGGGCAAAGCAAAATTGAACGGGGGCTGGTGAACATGGGCAATGGGCATGGCATGGCAAAGGCAGCAGGCAAACACAGCCCGCAGAAGAAGGCCGCTGCAGGCAAACACAGCCCGCAGAAGAAGGCCGCTGCAGGCAAACTCAGCCCGCAGAACCAGGCCGGCACAGGCCTCGAAGAAAAACAGCCAGCAGATGAACTGGCCGGCACAGGCCTTGCAGTAACACAGCCAGCAGATGAAGCTGGCCAGCTTTTGCCGTCAGTGGAAGTTGGTGGAGGGAGTGCGGTGGTGCTGGCCACTTGGAAGGCGGGCTCGGACCTACCTACCCGTCTCCCTCCCAACCTATCGCCTTTGCCTGTCACTGTACATACCCACTGCCTTAATTTGTCAAACTCCAATTTAGCCCCAACTTATTTTTATTTTTATTTTTATGTTTACTTCCCCTCTATAAATCGTCCCCTAACCCCCTTTATCGTCTTTGTTCGGCTAACCTATCCTGTCACCTAGCCTACTCCCAACCCCTACGTTCCCTTCCCGGAGGGGAATAAGGGAGAGCTAACGTCCTGTGTCGAGGCCCAACTCAAGCCTCAGAATGGCCTCCCCAGAGTTCGGCGATCTATAACCAAAGTGGGTCCAGCGGCCCACAACGAGAGCGAGGGGATGGATGGTGCGGAGGGGTACATCTCCTAATCTACCCTAACCATTTAACTGTTAAACTAACCCGGGGCTTTCAACAAGCGCCTCTCGCTTAAACTATTGGTTCTAACAACCCAGATTCCCGTCGCCTGTGTTGGTGTCCTTACAATTTCGGGCCTCGCCCCCCAATTTTCTCTCCGTGCCCTCACACGGTCTCCTGGCTGGGACACGTGGCTCTCTCTGGCAGGCACGACCCTCTGCCGAATCTCCCGCTATGGCACCCCCGGGCACTACACTGCCTCCGAGCCTACCAGCTCCCTAACACCGGGGAGTGCCCCCCATGGCACCTCGCCTGAAACGCACACGTGGCAGGCCGGCCTCCCGGGCCCCTTTCCGAGGGTCACCCGTGCCCACAACACTGCCCACGCGGCTAATGGCGCCCCGGGCCCCCGCACCAAGCAGGCGCACCCGTGCCCACTACGCTATCCCGGCCCCCCATGGGCCCATGGCCTACCGCGGCCGACTAGCCTGGTGCCCGGGGTACCCACTCAGCGATACTCACCTTTCGCAGCCACGCTCCCAAGCCCGTCAACAGGGCTCCTGCACCCCTCCAAATGGGTCTCGAGCCTACTTTCCCACCAACAACAAAACGACCTCCATTTTTCAATTTGACTAACCCAGCTAACTCAGTCTACACTGACCCCGGGGTCCCTTGGGTGGGAGTCACTCCTCCCCCCAATCACTCATCGCACCATGCATTCCCCATTCACTCCACACACACAGACCCGCTGGCCTCACTCACTCACCAAGCACATGCCTCACAACTCACCAACTCTTCAACACACACACCACTGAACTCTGCCATCCTTCTAACTACATCCCCTAACTAACTCGTGCTCCCACGTCGTCCCTTACACTATAGCACGTTCCTTTTAACACTACGTAGCTAAGCTACGTCCCCTCTACACATTCACAGTCTGTCTCTGTCTCAAATAAATCATTTTATTTCACAACCTAAAGCTCACTAAATCCCTCTACCTAATCCATTCCACGGACTCCATGAGGACTTACCCCTGCCCCATGAAGTCGGTCTAACTAAGCTAACCCTTCCCCCTAACTAGTTTCCATCCTGTGCCCAGGTAAGGGGGTCTTTCACCCCTTGCCCAGGAATCCTGTACACCCGAAAGTGAGGCTTGCTTTTTTTTTTCCCATGCGCAGCACCTGCGCGGCAACTCAGAGCTCGCGCACTTTGCACCTGCCCGTGACGTCATGCAGCTGCACGTGTTCCTCGTCCCTCCTTGGACGGGACCATCCGGCAGAGATACCCCTCCTGCCGGATTCCAACCCCACGTGCAGCCATGACGTCACCGTGCGCATAAAAAAAAAACACAAGCCCCACGTCTCAAGGGGTTCCCCACGCGAACACATGTGCTTTGCCCGTTGGAGCTTAACACACACGATCGCGTGGAGAACCCGTCCGGTCCAAATCCATTTACCTGCCTAAACTTTGTCCGTCCGCGGGATCGGCAAATCCACCGCGTGCGTTTCCGGACCGGGACTTCACTCTCGCAAGCGAGCACGTGGCGGTCTCGTGCGTTGCACAGCACGAACCGCGTGCTCACTGCTGGGTGAACCCGGCACGGTCCTCGAAACAGCTACAGCCGCTACCCGGCTTTCGTTCCTCCCATGTCGCCGTCGTCGCCATTCGACCCACGCACACCTGCGTGTTACGACGCACACAGTCCACTCCATCACATTCACACGGGGAGACGCGGCTGCGTGCTCCCGCATGCCAACCGACATCTCCCTCTCATACCGCTCTCTCACACACACGGTCTCCCTTGCACACAGCGACCTTGCACACGGCCGTTCACTCACGCGTGCCTCACTACTCACACAAACCATACTACTCACACATGGTGCTCCATTCACTCGCGCGGGGGAACTCACCCGCGGTGCCTCACCCACACACGCGAGGGCACTCAACCGCTGTGCCTCATCCACACACCGTGCCTCATCCACACACGGTTCCTCACCCACACACGCGGGGGCACTAACCCGCGGTGCCTCATCCACACTGGCCATTTCACTCACACACACGGCCTCTTCCACACACGGTGCCTCATCCACACACGGCGTGCTGGGAAGCACGTACTCCGGCACCATCGCCACCACACCAATCACACACGGGGTCGCTTCCACACACGGGGACGCACTCACACCTTGCACCACACACACAGGGACAACCATACTGGGGATTCGTGTCCCCACAAGGGTCTCCGGGGCCTCCATACCCCCCAAGCTCTCCGTGCACCCGTCCACAGCACTCGTCCCCTCAACCTCGCAAAACACGACCGAACTCACCTGGTCGTGATTCGCCTTAAGGGGGCATACTCCCTCCCCTCGTTCCTGGAGGAGGCCATCCAGGTGCTCGCACCGGGTCCCTGCACGCTCCGCGAGCTCACCCCCCAATTTTCTCTCCGCTACCTCTGTGTGTGTGTGTGCGTCACTTACCCCGTCTTCCTCGTGTAGTCTCTCCTCTATGGTTCCCTTCCCGGCTACCGTCACTGCCAACTCTTCACCCTTTACCTCCCTTGTCTCAACTATTATTTCTGTTGTCGTCACCTCGTGTCTCGTCTCACACGTTTTGGTCTCCCCATTTAATTTTTCCCTTTCGGTCATCGTCACGACCCTCGCCCAACACGTTCCACGAATTATTTTTTTACCCGCCTCCACCGCGGGCCTGCCAGCCGTTGCACCCCCTTCCAGCTCGTTTGTTCCGACACGTGGAGTCGCCATTTTAAGTTCCCTGCCCACGGCCTTCATGCCCGCCTGCAGGCATCGGCCCATGTTCTGCGTCTCACCCCGTAGTTCTTTCATTTCTTCTTTCATGTTTGCTTCCATTCCGTTTATTTGCTGTGTATTCGCATCCATCGTCGTTTTCACTTCATTTGTATTTGTATCCATCTTTTCATCCATTTTTTGTGTATTCGCATCCATCTTTTCGTTCATGCCTTTCATTTCGTTTTTTATTTCATTTGTCATTGCCGCCAGCATGGCGCATAGCTGGGCCACGTCGGGTGCACTCAGCTGAGCCGTTTCAGCAAGGGTTTTGGTGGAGAGGGGGGGGGGAGGTGTCATACACTGCGGCCGCTGCCGCACCCATTTCAGGTTCTGGGTTTAGTTGGGCGAGTCCGTGTTCCTGCACAATCAACATTTCCTGCACGGGGATTCCATCCTGGACCATGGACTCTACATTATTACACATATACATTTCTAATACCCCCCGGCTCCCTTTCGCCTTGAGACGCCATCTTGCTTCTCGTGAAGGTATAATTTGCTCGCTCGTAATTTGGAGGGAATCGGGGTTCGCTTCTCTCACCCCTGCACCGATTCCCGTGAATTTCGCTGGAGACAGGAGAGCCTGTTTTCCTGTTCTCCGATACCAGTGCCGCGAGGGCGATGAATTTGTATCCCACTCCTGACACCAGTGTTGCGGTTTTCGCGCCCGCCGGCGTGCGACGGCCACGTAGCCAGCTCGAATCGCGGCACGTCGCCCACCGGACGGACAATCCAGTCGTGACCCTCTCGGACTAACGCCGGGAACCAGTCACGGGTGGACCTTTCGGTCTCACCGCGATCGAGCCAATCAGCCCCCGCGTGGGATAGGGTTGCTCGCCAAATTCGAACTACCTAAGTACCCACGCGGAGGGTAGACCGGGCGATCGCACCTCGCCGCAGGTCGACTCGGACACGGGCCACTTGAGCGACCCGTTCCGTACTATCAGAATAACCGAGCGGTGTTATCGTCGACCTCGACGGTTCGATTAATTATCGGGCGTATTCAGCCCACTACCAACCCTTTACGTGAAGCAAGATGGGGGTTCAATGGGGGAAAAAGACGAAGCGAAGCGGGAAACAGTTCAACAATAAAGCACATTTATTCTCGGCACACGGGAAGCACACAAATACAATTCCACCAAATGCACACAAAAAAAGAAAACACAATTCCATTTACACAAAAAGCAAACATAAAAGTGAAAACACAGTGCAGAGCTAATACCGACTACCGAGCACACGGCAACACTTATACAATTCTACTTCACAGACGGCGCCGACAACACATACCCAAAACCAAGGAAAAGAAATACCCTCAAGAATGAGGTAGGCCTGGGGCCGAGACCTGGTCGGGCCTACCCGTCTGGTGATGAGACGCGGAGCGGCGATGGCGCCTCTCTCCGCGGGCCTCGTGGACAGTCCCTGGCAGGGGGTGGGAACGGGGCCCCCTTGGTCGCACTATCTCAGCGCGGGGGGAAACAGGAGGGGGTTGCTGATGCTCGGGGTATAGAGGATCTTTATTATGTGCGCGACGAGCGTCTCCACCTCGGCCAGGTCGCGCTGCCGGCCTCCCAGGGTGCAGCTCCCTGCACGACGCGAGCACCCCCTCGTCCGCCCTCGCCGCCTCTCCACAGCTCGTCCCCTCCGTTCCGACTTCAACGCACACGACGAGCAGCTCCACCGCCCGCGAAGTCTTGACTCTCTGTTCCGACTCCTTCGCCTCGTTCCGACCTTTACTACTCCTTTGACTGACGAACACCGTCCTTTTATCCCCCCGTAACTTCGCCTTTGACCCCCTCCCTTTGACCTTTCAACTCGCTCCCCATTGGCCCGAGAAAAAGTGGGCGTGAAGGCTTTTTGATCCACACATTTGCACATATCGATCGCCCTGGGGCTGGGGCCAGTCGCCCTCGCTCACCGATTGGACGGCAAAAAGTGGGCGTGTGTCGTTTTGGATCCGTTTTTGAAGCAGAAAATCCGTGATTTTGTACACGCTGTTCAACGTGCGCCCTACACGAGTCCAGCATCGGTGCCCATGAGTGGCGCGAGATGACGGTGATGCGATGGTGGCGAGTTGTGACGGTAAAGGTCGTGGCGGTTGTGGTGAAGCGGTGGTTGTGGTCGGTGGTTGATGTTGTGGTTGTGATCATGGCGGTTGGTCCAAAATAAAGATAGTAAAAGAAAAACGGCTATCCTGAAGAGTCGCAGCTCGCATAAATGACATGTATTCCCACTAGACAACGGGTTTGGGCCTAACTACACATGTACTTACCGAGATACCTCACCTAAGGGACCTGAATGGTGGTTTGCGAATTTGGTAACCACAACAATATAATATATATATATATTTTATATAGTATATATATAATATATATAATATAATGTATATATAATATAATACATATAATATATATAATTATATATAATATAATAAATATATGTATATAATATAATATATTTTATATATAATATAATATATATAATATAATATATAATATATTGTTGTGGATTCTCACCACTCCGGCATGCGGGCGACCGCTTTTAGCTAATTGCGGCCGCGCACCCACCGACCGTGGAAATCCAGTCGCAGCTTTCGGATCAACGCCGAAATCCCGCTACGGGTGTGTTTTTTAACCACACCACAACCTTGTCAATGCTCTGCACGCGCTACAGGGTCGATCGCCGAATTGTTGAATTACCTAATTATTCGCGCGGTCAGACGACCGAGAGGTTGTACCTCAACGGGACCTGTCCGGAAACGAGCCGCTTTTAAGCAGCCCGTTCCGTTTGCGATTGCCGAGCGGTTTATTATCGCCAAGCCCCGTTGGACCCGATTATCTTATCGGCTATTAATAACCAGCTGTTTATTCCGAACGCAATTATGGCAGTTCAATGGAGGAAGGGACGCAATGAGCAGGTGAATATTCAAACATTGCGGACATTTATTTGTACATGCACATATGCAATGAATGGGGGTAAGGGACATGACACGAGCAAAAAGACCTACAGCCATTGTCTATTTATTACATACATGCACTTAACAACAATTCTACTTATCGGACAAGGCTCCACAGACTTCCATGCAAAACCCCAGAAAAGAAAAGGCCCGGGCTCGTAAGCCTTTAATATTTGCTCGGAGCCGGAATGACCGAAGGGACTCCGGGAGACCGAGCAGGCTACCTGCCACCCTCTTGGTGACTCGCTGGGCGACCCTCGATGTCTCTGCCCGAACTCGTCTCGACTCCAACAACGCCTTCAACAGTGCCTCCAATGGCGAACCGGCTGGCGACTCCTCTCCGGCTCCGACTCAACCAACTCCACGACGCCTTCAACTGCTCCCGCTCTCCACACCGATTCCACCGATGTACTCACCAATTCTCTCACACCCGCCTCTCAACTGCCTTCTCGGCGTTCCGACGCGGCCCTTTTATCGGGTTCGGGGGTGGTGTTTGGTCTTTCACCTTTGACCCTCTACCCCCGGCTGGCTCCGCCCCCTTTGTCATTCTGATCCAATCTTGCCGTCAAACGCGGACGTGGTAGGAATCACTGGCTTTCGCTCCAACGAGGAAGTCCTCGTGTTTGTCGGCGGAGATGCCGTTGCTGGCGAAAAGATGGCGGCACCGTGGAGATGATGGTGAGGAGACGTTGTATATATATATATATATATATATATATATATATATATATATATATATATATATATATATATATATATATATATATATATATATATATATGATCAGAGTCTGTACCCTTTTGGGTATTTGAAATTTCATGACTTTCCATGAATTTTCCATGACCCTACACAGGCAAATATTACTCACCCCCTCCCTAAAACACATCAGCAAGATTATGCAAATTATCAAGGATTTAAAGTCGACCACTATCCTGCTTCAGTTGAATAATAGATAAGGTAACTCTTTACATGCCAATGTGGTGGGCTGGATTACAGAAGGCCTGTAAAGAACAAAGCAATGACCATTTGGGTCAGTACATGCTAAATCCATTTGACGTAAGCCTGATGACTAAGCCAGGCCTCGTTGAATTTCCATTTCCCAGGCATCACGACAGCGTTTTCTTTGTTTGCCCTCCGGCTTTCCAGCCTAGTTCCATATGTAGGCCGAAAATGGCGTGTTGTTCTGGGCATGCACCAATTTCCCCCAAATTTAGCTCCACTACCATGTGAGCTTTCTTACCACACCATCACAGTTTCATTGAATTCATCACAATTTCGTTCTTATTTCATAATATTCGATTATCGCAAACATGTTTCACTTTATATCGCAATGCTGCAATCTATACCCATAAATGTCAGTGTGTGTCAATCATTCCATCAGTCAGTCAATCAGTGTGTTATCCATAACCCCAAAACTATGAAACCTAGCAGCCTGAAACTTTGCATGCATATGAAGGGAGCTCCAAGGAAGTGCAAGAGTGAAAATTGGGTGTTTGGGTTAATTAAAACACCCCTTTTGAAGATAATTAACGGCCTTATTTAATTATATCGTTGATTCGGCGCATCCTCAGCCACCTTGCTCTTTAGAGTCTGAAGGCGGAAGCGTCGGCGGTAACCTCGCTCTCCCTCGCTGGGGTCGTAATTCGGCATTTTGTTCGGCCTGCTCAACAATGCCTTGAGTTGGAACAGGCCACAACGGTTTATTAATGATAAAGTGCTCAAAATGTTTTGTTTTTTTTCCACTTTCTTCAATGATATCATCAAATTCCTCATATACATACCTATGAATCGCTGTATACATTTGCTTTTGTAAGTGCTATAGTTTTCAAATTAGGAGCTTGGAGTGATTTCAAACATTATCTGATGCAATTTTCCACGATGTTCTCTCACGGACTAATTCAAGTACATAATAGAAATATAATTTGAGTTTGGAGGATTGGATCACATGAATTAAATAACTCAATCTTTGAGTGAAATCTAAAAATGTGAAGAAATCGGTGATGTTTCATTTTTTGCGGGTATGTGCCATTACCAATCGGGGTGTACAGTCGGCAGTTGCTCCTACGTAGAGGTACGTGGTTCATATGGGTAGATTTGGATCTGAAAAGGGACTCTCCACGGGTGTGTGTGCATGCCTGCATGCTTGGTTACAGGCGCAATGGTGTCAATGTTTCATCCCGTATATTATGATAATTATGGGTGGTGGAGGTTTTAACCTCAGCAGGGTATGAGCGATCATGTTTTCCTTTGTCCTCGTGACTTTCCAAAGCAATTGGTTATTTTATGTGAATTGGGTGTGCTTTATAAAAGTTATATGGTTTCTCTTTGTAAGTTTCAAAGCAAAATAGATTGATAACACCCGATTTCCTCACTGTTTGCCATATTAACGTGTTTTCTACATGACAGAGCCAAATTTTTTCCACCCGTCACACGACGATTGTGTGTGTGTGTGTGTGTGTGTGTGTGTGTGTGTGTGTGTGTGTGTGTGTGTGTGTGTGTGTGTGTGTGTGTGTGTGTGTGTGTGTGTGTGTGTGTGTGTGTGTGTGTGTGTGTTTGCCCTAAAATGTTTGCGCTATCGTGTACCGTTTTGGCTGTATTTCGGGAACATGCATACATACATATATACAAGATGAGAGTTTTAGTAATATATGGATGTATATATATATATATATATATATATATATATATATATATATATATATATATATATATATATATATATATATATATATATTGTTATGGCTGTGGAAATTCGCATTACACCATAAAGGGTCCTCAGGTGAGATATGATGTAAGTTCATGTGTAGTTAGCCCAAACCCATTGTAAAGAGGGAATATATGTGATTCATTCGGGCTGTGATTCTTCAGTTAGTCGTTTTTATTTTTCTGTCGTTAATTTGGTGCAAGAACAATAACGAACCTCGCCACAACCAACATCTCAACGATCACGCCATTCACTACACGACGCCAACAATCACGCCATTCACACCACGACGCCACCTTCCACAACTACGCTACCACATCTTCGCCACTTGCCATTCAACGAGCACTTATTCGGTCGGTTGTCGAGGGGTGGAGAGTCCTTGCTCTGTGTGTGTGTGCATCGGATCGCCCTGGGAGAAGCTCGAAACGAGGAGAGGCTCGAGACTGTCGGAGCAAGGATTGTACTGTGTGTGCATCGTCCGTTCTGTTCGTGGTTCGGTTGAGCACGGGGCTTCTCAAGCCAGTCGGTGCAGTCCCTGGACGGAGCGCCTGCCATTCCCCACCCCGTCCACACCGAGATAGCGGCGAAACCCGGTCCAGTTCCCCCAAAACCCCGTCAGAGCTGTCGGGCGGACGACGCGAGCTACGCGCGGCACGAGCTCGGTGCACCACACCAGAGGGACTCGAGGCTGCGGTCACCAAGGCTGGACGACGCGCCCAGGGAAGTCGCGACTCCATTTCTTTTGGATTCTGTGTCAATGTCTGTGGGTGGCACCAGTCTGTGAAGTAAAACTGTGTAAGTGTTGCCGTGTGTAAGTCCTATTCGGGAGTAGATCTGCATTCGTGCATTGCTTTTGTTTCTTTACCACTGCATACGTGTGTTTCTTTGGTTTTATTGTATTCCTGTGTATCGCTTTTGGTGTATTACTCTATTATACGTGCCTTCCGTGCTACCATGTGGTGCTGAATAAATGTGCTTGTCCAATTGTTCCCGCTTTGCTTCGTCTCCTTCTTTTAATTGACTCTCCATCCTGCATCACGTAAGGGATTCGTAGTGGGTTTCAACATCCCGGTAATTAATCGGAACCGTCAAGGCCGTCGATAACTCCGCTCAATTATCCCTGTAATACGGAACGAACCGCTTTAGCGGTTCGTGTCCGGAGTCGGCCTGTGGCGTGGTCCCATCCCTCGGCAGATTACCCGTGCGAGTACCATAGGTATATCGACTTTCGGCGATTCACCCTATCTCGTGCGGGTGGACTGCGGACTGGGTGGTGGTGGGGTTAAACCCCCACCCGTGACTGGTTTCTGGCGGTAGTCCCAGGAGGGTCACGACTGAATTGTCCGTCCGGTGGGCGACGCGGTCGCGATTCGAGTTACGTGGCCGATCGCACACCGGGCGGGCCAGAATTCGCAGCAATATATATATATATATATATATATATATATATATATATATATATATATATATATATATATATTGTTACGGTTGTGGAAATTCACAGAACACCAGTCAGGTTCCCCAGAGGTCAGTTATTTCGATAAGTGTGTGTTCCAGGTTAGAACTCCCCACTGATGTATCAAAGACATTATTCCTGTGCCGGGCTGTGCATCTTTGAGTTAGCCGTTATTCTGTCTCTATCTTTTATTTTAAAACAAACACATCGTCACACCAACAACAACGATTTCAACCACATCCGTGTTTGATCGGCGATTTCAACCACGTCCGCGTGGGATCAGCGATTTCAACCACGTCCGCGTGTGATCAGCGATTTCCACCACGTCCGCGTGTGATCAGCGATTTCAACCACGTCCGCGTGTGATCAGCGATTTCAACCACGTCCGCGTGTGATCAGCGATTTCAACCACGTCCGCGTGTGATCGGCGATTTCAACCACGTCCGCGTGTGATCGGCGATTTCAACCACGTCCGCGTGTGAGAGGGGCGGATACAGCCTGGGTGAAGGTTCAAAGGTGAAAAGGGGGAAGGTGCCGATTTCGGGTGGCGAAGCCCACAGCGGCCCCTCCCCTTGGGGCTATAAAAAGCCGCGTTCGCTCGCCGACAAGGCAGTTGAGTGGTTGGAAAGACGCCGAGTCGTCGGTTGAGCAGTTTGGCGGGTCGCAGTGGAGGAGTTGGACATTCGGCTGTAACCAGGCGAGTGGAGTGGAGTTCGTTGGTCGGAGGAGTTGAG
>NC_140971.1:69801319-69906319 GCF_056783735.1 Eptatretus burgeri
GTGGGATAGGGTTGTTCGCCAAATTCGACCTACCTAAGTACCCACACGGAGGGTAGACCGGGCGATCGCACCTCGCCGCAGGTCGACTTCGTACACGGGCCACTTTAAGCGACCCGTTCCGTACTATCGGGATAACCGAGCGGTGTTATCGTCAACCTCGACGGTTCCGATTAATTATCGGGCGTATTTAGCCCACGACCAACCCTTTACGTGAAGTAAGATGGAGATTCAATTAAAGAAAAGACGAAGCGAAACGGGAAAAACAGTTCAACATAAAGCACATTTATTCCGCGGCAAACGGAAAGCACACATATACAATTACAACAATTATGCACCAAAAGCAAATGTAAAAGTAACACAACAATTATGCACAAAAAGCAAATGCAACAAAAGAGACACAATGCAGATCTAGTACCGACTACGCGAGCACACGGCAACACTTACACAGTTTTACTTCACAGACGGCGCCGACAACACATATACTCCAAAGCAAAAGAAAAAGGAAGAGGCCACCCTCAACTACAAGGGGGCAGACGGGCCTGGGGCCGAGACCGCGTCGAGCCTACCCGTCTGGTGATGAGCCGCAAAATGGCGGCGGCGCCCCGACTCCACGGGCCTCGCTGGCACTGCCTGGAATGGGGTGGGAACGGGGCCCCCTTCTCACACTATCTCAGCGCGGGGGGAAATAGGGGGGGTTGTTGATGCTCGGGGGAAGGAGGATATCTGGCTGGCTTGGGTCCCGTGACGAGCGACGCCACTGCGACCTCGACCGCGTTACCGGCCTCCCCTCTCCGCAGATCCCCGACTCTGACACGAGCGCAGACCTCCACAAAGCTTCTTGGCTTCTCCAGCCTCTCCGGACCCCGACAAACACTCTCTCGACTGATTTCGCCGCCGCCACAACTCTCCAACTCTTCCGAAACACTCAACTCTTCAACTCTTCCCAACTGCCTCGATTCGCTCCGCGCTCGGCGCTTTATAGTCCGACAGGAGAAATCATATGCAGATTTTTGGATCAGGAACGGCTCGGGGGCGGAGCCACGCTCCCCATTGGACAGAGGAAAAGTGGGCGTGAATCATTCTTGATCCGATTTCTCGGAAAGGCCGCTTTTTGCACCCGCTGCTCGGTGCGCGCCCTGTACGAGTCCAGGATCGGTGCCCACAAGCGGCGCGGGAATGGCGGTGATGCGATGGTTGCGAGAGCGAGATGTGACGGTAAAGGTCGTGGCTGTTGGCGTTGTTGTTGTTGTTGTGAAGCGGCGTTGCGGTTGGTGGTTGTTGTGTGATGGCTGTTGAAACGTGGTTGGTGGTGGTAGTAATGGCGGTTGGTCCAAAATAAAGATAGTAAAAGAAAAACGGCTATCTAAAAGGTTCGCAGCCCGAATGAATGACATTTATTCCCTCTAAACAACGGGTTTGGGCTAACTACACATATACTTACAGAGATATCTCACCTATGGGACCTGAATGGTGGTTTGCGAATTTCCTCAACCACAACACTACCCCCTCCCCTTTTTACAGACTCGTCCCGAGTCGTCAAATTTTCGTGTGCCATCATGTGTAGTTCTCCCCTAGTACATTTTACCTACGGATCCCTGAGTGCGACATTCATGGTATTCGTGTCCCCAAAATAAATAACCTGAGGGCTGAGTAACTACCTAAACAAACTCACTCACACGGACGACTTAAATAAAATTGCCGGCGCTAAGACAGACATGCCGGGGGCGCACTCATATGTACAGTACATCTTAACCTTAACTTACAAATTTTACACTAAACCATGGCCCAGGATCAATGAACTCTGCAAAAAGAAAGCAGTTAGCAGGGAGCCAGGCTGCTCGCATGCAGTCTCTGACTCAAACAATGCAGGTGACAGGGAACGTGGCCGGCTGCTCACACGCAGTCCAAGGCCTTCCCTTTTGAACTGAACGCAGTGAACCACAACGGTGCATGAGCTGCACAAACGCTGTCTCCGTGCCAGCTCAAGTGGCACACACAATGAACACAACGAATGGATGGATGAATGGATGGACGCAAACACAGTGCACGGGCTGCCACTGCAGGCCCGTGTTGTAGCTGCCAACAGAGCAGTTCTCGCAGCTTGCAAACTGTTGCTTTCTGATCCTGGCGCACATGGCAATGAACAGGGGGGGGCAAAGCAAAAATTGAACGGGGTTGGTGAACAGGGGCAGTGGGCATGGCATGGCAAAGGTGATCAGGCAAACAGCCTGCAGAACAAGGCCGCTGCAGGCAAACACAGCCGGCAGATGAACTGGCCGGCACAGGCCTTGCAGAAAACAGCTGCAGACGATCCAGCCGGCACAGGCCTTGCAGCACATCAGCTGCAGTCGATCCAGCCGGCACAGGCCTTGCAGCAAAACAACAGCTGCCGATGAAGCTGGCCAGCCTTCGCCGTTCAGTGGAGGTTGGTGGAGGGAGTGCGGTGGTGCTGGCCACTCGGAAGGCGGGCTCGGACCTACTCGACGGTCTCCCTCCCAACCTATCGCCTTTGCCTGTCACTGTCTATACCCACTCCCTTAATTTGTCAAACCCCAATTTAGCCCCAACTTTTTTTTTGTCACTGTCCTGTCCTGTCACCCAACCTATCCTGTCACCTAGCCTACTCCCAACCCCTACGTTCCCTTCCCGGTGGGGAACAAGGGAGAGCTAGCGTCCTGTGCCGAGGCCCAACGAAGCCTCAGGATGGCCTCCCCAGACTTCAGCGATCTATAACCAAAGTGGGTCCAGCGGCCCACAACGAGAGCGAGGGGATGGATGGTGCGGAGGGGTACACTTCCTAATCTACCCTATCCATTTAACTGTTAAACTACCCCGGGGCTTTCAACAAGCGCCTCTCGCTTAAACTATTGGTTCTATAAACCCAGATTCCCGTCGCCTGTGTTAGTGTCCTTACAATTTCGGGCCTCGCCCCCCAATTTTCTTCCCGTGCCCTCACACGGTCTCATGGCTGGGACGCGTGGCTCCCTTTGGCAGGCACGACCCTCTGCCGAATCTCCAGCTATGGCACCCCCGGGCACTACACTGCCTCCGAGCCTACCAGCTCCCTTAACACCGGGGAGTGCCCCCCATGGCACCTCCCCTGAAACGCACACGTGGCAGGCTGGCTTCCCAGGCCCCTTTCCGTGGGTCACCCGTGCCCACAACACTGCCCACGCGGCTAACGGCGCCCCGGGCCCCCGCACCAAGCGGGCGCACCCGTGCCCACTACGCTATCCCGGCCCCCCATGGGCCCTTGGCCTACCACGGCCGACTAGCCTGGTGCCCGGGGTACCCATTCAGCGATACTCACCTTTCGCAGCCACGCTCCCAGCCCGTCAACAGGGCTCCTGCACCCCTCCAAACAGGTTTCGAGCCTACTTCCCCACCAACAACAAAACGACCTCCATTTTGTAAATTTGACTAACCCCCTAACTCACTCTACACTGACCCCGGGGTCCCTTGGGCGGGAGTCACTCCTCCCCCCAATCACTCATCGCACCATGCAGTCCCCATTCGCTCCATACACACAGACCCGCTGGCCTCACTCACTCACCAAGTACTCACCTCACAACTCTTCAACACACACACCGCTGAACTCTGCCATCCTGCTAACTACATCCCCTAACTAACTCGTGCTCCCACGTCGTCCCTTACACTACAGCACGTTCCTTTTAACACTACGTAGCTAAACTACGTCCCTTCTATACGTTCGCAAGTCTGTCTCTGTCTCCAAATCCTTATTTCCCATTTTCCCACCCTAAATCTCAACTAAAATCCCTCTAACTCGTCCATTCCATGGGCCCCATGAGGAGTTACCCCTGCCCCAATGGAGCCGGTCTAGCTAAGCTAACCCTTCCCTCTAACTAGTTTCCATCCTGTGCCCTGGCCAAGGAGATCATCCACCCCTTGCCCGGGAATCCTGTTCACCCGAAAGCGAGGCTTGATTATTTTTTTTCAAATTTTGCGCATCACCAGCGCGGCAACTCACAGCTCGTGCACTTTGCACCTGCCCGTGACGTCATGCAGCTGCACGTGTACCTCGTCCCTCCTTAGACGGTGCCATCCGGCAGGGATACCCCTCCGGCCGGATTCCAACCCCACGTGCAGCCATGACGTCACCGTTCGCATAAAAAAAAAACAAGCCCCACGTCTCGAGGGGTTCCCCACGCGAACACATGTGCTTTGCCCGTTGGAGCTTAACACACACTCGCCCGCGTAGAGAACCCATCCGGTCCAAATCCATAATCCTGCCTAAACTTTGTCCGTCCGCAGGATCGGCAAATCCACCGCGTGCGTTTCCGGACCGGGACTTCACTCTCGCAAGCGAGCACGTGGGGGCCTCGTGCGTTGCACAGCACGGACCTCGCGCTCGCTGCTGGGCGAACCCGGCACGGTCCCCGAAACAGCTCCAGCCGCTACCCGGCTTTTGTCCCTCTGTCGCAGTCTCCGTCGCCATTCGACCCACGCACTCCCGCGTGCCACGACGCTCATACACCATTCCATTACATTCACCCCGGGAGACGCGGCTGCATGTTCACACATGCCCACCGACATCTCCCTCACACACAGCGACCTTGCACACGCTGTCTCTCTCACACTCGGCCGCTCACTCACGCATGCCATTTCCCTTGCACACGTGGCTCCACTCACTCGCGGCCTTTCACTCACTCGTGCCATTTCCCTCACACAAACCATACCACTCACACACGCGGGGGCACTCATCCGCGGTGCCTCACTCATACACCGTGCCTCACTCACACACGCGGGGGCACTCATCCGCGGTGCCTCACTCATACACCGTGCCTCACTCACACACGCGGGGGCACTCAACCGCGGTGTTTCACTCACACACAGCGCGCTGGGAAGCACGCCCTTCTGCACACTTACCACCACACCACTCACACACGGGGTCGCTTCCACACACGGGGTCTTTGTCACCCACCCGGTCGCTCTCACACACGCCCTTGCACCCACGCTATGCGTGCGTTGCAGCACGCATTTCGCCACACTCGTGAACACACACCTCGACACCACACACACCGGGACAACCACACTGGGGATTCGTGTCCCCACAAGGGTCTCCGGGGCCTCTATACCCCCCAAGCTCTCCGTGCACCTGTCCACAGCACCCGTCCCCTCAACCTCGCAAAGCACGACCGAACCCACCTGGTCGTGACTCGCCTCAAGGGGGAATACTCCCTCCCCTCGTTCCTGAAGGAGGCTATCCTGCTGCTCGCACCGGGTCCCTGCACGGTCCGCCAGCTCACCCCCATTATCCTCCACCACCTCCGTGTGTGTGTGTTCGTCTTTAGTTTCTTCCACCCCGTTTTCATCGTGTAGTCTTTCCTCTATCGTTCCCATCTCCCGTGTCTCTGTACATTTATTAGTTTCTGTTGTCCCCTCGTGTCTATTAGTCTCTGCTTCTTTCTGGCGTCTTTCCCTTATCTTTATGTAGGTCAACCTTGCTTTCTCCTTAAGTCGCTCCCGTCCTTCCCTCTGTTTCACTCCTTGCTCTTTCACGATCTCCGCGTACCTCATCCTTGCTTTCCGTCTTAATTGTTCTTTTCTCTCCCTCGCAATTCCTTTCACCTCGTCTCTTATCTCCCTCGTGCACGTCTCCGTCACCCCAATTAGTTTTTCCCTCTCAGTCACCGTCACGCTTCTCGCCCAACATGTCCCCCAAATTATTTTCTCCTTACCCGCCTCCACCGCGGGCCCGACAGCCGTTGCACTCCCTCCCAGCTCGTTCGCTCCCACACGTGGAGTCGCCATTTTAAACTCCCTGGTAACGGCCTTCATGCCCGCCTGCAGGCTTCGGCCCATATTCTGCGTCTCACCCCGCAGCTCTTTCATTTCTTCCTTCATTTTGAGTGCGTTTGTTCCATATTCACCTTCACTTCGTTTGTGTTCCATCTTTTCCATCCATCTTTTCGTTCATGCGTTTTATTTCGTTTGTGTTTGTATACATTTTTGTTTTCACTTCGTTCATTTTCTTGTTCATGCCTTTCATTTCGTTTGTGTTTGTATCCATTTTCGTTTTCATTTCGTGCATGTCCCCACTGATTCCTGCCAGCATGGCGCATAGCTGGGCCATGTCGGGTGCACTCAGCTGAGCCGATTCAGCAAGGATCGGGGGGTTTTGGCGGAGAGGGGGAGGGAGGTGTCATACACCGCGGCCGCCGCCGCACCTATTTCGGGCTCTGGGTTCAGTTGGGGGAGTTCGTGTTCCTGCACAACCAACATTTCCTGCATGGGGTTTTCATCCTGGACCATGGATTCTACACATTCTAAATCCATTTCTAATACCCCCGGCTCCCGCTCGCCTTGAGACGCCATCTTATTTCTCGTAAAGGGTTAATTTGAATCGCTCGTAATTTGGAGGGAATCGGGGGTCGCTCCTCTCACCCCTGGACCGATTCCCGTGAATTTAGCTGGAGACAGGAGAGCCCGTTTTCCCGCTCTCCGACACCAGTGCCGCGAGGAGGGGGATGGGTTTGTGTCCCACTCCTGACAACAGTGTTGCGTTTTCGCGCCCGCCGGCGTGCGAGCGGCCACGTAACTCGAATCGCGGCACGTCGCCCACCGGACGGACAATCCCGTCGTGACCCTCTCGGACTAACGCCGGGAACTAGTCACGGGTGGGCCTTTCGGCCTCACCACGATCGTGCCAATCGCCCCCCCCTGCGTGGGATAGGGTTGTTCGCCAAATTCGACCTACCTAAGTACCCACACGGAGGGTAGACCGGGCGATCGCACCTCGCCGCAGGTCGACTTCGGACACGGGCCACTTTAAGCGACCCGTTCCGTACTATCGGGATAACCGAGCGGTGTTATCGTCAACCTCGACGGTTCCGATTAATTATCGGGCGTATTTAGCCCACGACCAACCCTTTACGTGAAGTAAGATGGAGATTCAATTAAAGAAAAGACGAAGCGAAACGGGAAAAACAGTTCAACATAAAGCACGTTTATTCCGCGGCAAACGGAAAGCACACATATACAATTACAACAATTATGCACCAAAAGCAAATGTAAAAGTAACACAACAATTATGTACAAAAAGCAAATGCAACAAAAGAGACACAATGCAGATCTAGTACCGACTACGCGAGCACATGGCAACACTTACACAGTTTTACTTCACAGACGGTGCCGACAACACATATACTCCAAAGCAAAAGAAAAAGGAAGAGGCCACCCTCAACTACAAGGGGGCAGACGGGCCGGGGGCCGAGACCGCGTCGAGCCTACCCGTCTGGTGATGAGCCGCAAAATGGCGGCGGCGCCCCGACTCCGCGGTCCTCGCTGGCACTGCCTGGAATGGGGTGGGAACGGGGCCCCCTTCTCACACTATCTCAGCGCGGGGGGAAACAGGGGGGGGTTGTTGATGCTCGGGGGAAGGAGGATATCTGGCTGGCTTGGGTCCCGCGACGAGCGACGCCACTGCGACCTCGACCGCGTTACCGGCCTCCCCTCTCCGCAGCTCCCCGACTCTGACACGAGCGCAGACCTCCACAAAGCTTCTTGGCTTCTCCAGCCTCTCCGGACCCCGACAAACACTCTCTCGGCTGATTTCGCCGCCGCCACAACTCTCCAACTCTTCCGAAACACTCAACTCTTCAACTCTTCCCAACTGCCTCGATTCGCTCTGCGCTCGGCGCTTTATAGTCCGACAGGAGAAATCATATGCAGATTTTTGGATCAGGAACGGCTCGGGGGCGGAGCCACGCTCCCCATTGGACAGAGGAAAAGTGGGCGTGAATCATTCTTGATCCGATTTCTCGGAAAGGCCGCTTTTTGCACCCGCTGCTCGGTGCGCGCCCTGTACGAGTCCAGGATCGGTGCCCACAAGCGGCGCGGGAATGGCGGTGATGCGATGGTTGCGAGAGCGAGATGTGACGGTAAAGGTCGTGGCTGTTGGCGTTGTTGTTGTTGTTGTGAAGCGGCGTTGCGGTTGGTGGTTGTTGTGTGATGGCTGTTGAGACGTGGTTGGTGGTGGTAGTAATGGCGGTTGGTCCAAAATAAAGATAGTAAAAGAAAAACGACTATCTAAAAGGGTCGCAGCCCGAATGAATGACATTTATTCCCTCTAAACAATGGGTTTGGGCTAACTACACATATACTTACAGAGATATCTCACCTATGGGACCTGAATGGTGGTTTGCGAATTTCCTCAACCACAACAATATGTATTTGTTTCAATATATATAAATGTATATAAAATATATATCATTTATGTATTAAAATATATATATATATATATATATATATATATATATATTTATGTAATTGTCTGTATATAAATGTGTACATCAATATATATATATATATATATATATATATATATATATATATATATATATAGTGAGTCAAAAGTAGCGCCCGATTTCTCTTTTTTCGGCTGTCAGATTCTTTCTGGGAAGTCATGTTGTTAATAATTGTCTTGCAGATTATTAATATTCGTAATTTATTTATTTTTGATTTTGTTTTGCAGGTTATTGCTGCGAGTTTGGAAAGTTACTGAATTTGCACAAAATTGAACTATGAATTACCTTTTAATGAATCAACGCATTGCGGCCGTGAAACATTACTACAAATGTAATGAACAACCAACGATGGCAGCATGCCGTTTGGCACAGGAATTCGATATTAACCCACCTCAGGGAAGAAACATACGATTCATTATCGAGAAATTTGAAGCAACAGGATCATAGCCACTGCAAAGAAGTCCGGTCGTCTGAAAATGGCAACGAATGTAGCTAAGGCTGAAGAAGCCATCAGAAGACTGGAACAAAGTCCGTAAAAGTCAACTCGCCGTTTATCTGCAGAGTTGGAAGTGAGCCAATCAAGTGTTATCCGTATCGTTCACCAGAAAAAATGGAAACCTTACATCCATGCTTACTGCATGCTCTTCATGATGGAGATGACGACCGCCATCTTCAATTTTGCGAAGAGTTCTTAGCTAAACTTCACGAGGAGGATACAATGCTAGACAACATCTGGTGGTCAGATGAGGTATGTTTTAAGCTTAATGGCACAATTAACAGACACAATTGTGTCTACTGGGCTGCGAATAACCCAAGAGTGACAGTTGAGAAGGAGGTAAATTTACCTGGAGTAACAGTTTGAGCAGCCATATCTCCATTAGGGATAATTGGACCCTTTTTCTTTGAGGGATGTCACTGCAGAAATTTACCTGGATATGCTGCAAACCTTCTTTTGGCCCAGGGTACAAGATCAGGACTTTTATTTCCAGCATGATGGAGCTCCACCTCATTATGGACGTTATGTTCATCAGTGGCTTGATGAAAACTTTCCCAAAAGTGGATCGGCCGCCGCAGTCCGATCGAGTGGCCGGCATGCTCCCCAGACCTTACACCTCCAGATTTCTTTCTTTGGGGGGGCTCATGAAAGACCTTGTTTGTCGTGAAAAGCCTTGTACCATTCAGGAATTGAAGGCTCAAATCACTGCAAAGTTTGAGGAAATTGATATCGAACTCTGCAGACGTGTGTGCCGCTCTGTGCCTGCTCGGCTGCAATTGTGCATCGATCACGAGGGAGGGCACTTTGAAAATTGCTAGTAAAACAGCTTGGTGCAGTTCCATAATAATTTTTTTATTGAATACATGGTTCGACAAACATGTCATTCATTTATTTCTACCTTCTTGTACACTGTAATACAAATGGCAAACAAACAATCAACTGACAGAAATCAGGCGCTACTTCTGACACCTTGGTATATACATTATATATATATATATATATATATATATATATATATATATATATATATATATATTTATATACGTATATAATTGTAAAGCAGGATTGTCTGTCCGTCTGTCCCCCAACTTCACCCTCAGTTTTGGGGGTAGCCCCAAACCTTCTGTGGAACGTTTTGGGGTCACAGCAGATGCCCTAATGTGGGTGGGAGGTTTCATAAATACTTCAACACAATCATACTAACACTATCGATAACACTATCGATCCGGGAGTAAACACAATCCCGGGTTCAGCAGAAACATTCGCTGGTTTGATAATATCTCAATACAATTGTGATTCTGGGTTTCCACACGAACGACCCCACTTTTATCTATTCCAAGGTCGGTGGGAGGTTTCATAAATTTCTCAATACAATTATGATTTAAATTTTTAATCCGTATGAAGTGTTTTATATCTGTCCTTTCTCGCTGGCAGATTCATCTGTGTTGGTTCTCAAATGAGAACAGCGTCTATATTTGTTTACCTCACGAGTGTTTGTATTTTGTTATATTCATGGTATAGTTTTTACCTCTGCCACCGAAGGTGAAGGGGGTTATGTTTTAACCCCACCCTGTCTGTTTATGACCCTCGCCGAAGGAGAGGATATTGCATTTGGATCCATTTATTACTTGCAAAATCGAAGATTTTTCAAGTACATTGGTTAGTCGATTTTGTTTTTCTGTCTGTCTATCTGTCTGTTTGTCGCCTACAGGTTACAATTTCAAACCTATCTACATGAAACTTCACCACATGGTAGAGTTTGTCATCAGGCAGAAGCCTATTGTTTTTTGAGATGTAAAGATCAAAAAGTCAACATTGGCCAAAGGTCAACAACTTAGGCGAGATTTCTAATATAAAATCCTCAATTTTCATCCGATTGACTTGCAATTAAAAGAGGATTTATATTTCAGGTCAATCAATTCAATCAACCAATTATTTTTTAAGGTCAGCACACAACAAAAGGTCAAAAAGTAAGATGGTATTTCTAAAATCCTCAATTTTCATCTGATTGACTTGAAATTAAGAGGATTTATATTTCAGGTCAATGAATTCAATCAACCAATTATTTTTAAGGTCAGCACACAACAAAAGGTCAAAAAGTAAGATGGTATTTCTAAAATCCTCAATTTTCATCTGATTGACTGGAAATTTGAAGAGGATTGATATTTCATGTCACTGAATTCAACCAGCCAATTATTTTGGAGGTCAACATTGACCAAAAGTTCAACAGAGGCCGAGTTTCTAAAATTGTCAATTTTCATCCGATTCACTTGAAATTTGAAGAGGAGTTGCATATTTGGTCATTGAATTCAACCACCAATTATTTTTGACATCAAATTTGTTTTATGGATTTTGCAAGTATCGTGCTCTGCACGACATCATCTTCTTGTTTGTTTGTCTGTTTGGCCACACAGAACTTTCGTGTTTTTCTCCACAACCGCTTGTCGGATTGAGACAATTTTCACCATTGGTGCGACTACTCATGTAGAATGTTTTAATGATAATTATGTTGTCATAGGTCACGTTTTGTGGCAGCCATGTTGAAAAATGGGAAAAAAAAAAACTTTGGACCTCTGTCTCTCTGTAACCGCACCATGAAAAAAAAATTGCAACTTGGCACATAGCAAGTACTCAACGCGAATTAGTGTAATTTTTATGACGTCATAGATGCCTTCATTATGATGTCATAATTGCATATGTAGAACTCTACATCCGATCAGTATGAAAATCTTTGAGGGTCATCTATGGATATAATGGTCCACAAACATTTTGGAATGACACCATCGGTCACGTGATTTGGCAGCCATATTGTTTTTTCACTGAACCAGTCATCACTGCCAGCATTTATAAAGTGGCAGTTCTAATTATGTCTCTTATTAATTACATAACACACTAGTACACAAATGCCACATAAAATCCACCACACAAAACTACACAAACACCACACAACACAACACACAAAACAAATCCTGGCGAGGGTCCGCAATCTGTGATTGCTCTTTTTCTTGTTAATTACCGGAATCCTTCGGATTTCAGCAATTATGTTGGTCGGTTGTGTGTGTCATTCTGTGTGTCTGTCTGTCTGTTTGTTTGTGTGTTTGTTTACCCTGTAGCAGCCACACCGTTTCAGCGATCATGACCAAACTGGGTACAGACGTCGGCCATGGTCCAACTTAGACACGTCGTTTTTGGTGAATCGAGGTCAAAGGTCAAGGTCACGCTCAAAGAAAAACCGAAATTCTTATTTTCGTAATAACGTCCGCTAAAATGGTCGTATCGACTTCAAACCAAATCCAAAATGTGCATCTTCCAATTCTGCATCCAAGCATATGTCTCATTGGGGTGTCACACCAACACCCTTCTTAGCGGTCGGGGGTCAAATGTCAGGGGGGTTGGGTCAAAACTTTCAAATTGCGATAAAAACGCAATTTCAAGTCCGATTGACTTCCAAGTTATGATCATGACCAAACTAAGTGCTATAACTCATTAAACAGTAGCACTATCGACTTATAAGAACCAAATTGATTTCCAGGTTTTTGTTTTTTCAGAGATCATGGAGATATGACAAAGTTATTCCAGCAATTCCTTGCTCAACGAGCAATTTCATTTGCTTGTTTGTGTGCAGGATATCTCAAAAAGTGGTGGACGGATCCGGATAAAATTTGGAAGGCAGGTCGGGTGTGTGACAAGGGCGAAGCGATTCGATTTTGGTTACGATCTGGATCCGGAACCGACTACTGTAATTTTAAGTGATTCTTCACCAATGAGAGATCGGGAAAAAATGATACACAGCACGATATCTCAAAAAGTTGTGGACGGATTCGGACGAAACATGGTGGACACGTTGGGCGTGTGACAAGGAAGAATCGATTCAATTTTGGTGAAGATCCGAATCCGGATCTGATAATTTTTTAAGTGATTCTTCACCATCGAGAGGTAGGGCTAAACAAATACAAAGACTGGTCTCAAAAAGTTGTGGATGGATCCGGATGAAATTTGGTGGACACATTGGGCATGTGACAAGGAAGAATCAATTCAATTTTGGTGAACATCCAAATCCGGATCCGATAATTTTTTCAGTGATTCTTCACCATTGAGAGACTGGGCTAAACTAATATATAGCACGATATCTCAAAAAGTTGTGGATGGATTCAGATGAAAGTTGGTAGACAGGTTGGGTGTGTGACCGCGACAAATTGGTTCAATTTTGGTGAAGATCGGAATCCGGATCCGGATACGTGAATTATTTAATTTTCAAAGTGATTCTTCACCATTGAGAGATGAGGCCAAAAACGATATAGTCCTGTATAGGATGATATTTCAAAAATGTATTGGGCCCGATATGTTCTCGTGGATCAAACATTACATGGTGGAGGTATGCGCTCCCCGAGTGCCCTTCCAATTTGTGATTGGAATGATGCTGAAAATATAAAGAATGTGATGAGCACTCCGCCATTCCCCATTAGACACAGTCCACACCAAAGCGTCGCCTCCAACACAGACTAGGCCTCAGCCCAGTGACTCTGTCAAACAGACAAAGATTATATGGTCATCATCAGTTTAACATCAAACGGAACCACCAATCCAGATTTCGGGTTTATTTGCTCTCACCAGGTTGGCATACTGTTAAATATCGAACCAATAAAGACCACATTCATCATTTATGCTTCAGATGCACCGTGTGTGTGGACTGTGATGTGGACTGTGCTCAATGGGGATCCGCAGAATGCTCGTCACACTCCACATGTTTTGATTTTCCGGCTGATCACATCACGCGCCTTCTGGTTGAATGGTTTGCATTCGCAGGAACAATTGTCTGGGTGGGAGACGGATGGTTGTTCTGTGCGGATTATGCGGTTTTACCGTGTGAGACATAATCCTTAGTGCTGCTCACCATAACAGTTATGAGGTGCATCTGATGTATAAACGACAAATGTGGTCTTTATTGGCATGCCATCCTGATGAGAGCAAATAAGCTCGAAATCTGGATCAGTGGTAACATTTGACGGTTAACTGATGATCATATAATCTTTGTCTATTTGATAGTCACCAGGCCAAGGCCTTGATGTTGGAGGTGATGCTATGGTTTGGACTATGTCCAATGAGCATCAAAAAAAAAAACACACTCTCTCTCAACTAGTATGTGTGTAAAATAGACACATCCATAGAGCGTGTTCTGGAAAGACCTGAACAACTTCGGTTGTTAATATTGTCGTGGAGTTGGTGGTCCAGGTTAAACCCTCCAACCCAAACTGTGGTGATGGGTGGTCAACACCACCAGCCTGGATAGCCAATAGGAGGTGGACACTGATCCTCAGAGATTATAACACGTGCACGAGGGGCGGGGTGCAATGGCAGAGCGACCTGGCAGGGGGAAGCACAGCACAGGGGAGTTTATACTCAAACCCCATGACAAATATATGTACACAACATAAATAACTATGGAATTTCACGAAAATAGACGCATATTTACAAACGACAATAATCAGAATATAATAATGTTGTTCATCTTTCGGCTGCTCCCATTAGGGGTCGCCACAGCGGATCATCCGTTATGATCCGCATACTGATTTGGCACAGGTTTTACGCCGGATGCCCTTCCTGACGCAACCCTGGTCGCCTCTTATGACACAGGGATAAGGATGGGGTTTCACCATGATTCCAGGCTGCCCTACACCCTCTCATAGCGCGGCTCAGCACAGAGCTCCCACCCTCAAGCGATCCTCCAACCCAAGCCTCCAAGTAGCTGGATTACAGGCGTACGCCACTACGCCCGGTAATCAGAATATAATAATATGTAAGGTAAACTAAAGTCTAAGTCAAGGTGCCTCTACACACAGACTTAAATACAGACATGGGGAAATGAAATAAAATAAAATCCTTCCTTTATTCTGGCACTAAGCTTGATACAGAGATGGTCTTTATGAAGGTGGAATTGAGGCGCTTCGTTTCGCACGTGTAGACCCATACAAAATGGCGCTGAGCCACTCTCTTGCAGTGGGAACGATCATCAGGTAATTTGTGAGCAGTATTCAACACCAAGGCTCAGAGACCCTGTGCAGCTGCTTCGTGCGTCAATAGTCCTCACCGACCCACTGTTTGACATACACAAGGCTCCAAAGTCCGTCTCTCATGACCCAACCAAGAACCAATGGCCAACGTCTTGCTCAGTAAGCCAGCCAAATTGCCTCAGCACGAATACAAGAATTGTGCCATCTTCTTCATGTGTCGAAGGAAAGCCAGCTGTAAAGCCCTGTTCTTACAGGCCATCTCCGAGCTACGCTCTTTCTCGACCTCACCGTGTGCGTCCCTCACTCTGCACTCATGCGTTCCTCCTTGCTATGAGCTGCTTCTCTGTCCTCTCTGATCGCCTGCCTCCTACACACTCTTTTTCCTCCTGCCATTCACGTCACGCCCATCATCAGACTTGGGGGCGTGACTTCGCCCATCACCCTTGGAGGCGGGGCTTCTTCCTACTTGGTCATGCAGCCCGGTTGTAATACAAAAAAATAGGGAAAAAATCACAGGGGTGTAATTACATACGGGGGAACATATCCTTAATCCCTATCTAATTGACACTGCACCACCCCCGTGGTGACACGTAACACTTAAGCTCACAGTTTCCCTGCTTAATTACATTGAGATGTCTCCTTCACATCCACGGACCAAACAACTCTGTTCAATCCTAACTGTCGCATTAAATTCCTCCATCTACCTCTCCAACCATAACAATATATTGAGAACTACAAATGATACAATGATACAGAAGCTCATAAAGTTTTGTGCACACCATCAATACACTTCCATGTGAGCTCGGTTTGTCACGCGCAGGACGTAAAAGTGGTACACGAGTTCTTGCCAAGTTTGGCTCAGCATGTTTGCATCCACCAGTGTGCATGCAGCTGTGATCCGAGAACGAAGATCCTGCAGGTTTGCCACCTTGGTGTTGCAGACAACATCTTTGACAAACCCCTCCAGAATAAAAATCAAGGGGGGTTATGTCTGGTGATCGTCAAATAGTCGAGTCAACATTACATGTATGAAGTTGATATTCTGAGTTTCTTGCATTTATTGATACAATCTTTGGACACGTGTATTTATGTCAATGCATAGAATAAAGAAATTTATGAACATTTGATGAAAGTCTAAATGATGTGGTACAAAGCAATGGAAGTATCATTCTGAGGATGTCAAACTGACTGCATGTGACAGAGAATGCGAGTGAGAACCATCCAGGGAAGCGTGTACACCAGTAGGAGTGGGATGAAGTTCTCCGGTCGCTCGTCCGAGAAGCTGCTTGTGGCCGATTCCAACGTGGTGTTGTGTGGCTCGTATAGGTAAATGAGTGCACAGGCATTGCTAAAAATGCAAAGCATAATCACAGCACCTACAGCTACTGCACACTCACAAATTGTTTCATTAAATAAAAATTTTTTCAAAAACATTTCTTTAGATTTAGACAAGATAGTGCAGTCAGTGGTGTCATGGTAAGAGCGTCCGCTCCGAGTTTGGTGGTTCAAACCCTGGCCGAGTCATACCAAAGAATTTAAAAATGGTACGTGCTGCTTTTCTTGCTTGACGTTCAGCATTTCAAAGGATAAGAGCACGGACAATCCACCAAGGTTGCTGGCATTCATGGGAGGAGGAAATTCATTATTAGGAAATGCTATACCATTGTTATGGTGTTGCTGGTACGCAGGGTGCCCTAGGGAGTGACGGCACTTTCCAAAGCTCAATGGCTGTGTTTGTCTTGTCTTACAGTTCTGTGTTGTGTCTCGTGTATTCAGTTGTATGTTCCTTCTATGTGTGCGAGATGTGTGTCGCAGCTCCACTCATGTAAAAACACAACCACTGAGTTTAATCATGCAAAAAAAATTTTTTTTAATTTAAATCGACAAAATATTGCATTTCATATTTTTAGTTTCTGTCAAAGTTCGCTGTACGTAGTGTCAGGTGTGAACTTCAACAAGCATAAGGGACAAAGATAAATTCAGTGAACTGTCAAACATTCAATTTATGTTCGCTTTTGCATTTAGATACAGTTTTCTTAGTCACTACAAACATTTCCTTCAAGTTTCAACAGTTAAATTATATAAACAACATCCAGACTGGTGGTTGCTGAATTAACACCAGGTGGGGTTGACTCAGCCTGTCATCCTTCCGAGGTTGGCGAAATGAGTACCCAGTGTACTGGTAATGGGGCACAGTATCAGCGGGAAGAAGAACAACAAGAACGGGAACGAGAACAAGACCAAGAACGAGAACAAGAAGAAGAACAAGGAGAAGAAGAACAAGAAGAAGAACTGGTGGTAACCTTAACACAAAAGTCTGAGTTTGACGTTGCCATTGCCATCTTATCAACGTCTCTCATGGTGCAATGATCTGATCCAAATCCCATATACTCCGTTCATTTAATGTCTACCACTATCCATCCGACATGTGATCGATGTAAATCTCCGCAAAGACTCTGAGATCACTGTTGAAAAAAAACAAAAACACTTTTCTGAACAAGTCACAAATGACATTTGCATATGCCGTGTTCAAATGTGCAGAGAACTGTCCAAACCGCACGGAACAGTGTCCCAGGGCCTCGCTAAATCACCAATCGCTTAATTTTGAGGTTGGTCTGATTATTATTTACATTCAAGTCTTTGCTGCAGATCATGATGCTTGGAGCCCAGGTTCAAATCAAATATAATGTGTGGTTTTGTCTTCATGGTTACAATTCATACAAAAGTACAATTAGATTTTCCTCATTATGTCTTATAAGACCTATTGCCTTTTCCCCTTATCCTACATGTATTGAATGTACAAGTTTCACTGTGAGCCTTAGAAACAAAGAAAAAGAAAAAGGTAAATAAATGTAGTTGAAAGCACAAGGCAGACCGGTACATGGCAGATTCATATCCTCACGGTTGGTACGTACAAACCATGTCTAACCCATTTACATTGACACAAATAAATTGATGGGTAACAACCTTCTCACATTAATGTCATGCACAGTGATGTTGCAATTATCCGAATGACAATTAATTATGAAAATGGTAACAAGTACTAGGGTGACAGTAAATAGGGTCAGTCAGAAGTTGTAAATTCGACTTATTATTAATATAAACGTCGAACTTGTCGAATAATGATTTCAAAAGTACCGTACTGGCAGTTTGGGCATTGAAATCACGTGGTGATTAGTTAAACAAGAATAATGTTACTTGTGTTATCGATTTCAGTTGAACATGAAGAGAACACCGAACCGCTTTATAGAATCGTAGACAAAAAAAACCAACTTGTCCCTGTTTATCATTGGATGACCGATCATACAAAGGAGACGTTAGATCTGTTGCGCTCACATCGAAGACAGATCAGTGGCCTCTGCTTTTTGTCTCCTCGCATGCGGTCTGGCTCCTCTGCTTTCTTAGTCCTCCGACACTATCCTGCTCTTCCAGGAAAGACCTGTTCATCCAGTAACCCAGTCCTGGTTAAACTCAAAATCCAGACTCACTACATGTCAACTCTTCATTTATTTATTTATTTTAAACCTCTTTTCTTGCATTTGTGGAATCCTCCCCACCACCCCTACTCATTCCAAGGCTGATAATTCTCACTCTTCAAGCAGCACTGCACTATCATCCCATGTCTTTCCCCAACCCTACCCACAATCTTTGCTACTTGTATTAACCGAACCGAAACCAACCATTACTTTGCAGGTTACCACATTTTTCTGTTGCTGTTCATTCATTCCGTTGCTTGGTGTGTGCAACTGTGGCTCCACTGTCAGTTGTTACTGTTTTACCCTCTGTCATCATGCTCTTCCATGAGCAACGATGTTATCCTACTATAATATGGAATAGGCAAAGCCTTGAAGCGAACGTAAAATTCTTCTTACATTCGATGCTGCAATTTCCGGTTACTTCGGCCTGGATTCGGGATCAGCGATCAAATAATGTAAATCATGATTAAAAATTATTTTTTGATGATGCGGGAGATATCTTTATTAAAATCACTGGAGGAAATATACACCATGTCTGATATTTGGGTCTTTCATGTCTCCGACGATGCGTTTATCTCCCGGGACGCATCATTCCCCACGACAAAAACCGGAAGCAAAAGGGTCATAGCAGACGACACGGATTCCAAATTGCCTGGGTATTGTGTTGTTGTTGTTGTTGTTGTTTCTTATTCTCTCATGTGCACGCGTTGAGTATGAAGCTCACTACGTTCGCAATTAAAGAAGGCAATTCTCTGCTTGTGTATATGTTTGAAAAACAGACAAAAAAAACCCCTCCAAAAACAGCACTGGGTCGATCGACACCAAATTTTGTATATGTGCTGGTAGTATACCCAGGGTCAGGTCATGGGCACAATAAATAAATACATGCTGGTCATATACCCCCTCCCCCCTTGACTTATGACTTTTACCTGCACACGTCACAGAGCAAGTGGCTTCCTGACCTTCGCTGCAGACCGGGGGGGGGGCTGGATTATTAGCCACGGCATATAATATATCTCCCTCCCCCCCTCCCCTACAGGATGCTCTCAAATCAAAAGGAGTGGGTGTCTCTCAAATCAAAAGGAGTGGGTGTCTCTCACAAACTAGAGAGTTCATAGAACAAACCTTACCCCACAGTCTTGAGAAAAGACATGGGAAGGGCCTTTTCAACTCTTGGTTTGTGTTTCCGAGAATGATACACATTTTCCTACGAGCCACCATTTTGTCTGCACCTTGATATTCCCCAACACTGAGAGTGTGAGCGGAAAATTTGATTGGTGGAGATGGTGTAAAAGGGCAAAAAGGGCATACATTTTTGTCCAAACACTGATGAACTGGAGGTTTTTGGAAGTGCCAACAAGGTGTTCTGTGTTCTGCAGTGTTCAAGTAGATAATTAAACATAAAGGTTTTAAGCGCTATAGAAAAAAAAAAATTTTTTGTAAGTTTACCGCTGTTGATTCACTATCTTTTACACCACCTTATTTAACATGTTAAAAATTAGTTCTTCCGGCCTGTTGTATGTATCCTTTATAACGTCGCTAAAAACTAATTTTTCTATTTGGAATGATTTTCAATATTGTTTGACTGCCAGACACTCAAACTAAAAAAAAATACCTTGCTCTTTGCACATGCACACTTGGGGTGAGATCCATCCAATTTGCCAAATTCAGAATCAAAGTACTGCTAAACTGCAGGTTTGTGTTCTACAGTGTTAAAATATAAAACAAAGTTGAAATTAAGTAGTTCCTCCATCATACAAGTAGACCGGTGTCTGTAGACAGAGACAGTAAACCAATTGCTTAAGCCCGCTTCGCACATGGTGTAAAAATGGAGGCAGGTTTGACAGCAGACTTGCACAATATAAATGAAGACACATCGTGCAGTATAAAGGATAATGTTTAAATACACAAATACACTTTCAAGATGTACAGAGCATCTCTTGTGGTGCCAAGTTGTTCACACTTGTGCTTTATCATCACTGCACTGAAAATTTAGATTTCTCAGTTATATTTCTGTGTGTATATATATATATATATATATATATATATATATATATATATATATATATATATATATATATATATATATATATATATATATATATATATATATATATATATATATATATATATATATATATATATATATATATATATATATATATATATATATATATATATATTGATTGTATATCACTGTTATATATAAATAAATTAACCCTTTCAGTTCAGAAATTAGAATGTCAATATAATAAGCAAAAAATAAAAGTGGCTTTTAGATATGCTATTGCTTTCCACATCATAGGATCACTGCAGGTAATTCATCCTTTAAAATCTCTATGCATATTGCTGTTGCTTATATTGATAAAGTACAATATTGATTGTATCAAAAAATGTTTGCATTAGTAAGGCATACACTAACATTAAGAGTTGAACAACACTTGCACATATTTGTAGAAAATTCAGGAAGGGGGAAGGAGAAACTTATTGTACTCCTGATGAAAAAAGGGCAGAAGCAAATTTGGGAATCCCATTCACCTGACATGCTTATTCAACATTGACAACAAAACGTATGTTCACCATTCCCTCATGTTACCTCTTCCCCAAATCCTCTAATCACAGCTTTACTTGGGCATACGAAAAGATCAACCGCAGCATCGTTCACATCTTCACCGGAGAAGTGGTGGAGATCTTTGACGAGGAGTTCCGTGTGCTGTATGGACAATCTACCCCCTTGGAGGGCCACATGCAAAGCGACACAGTTCAACTCAAGGATGGAATGTTCAACTACATGAAACCAATGGTCATGAATCCAAATGACAGAAAACATCAACCACTGTACAACATGTACAGATCTCCGACCAGCTCTTACTCATCCAGGCAGGGCACTGCTTTATACAACAATATGAGTAACCAGGAACATCGGGATTACCTTTCAGACTCGTTCCGCAGGGTGGATGGGAGGATGCAAAACCGTCAGCAAAGTTACGAAAGATTGAACACGCTCGGAGATCAAACAAAAATTTCAGTGGGCATGGGCTCTCGATACGGATCATGCTATCTCAATCAGGAGACAGATCAAGATGCTTGGAAAAAGAGGCACAGCTATGCGGGAGAGCAGCTGGAAAAGTTGCTACGGCAAAGCTCAGGAACATTGGAAAATCGTAGCCAATTAGGAGGCAGGTTATATGGCAACGTTCTGCATGATCACGATGCACAAAAAAACACACATCTCTTCAGGCATAGCTCCTTCATAGATCCAAAGTTTACGTTGAGAGATCAATCATTCAGGCCTGCAGATTCATACCAGAGCAACCTTGAAGCAGAGCAAAACAGGAGCATCTTCTCATCTTACAACAGGAACCCAAGCAACATGGTGTCTTTATCGAGAGAGGTCCGTCATGGTTCACACCTCCACAGCAACTTCAACATGGAGAAATACAATGTTGAGCAGCCCTATCTCTGTGACAAATCCCCAACGGAAACCCACTTCAGGGAGTTAGAGTTTGCTAGGCAGCCCTTAAAGGATGCTTCAAGAGTTTGCAATGACTCCAGAGACACAGGAGTTCACAATGGAAATGCAAAGGAATATCTTCGGAACATTAGGTTGGACTCATTCCTTGGAGACAAAGCTAGCAATAATGACAATAGCTATTTGGGTCTTGGATTTACAAATCGAATGAAAGATGGTGATGACAGCACTATAAATAGTGGCTTCACAAGAAATCAAAGAATTTACTCAACATTACCTCACAAAATGAGTCACCATATATCATCTACATCAAACATTGATAGATATCTTGCTGGAAACACAAATGAACGATCACTTATGCGGACATCATCATTTGTGAACAGGAGCAGCCAACTGCTGCCTGGCTTGGAAAGGAGTTCAGAGGTAGACCTAAGGACATTTGGGAAAGAAACTGCTACAATGACGGCGAGAATAAATCGTTTTCAAAACAATATTGATTCTGGCAGTACTACTCGTACACGTCTACCTCTTTCTTCCGAGAGTGAACAGGCAATGGCATTCGGGTCTGTGAGTCCCAGGACAGCAATGGGAAGTGGTGAGAGACCAAATGGACCACAAAAACAAAGAACAGAGAGCAACAGTTTTATGGATGCAACACATTCAACGTTATCAGTTCCATCTTTAACGGACTTGAACAAGAATCCAGAAAGTATGGATGAGGACAAGGCAGATGACACTCGGTTTGAACGACTAAAACGCTCTTTAAAGCTCAAGAAAATTTTTAATAACCTGTCGTCAGAGAAGTATATAGGTGACAATAGTGGAGACCAGAGTCCCATGGAACAAAGGAAAAACCACAGAGGGTCAGGGACATTGGCCCAGCACTCAGATGGAGATCAACAAAGTCTGAAAACATGTGACTCAATGTCCCACTTGAGCACGAGCAAAGAATCCATTTCTCCAACTCCCATCAACATAAGAAGTGGACAGGCCTCTTTGAGAGAAAAACCATCTACATTGCAGGCAGCTGGTACATCTCCAGATTCTCCAGGCTGTCAATCTTTTCCTGGTAAAAGCACAGGGGCAATAGGATCAACACTTGGGGTTCAGACGCATGATAAGAATGATGCAATAGAGAGCAACAATTCTGACAATATTTCTGAAGAAGGAAAATCACAGCAGCTCCTGGAACGGATAAACAGCATGCGCAAAGACAAACGAGTATACAGCAGATTTGAAGTCTTTTGTCAACCGGAAGAGGGGCAAGACAAAGGCCCGACTCGCATGGGGAGCTTTCCAAGACAAGTAGTTAGAACTAGTCATTTGCAAAGCAGTGCTCCTCGAACATCCTACTATGGGCAAGGTTCGTACAGCAGTCGGCCCTTTGGCAGCTCAGCCTATACTGGGGTAACAGATTTGGGAGAACAGACGGGCAAAAATGAGCGACGTCTTAACAAGTTTATGCAGAGATTGAGCTTCCCATTTAGGCCCAAAAAGTGAGTGTGAAATGCCCATAGTTGGACATAGCAAATATTTGTGAATAGCAAGTGGTGGGTCACTGGGCTTGTGTGGTCGATAAACCAGAGCAGAGTTCCTCCAAAGCACATGGCCCATCCAATCTTGTGTTGCCCAAGTTTTATTCCTTATTCTGGGACAATTAGAATGTTCAACTCTGGCTCAATAAGGTCATCTCAAAATGTAACTTCTGTCAGATCAATCACAGAAGTGAAACACAAAAATGGACTTCTTACAAACTGATGGATTGAGATGTTCGTTTAAATGTTTTATACCACCCTTTGCCTGGTGTAAGGGTTGCAAAGCTTTGTGTATTTAAAATAGAACCTTTGGATGCCTTTCGGAACAAGGGTTGAGAGATATAAAATGTGAGTGAACAAAAGGGATTCTGGAATGCGTAATTGCTGGTCTATTAGAATGTATGAAGGGGAAAGGTTTAAATGGATAAGGATTGACAGCAAAGCAGGTGATTGTTTTTGTAAATCTCCACATGATGCATGATGGAAGAGTGTGAAATAGGATAGAATGAGGAATTAAAAAAATAAAATAAAAGACTTGAGAGGTATAAAAATAAACCAGAACTAGTTTGTGTGTGCACTTTGCTGACGAATAGTGAACACCAACTCCAGTGTATAAAGAGTAAATGAATGAGAAGAGTTAGGAAGTCAGAAGGTGAGGGTTTGGGGGGCAGGGAGGGGAGTGGACTTTTAGTCTGGAGAAATTGTGCTTCAGGCTGAAAGTTTAAGATTTAATCCAACTGGATAAAGTGGACATCCACATTTGTAAAAAAAAAAATTACTATTGTACCAAACTCTGAACAAATGGATTAATGTGTAAATATTTAGCTTTACTGCAAGTTGTTCGCCACGTAGAATACAACTCAAACTTTTCTTGCCATTGATGCTCTTCTCATAAAACAGTCCATACTTGAAGTTGTCGTTTTAGCGTTAAGTGTGACCTGAATATGTTTTTACTTTCACTGCAAGCACTGGTAGTGTGTTCCCTTAAGAAAACAGAAATATTATTCTCATGAGATTATGAGATTCTCACATTTCTATGAAATAAATTTGATAAATCAAAGGAGGTATTTGTAAGAGTATTTTATGGATCACTAGCAGGGGTACCTGGCATTGCCTGGTGCTGTTCTAATGTTGTTGGCATTTAAAAGAAATCAAAATTTGTTTCTTTTCTATTTTTTGAGGGGGCCTAAAACACTAACCACGAGGGAATGGGATCAGGGATCATTTAATATTACCTTTGACAAAGCTACAAAGGTTTAGGCACGACAGAGCGATTTAAAAAAAAAAAATCAAACTTTAAAAAAAATTGTTTTGGTCTAAAACACTCTCCAGCACTCACTGACAAACTATGAAAGTTTGACGAATATCCGTTTGGCCATCTCTGATACAAATGGCAACACAAACAGACATCTCTCTTATGGTATAGATATAACCAACATTGGATTTGTGTATTTAAGCTCAGGTCTTTGTACCTTAACTCAAGACAGAGCAATCAGCCAAACTTACATCAATGATAGCCCATTAGAAAAAGGAAGTGGCTTGAAAAGGTACAAGTTGGACATGTTTACCTAGAATTCAGTTGGCAATTTTTTTTCTGAAAGTAATGTGATATGCATGACCAAATTGTAATTGCAAGCTTTCTGATAGCAAACAAACAATGCCATTATATTAAGCCTTTGAGGTTTTTCTAAGAAGGCCAGGAAATGAAAGTGCAGAAGACATTCACAGAAATAGATTTTGTTTCAGACAAATGCAATAGCCTCCAGGTAAAACTTAAAGTGGATTTGGTGATCCCGTCACTCCATAGCAGTCTCACACTTCTTTCATCAACACTTTTACTATATTTGAGTCAGGCAATTTTTTTGTTCGTAAATAATCTGCTTTGAAAGGCTACCTTCTTCTTTCGTATACAGCACAAGTTGCGGGGTTGCATCATCATTGCGGCCCAGTTTAACATCCATCCGAGGGATGGCACACACATTGTTGAATCTCCCTACCTATGAAACATCGGGATGACAGTTAATTGCTGGGTCGGGATTCCAACCCAGGCTAAGCAGCTTAGAGGCGAGTGTGCGTACCTCTAGGCCATCCTGCCAGCCAAAGGCGACGTCATCCAATATGAGTAATGTATGAGCAGCTTTCCACAGTTTGTGTTCAAGCTTTCTGCACTTTTTGTACTGCACTTCACCATGGACCAAATGTCTTGGTTGATTGTGATCAGGTCCCAATCCAGAAAATGAAAAGTGGGGTTTGAGGAGGGAGTGGGTGGGGGTCTAATGGTGGGAAATTGAGGTGATAACTACATTCCGATACTTAAATGGCAATTTCGAGAAGAAAATAAATAAACAAATAAATGAAATTGCTTGTTGAGCAAGGAATTGCCGGAATAACTTTGTCATATCTCTATGATCTCTGAAAAAACAAAAATCTGGAAATCAATTTGGTTCTTATAAGTCGATAGTGCTACTGTTTCATGAGTTATAGCACTTAGTTTGGTCATGATCATAACTTGAAGTCAATCAGACTTGAAATGGCGTTTTTATCGCAATTTGAAATTTTTGACCTGACCCCCCTGACATTCGACCCCCAACCGCTAAGAAGGGTGTTGGTGAAATCCGAAGGATTCCGGCAATTAATAAATTACACCCAAAAACCTATATTACATTTACTTGTATCGCAAAGACCAAAAACTTACATTACAATTACTTATGTAGTAACATCACTAAACAGCAGTTTTTCTGATAGATAAGTTTGGGTCCACAAATTAAACATGAACAATATTTTAAAAATACTTTCCTTTTTTGTTCATGCATTGAAGAAGCAAAAAAAACAAACAAACAAAAAAAAAAAAACAGAAAGTCCACAAAGCAAATCTCAGGAACTCAAAAGTTACTCTTATAGTACTCATGGAGGAGGCAGCTTGTTTATAATGATCCTCTAATAAATAGCACTGCAATGGTGACCAAAAGGTAAGCAAAATTTCCAATGAATGTTGATTAAGGAAGCCTCCTATTGGACAGTGAACTCTAAATATATGAAGATTAATAGCATAAAATTGTGGGAGAATAAGGAGGTGCTACATTCATACCTTCAAACAGAAAAGGAGATGCAATAAAGTTTACATGAGTGGTATGGTATTCTGCATTTGCGCAATTTGGCCAAATGATTGTGCTACTCGTTGGGAGCGAGGTCCTCATTAGAAGAAGGAAGCGGAAGTTCAAGAGAGAAAGCTGGGAACCTCGTAGCTCTCTCCCAGTTTTCCGAATAGTCATCGAGCTGGCTACTTTTGGGAGCAGCACAGACTATTTTTATCCTGGTCATCGGCCAGGTATGCCGATCACCTTATGAGGGAGATAGGCACACAATAGCTTACTCGTATGAAAATGCCGTGGGATGTTTTCTGTCCACCGGCAAATGTGAGCAGGCAGGACACAAAGATTAACGTTACTTCCAACGGATGGTCCACTCATTGATGCAACACCCTCAAAAACACCAAGATATAGTTGCGTCGGCAATCAAATCCAGCCTAGACAGCTCAAAGGCAAGTATGGTACCTCTGAGCAATCCTGTCAGGGCCCAGAAGGTGGCACATTGGGAGATGAACTTGAATGTTTGCAAGTTACATGTTGGTTTTGAAAACCTGTGTTATATGCATTCTGTTTATAAAGCATGTATGCAATCATGGCTCGAGACCAATCCCTGATCATGATAAAATTAAAGTTCATCAACCTAATCGGTGTCTCGGTGAAGGTTATTACGTGCTCACTTTACCTGTCATGTTGAGTTCTTGGAAAACAAACAACGAAGAAGCCACTGTTAGAAAACCTACTGTTCAATTCTGTTTCCATTTTGTTACTGGAATAAAGTTTACTTTTGCATTTTCTGTACGTTCTCTGTTGAAGTTTTCTTTCAAGAGTTCAGCTTTGATTGATGCTGTGTAGGTAACAACTGACTGGATATCTTTTTCTCGAAGGAGTGCAGGTCTAATGAAGCAGTTTCACAAAAATTACAGGAGGGGCTATTTTATGTTTTTTGGAAAAAGTGGGGAGGAAGGTGACAGCCGCTCAAATCACAATGGTGAGCCCCTTGCTTGGTTGTGATCATATGACCAAACAACTTGATTCTAGCTTGATGGCAGAACTGCACATGTAACATCTTGGCTTGAAGATGCACCCACAGACAATAAAATTGTTATAATTTTAAACTTAAATTGTCCGCCTGACCATTCGACTGCTCTCATGCTATGTCCGGATTTCCGATTGCGCTTCCTGAACCCACAGCTCTTCATCGCCGATTGAAAGTCGGATACAAACGGTGATGCAGCACGTAGAGTTTTGGACCATTTTTTCCTTTCCCATCGTCATTATCCTTTCATCAGCTGGAAGGAAGAATAAGTTCAGTTTTGGTCAGTTTACATGAAAGCAAAAATAAACATTATGGGAAGAGAGCTGCAGCGGTGAAAACCATTCACATCGCTCCAGGAGTAAGCAGAAGGCTCCAAGGCCACATCTGCAAGGGGTTTCAAAAGAAACTGCACCGGACGAAGTATTGTGTTTTATGTGTTTGTTAATCTTCAGTGTTTGCTTCAACTGTTCAAGAATTTTCAAAATCAAATATTCTGTTACATTTGTTGTATTTGACAATAAGTACTTTTCTCTGAAAGAGCTATCTTTTTGCACGAGAGGTGTTAAAGTGTCCACTGCAGATTCTTTTGAAACACTCCGTGTTTTCAACAAAACCAACACGTTTCAAAAGAAACTGCAGTGCAAATGCATGAAATAAAACTGGGTGTTTGAGTAAATTTAAACACCCCTTCTGAAGATAACGACTTACCTTCATGAAAGGCTTATCCTTGGTCAGCCCAACTTTACCTCACAGGGATCTTTGAGGCCATTTTGATTCGGCCTACTAAAAATGCCTTGAAACAGGTCGGAATGGTTTCTGTACAATGGAGCTTCATACTCATACGTACGAATCGCTGTACACATTGCTAATCGCTTACAAAGCCAGCCGTTCCTTCTCAACTGATGTTTGTAAGCCATGGCGATGCAGTGTTTGCTTAAACCGTTTCATTGAAGTGCTTGCTTGAGTGCTTAAGCCACTTGGCGAATGCTTTACAAACTGCTTGGTTTGAACCATCTGTTTTTTAACTGCCCTCCACGTGACGGACCCAGATTGCATCTGCGGACGTCCTCCTGCAGTTTGTTACCTTCCCTGGGAGGTTGGTAGCAGGATTTGCACTCCGGCCACCACAAAGCACAATATAGTGTGTGTTTGGGTGGTGCTGAAGGGTCGTCCACCAGAAGTTGGTCTCCTCGGCTTAACCTGAGGTGGTCCCTTCGGATGGGTGCCTGGAATGTCCTCTCCCTATGAGATGGGGATGGCCAGACGGAGGCCCCTGGAGTACCGGTGGAAAGTGGACGCAGTGACACGCGGTGGTGCATGCTCCCAATGTATTGTTACAGGCCGGGGGGTCGGCCACCAACCGACCGCTCTGAACGGAGCCGCAAGTCGAGTCGGCCCGACCGATCGCCCGGAATATAGATCGCCACCCCGATAACTCCGAGCGACGGGTCCTTGTACAAGAACCGAAATACGCCAATCGGCAGATCACGTGGGGTAGGGTCGATTGCCAATCTTCAATGTACCTAAATACCCACGTGATCCAACTACCGGGGTATTCCACCCTCGACGGATCTCGTACGGAACAAACCGCCGAGGCGAGCTTGTCCGTGCGCGATTCCGAGCGGCGTAATCGCCGAGAACCGTCGGTCCAAATGTCCCCCTATTACGGCAAACCAACGGCTTTCTAACTCCCAACACACGAAATGTTCAGTAAATGAGGGAATGGACGCAACGAGCAGGTTTACATTCACACAAGGACATTTATTATAATGAAACACGTATGCAATTAAATAAGGCAAAACACGTATGCAATTATGCAAGCAACAAAAGCACGACAAAAGAACGACAACCGTCTACTTATTATGTACAGTCATTCACACTTAACAGCAGTTCCTACTTATTAGACGGGCCCACGGACACACGTACGTACACACACACACACACACACACACACACACACACACACACACACACACACACACACACACACACACACACACACACACAAACGGTGGCTGAGGCCTTTAATCACGAGCTCCAGCTCGGAGGACAGGTGAGCTGAAACTCAGAGTTTGACTCGAACCTTTCCAACTCATGTGGTCTTCAACTTGTCCGGACCCGGGCTCCAGCGAGAGCGAGCTGGATCCAATCGCCGCGATCCTTCCCGAGCTCCCGCGAATCCTCCCGCGCTTCTCAACACGTGTCGGTGAGTCGAGGCGCCGATCCTTCCTGTCAATGCGTCGCTTCCCCGAGGATCCAACTCCAAGAAGAGGCTGACGTGTCGCACCAAGCCGGGAAACAAAATGGAGAACGAAAAGCTCCCCGAACCAGGAAGAAGAGGAAGAAGCCTCCACTCGCAACTCGAGCCGAACAACCGGCTCAAGTTCCTTCCAAAACAAAGCAGCAGCTGAAGCTCACTGAGCCAGCCGAAGCAAAAAGCTTCCGAAGGCCTCAAGCCAAGCAGGACCCGATGGCTGAACGACTGCTCCCTCGAAAGCAAAAACTTACTCCTCCCACGGGACTCAGCACACGAACTCTGCACACGGGACTCAGAACGGGACTCTTCACAAACTCTGCCACTGGACTCCCACGAACTCAGCCCACGAACTCAGCCCTACCATGGGACTCCCACGAACTCTTTTTGAACAAAGAAAAGATGTCCTCTTTATTCTTTGCACCCCTCCCCCGCACCCGGCGTGACTCATGCCCTCGTGATCCATCCCCCGCTCAACCACGGGTGGGAGGGAGTTGTTGACGTCACCGCAGGGTTCTTCTTCCTCTTCGCAAAAGAGGGGGAGGGACGTCTCCATTGTTCGCTCCCTAACTATTAAATCGATCCGCAGCGCATCTAATCGATTTCAAAACATTTAAACAATGGAAGGTGAGCTATCTAGGGAACATGCACTTATCGACATAGCTGACTAAGGGAACCTGTATGTTGTGTGCAATTTCATTCCAAATTCGTAACAGTATGTTTGTATTATAAATTACCGTAAGCCTCCTTCGTTTATGTGGCGTTTATGGAGCCTCACAGCTCTGAAAATGCCATAAAACTTAAAAAGAAGATCCCTCCTTCTCTATGTCTATAGGGTTCACGCGTCTTTTTTACGACGCAGCAGTGCCGAGTGAGCGATGTGGTAAGATGACGTAAACGATGAGGTATTACATATACAGTTAAGTCAACTGCTCTACCCCACGCTACGTACAGTGTTAATTAACGGGAAAATAAAATAAATAAAAGTGTGTGTGTGTGTGTGTGTGTGTGTGTGTGTGTGTGTGTGTGTGTGTGTGTGTGTGTGTGTGTGTGTGTGTGTGTGTGTGTGTGTGTGTGTGTGTGTGACAGAGAGATATAATTGTTAGGAACAGAAAATGAATAAAAGGACGTGTGTCTGTTTGTCTTTCTTGTCTTTCTATGGGCCAGTGATTTATGGGAGAGGAGAGATGCAAGTGATGGGAGGTAAGGAGGGATTAACAAGAAAGCAGTAAAAGTAAACGACCAGTGAAAACAGGCAGAAACCACTTGGTGAGCACAATGACCTTAAATGCCTGAACTGGTGAACTATCATCTCTTGCCTCAATTATATCATTGTTACTATACTGATTGCACGAGTTAATGGTCCACTGAGAAAGTAAAATAGGCATGGGCAGGGAAAGGCAACAATGTTGGATGGAGATGAAAGGATAACTATCAGAGTACTCTTCCGACGGGTTTGTGGATGTCTCACCTCAAATGAGCAATTATTTTGGAGTGTGTATTGGTAGAAACGTGAATTCAACGTAAAGTGACGATGTGGACCGTGACACGTGTTATATGTTTACCTTATAGACAACGGTGCTCTGCTCAGAAGAACTATCGTTAGTGATTAAAATGGGCAAATACACTGCCATTTCATGTCAGGTCGTTTCGTAAATGGTATCAGGCGGAGCTTCAACATTTTGTAGTCATCGTGACACCGGTAGTGGGGCAACTTAGCTAAATATAGCATAACAATTGTGCATTTTGTGAGGAAAGCACCAAATTTGGCACACCAGTAGCCTATCATATTATGAACAGATTCGGATATTGGGCCATCTCAAATTTTTGATGGCAGTGGAAAATGGCTGCCACAGCCATCAGCGGCTGAATTTGAGATGGTCCAATATCCAAATCTGTTCATAATATGATCGGCTACTGGTGTGCCAAATTTGGTGCTTTCCTCACAAAATGCACAATTGTTATGCTCAGTTGCCCCACTACGGCAATGTAAGTGTTTGTAAAGGTTAAGATGCCCTGATTAACTCCACAAAATCACCTGAGAAAACCCCAACTCAGTATTAAAGTAAAAGAAAAATAGTTTTGCTCATGTTCCACAACCACAAAGACAAACTGTATAGCCACCAAAATAAAACAATGACGATAGCAGTCCAAACTTCAAGAACTTTAATTTTGAACGAATAAATTTTTTAAAATCTAAATAAACAATAAATTCAACTAGAGAAGTAATATTTAACATCCAATCCAACAATCCGAGCGACCATTATTACTTTCTGACAGCTGGAGGTGTCGTATGCCATATGGGATGTGCAAGGGCAGATAACCAAACATTTGTGAATGATGATGCGTGGGCTTTCAAGAATGAAGAATCAAAAGTCTTGCATTTTGCTTCAAAATAACACAACCACTGTGATCACTTGAGTTGTTGGAGAAGGAAAGCACTGAAATCTCTCTCAACCTGTCATCCAGATTGGTCCAAACATTCAACAGATAGTTGGCACGAGGTCTGCCATTATTGCCTCCACCACCGAAGGTGGAAGGAGGTTATGTTTTCACCTCTGTCTGTTTGTGTGCAGGATAAATCAAGAAAATTGTGGACGGATTCGGATGAAATTTGATGGGCAGGTTCAGTGTGTGACAAGGATGAATCGATTAACCTTTGGTGAAGCACCGGAACCGGCTACTTGAATTTTTAAGTGATTCTTCACAATTGAGAAATTGGGTCAAAAACGATACATAGCGCGATATCTCAAAAGCTTATCGACGGATTCCGACAACACTTGGTGGACAGGTTGGGTGTGTGACGAGGCCAAATTAATTTGATTTTGGTGAAGAACCGAATCCAGATCTGGATACAAGAATTATTTAATTTCTAAAGCGATTCTTCACCGTTGAGAGATGGGGCCAAAAACGATATATAGCATGATATTTGAAAAAAGTATTGGGCCCGATATGTTCTCGTGGATCAGGCATTGCGTGGTGGAGGTATGCGCTCCACCGAGTGCCCTTCTCGTTAACCTCCGCCATCGAAGATCGGAGGTTACTGTTTTCACCCCTTTCTGTTTGTTACTTACGAAATCTAAAGATTTCGTAAGTATATTGATGACTTCCGTTTCTGTTTGTTTGTTTGTTTGTGTGTTTGTTATCTTGCCAAAACGAAGTTTTTGCAAGATATGTTAGTCAGCTTGTATGTTTATTTTTTATTTTTTTGTCTGTAATCACATATAAAAAATTCTGCAGAGCAGTTATCATTGGAAATTTTTGTAACTTCGCATATCAGAGGCCTATAGAGGTCCCTTTCAGTGCACAAAATTTTGAAGGTCAAAGGTCAAAGGTCAAGGTCACTTTGGCGCAAATCAGGGGAGTCGACGAAACCCTTATTTTTTGAGTAATTTTGATCGGATCGTCTTCAAACTTCATGGGAATATAGTACCTGGTCTGGCGCTCAGCTGATTAATTTTTGGTGGCGATTGGCCTTGACCTTCATGGTTAGCGCCTCAGGTCAAACATATTTGACCCCAAGGTCAAATTTTCAAGTTTTAGGAACCATATCGTGTAGTACCTCAAATTGAACACATCGATGAGTGCTTTCTAGATATGTCAAGCTTGAGACATTATGACGTAATTTGGTGATGTTATGAGGCAAACGCATATTTTTCATGGTTACTCTGTAGAACGATTCTCATCGGAATCTCTCGTAGGCAGATATTCCTCAAGGAGTCGCTCCTGGTGGATAGCAGCTCTGTTCACCTCAGTGTGACCTTAAAGAAGTCACACGTGGTCACCTTTTGGCAAGATACGGGTCACCCTGCTGGTGACATTGGTTTGTTTGTTTGTTTGTGAACAGTATTACTGAAAAACTCCTCGACGGATTTCGACGAAACTTCGTGGGGGGGTTAGGTATGGTCCAAGGATCATGCCATTATATTTTGGACTTGGTCCCCCACTCCCCCAAAAAAATTGTTAGAGAATTTTTTTTGCATTTCTACATGTTTTAAGTGATTTCCAACCCTCACCCCCCCCCCAAAAAAAAAATGTTGGAGAAAAGAACTATAACTGTCAGCACTGTTGACATCATATTTAATGAATAAGATATCAGGTTCACTTGAGTGACCCAGCAGTATTGGCGGCGGAGGTTTTGCACTCTCCCGAGTGCTCCCCCTCTAGTTGTAAGTGTGATTATCAGTGGTCATCTTGGAGCAAATGGAAAGCTTCAACATCTTTGACTATTTCTTCAATTTTGGTGCAGCCATTTGAACAAATGATAAACTTAAAAAGAAGGAAAAAGCAATGAAGGAAAGACATTATTTGTGATGGTTACACAAAGATCTTTCAAGTCAAAATGTGCTGTAGCGAACAGTTGCTTCAGCTGGCCTGTTAACATTGTTAATACTTTTCTTTTGCTTTTGTAAGCAAATAGCAAGTCCCCAAATAAAATCAAAGTCAAAACAATGAAATGAGACATCTGTTGGTGATCTTATGATGTCACTTCAGTGTGCTTTATACAAGCAGGGTTTGGTTGTTACGTGTCATTTTGCACTCACTGGATTCTTCTCCAGCAACTCCTGCAGAGCTTCCCACTCAGCGAAACGTCTCAACGCCTCCGTCATGTCGTCCAGCCGGCGATCACCACTCATAAAGCTGGCTAGGCCCTGGAAGCTGCACCCAATCCGGTGATCAGTGACACGGTCCTGAAGAAAGTTGTATGTTCGGATCTTCTCAGAGCGGCTTCGGCTGCCAACCTGTGCAAAGGATTTTGGTCCGGTTACCAGTATCAACTTGGTGTGCAGTGTGCACCTTTACAAGAAGGTGTGGATATGTCTGGACGATTTCATAATGATATTGATCGCCTCGGTTGTTGTTAACAAGGTCAGAGACGGGGGACATTCAAATGAGCTCCCACCAACCGATCATCTGTCCGTGTGCTTTGTATTTCAAAAACCGTTGAATATTTAGCTTTCGTATTGCAGATATCTCTTCCTCATCATATTATATCAACTTGATTAGATCACGGCTGTGATTGTACGAATTATATCGATATGGCAACTCTCAAGGTAACTTGGCTTGTGTATGCAATACTTCAAAAACCATTCAAAATTTAACTTTCATATTACGCAGATCTGTTCCTCATACCACCTAAAATGTGGGGGACCGAGGGTATCAGCTACTTGTAAAGATACATTTCTGTTGGCAAGTCATACATGGTACAATAAATAACGCCAAAGCACAATGATGTAGTTACGGATATGCACAGGCTTGCCCTTGCCATAAAAATATATCATTGCACAATCAAAAAACATTCAGCCTCGAGGGATGACACCAACATCATTTTCATATGTAGAGTTATGTTTGGTTCAAACATTGACGCCAGTTGATCACGAAAGTCAGGACTTTCCACATTCACCAACCATGCATCAGAACATGGGCGACGGATTGCTTTTGAAAAGTGGGGGGGGGGGGACATTGCATGTCCAGACCACGAATCCCACTTCGTGCCGGCGTGGACACAGCAAGTCTACCCTTGCAAATTCTTGATTTTATACGCTCGTTGACATGCTGTCTTCTGATCACACAAATCCCTTAAATTAATCTGACCATCTATCGACCATCTTTTTATCAAATGTAAGCAGACGGAGCGAAATTAAACATTAATCATACACATTTCAAAGTTTCAAGTGTCATCAAAGAAATACATATATATATATATATATATATATATATATATATATATATATATATATATATATATATATATATATAAAGAATTGTTTATCAAGCCTCCTTCTCAGGACCCTTGAACCGATTCACCAAACATAAACTGAAAACTAGACTGACATACAAATTGATATTACAAACGAGTTCGGTCAAGTTACCTTAAAACTTGCCAAAAATATGAACCCTCTTGTCTGCCGATCCAGTTAAAAACTTTGTAGCAATGTCTTGGGGGTCAAATGCAGTCAGACGATCTCGGTGAACATGACAGATCATGAGATGGTTGAGGCGTTGTTGGGTCATTGTGGAACGTAACCAAGTCGTCATACGTCTGAGTGCGCTGAATGACCGTTCAGCTTCGCATGAACTTGCTGGGGAAACCAATAGAAGCCTAAGAAAACGTTCTACCTGTGGGAACATTTGACGGACTTGCGGCACCATGACTACAAATATGTTACGGTCATCCTCAACAGATGAACCACTGAACTGGTTACGAAAGAAGCCAAGTTCTTGCTCTGGGGAATCCGACAGTTCGGGATACTTGCAGACTATTTGTGGTTTGAATGACCCAGACAGGACCATTTCACCCAAGTCCCTATACGCCATGAGGTCAGTTGATGTGAAGTACTCCTTCAAGTTCTCGGATGCGCTGTCGATGACTTTATGCCTGGTGTTGGCTTAATGGTTAAGGTAGTGGGCTTGGGATCCTAGGGTCCTGAGTTCAAATCCCGCTCAGCTGTTGAATTAACACCAGGTGGGGTTGACTTTGCCTGTCATCCTTCCGAGGTCGGCAAAATGAGTGCCAGCATGCTGGTATACTGTGTCGGAGTGGCGACCCGTCCAGGATTGTTCCCAATAGCCAAGGAGACTGCTTCGGCGGCACCAACGCTCTGCACAGAGTATGGTCCTAATGGATGGATGTCAATGACTTTGAAAAATTCAACTCTGTATACCTCCTCTGCAGAATTGGCAGTGTATTCCTGCGTGCCTCCATCAAGTCTCTTCGGAAGCTTGCGCTTACGAGGGAGGGTCGCTGGATCTAGTTGGCACTGCTGGAGCTTCTGTTGTGCTGCTTTGAAAACCTCCTTAAACGTCTGATCGGTACGGAGAGATTGGAGATTCTGTGCAGTTACCTTTGCAGCAGTAAGAATACCAGAGACGGTAACCTGTGAACCCTGAAGTGCCTTATTGAGGTATTCAAGGGATTGGAGAACGGGCAATGATACAAACAGACCGAGAACACACTTTCCTGATGAAAGACAGCTTCGAATACCGTTGGCTCGCGATGCCGTGTTCGTACCAAAGTCATCACTTGCTTGTTGAAGGGCATCCAGTACCGCTTCATAGTTATCCAATATCGATTTCACGGCAGGAGAAAGAGTTAACCAACGCTTCGGCCAAATTGGCCTCAGGCGTGTAGGGCAAGGAGTGTCAGCATCGTCAGTGTGGATATTCAAGTACAGATGGTTGAATTTTCCAGAGTTTTTGTAGATGTTACTGAGTACCTGGACATAATCAAGGGCGTCTCTTATGAACGTTGCAGTTTGTAGGGCTTTGAATGTAATGAGTTGGGTGACATGAGCTCCACAGTGAACATAATTGGCCAGCGGTTGGAGTTTTTTTAGCTGTGCTTGACAGCCCTTGTACTTTCCGGACATGTTGCTTGCCCCAACGTAAGTCTGCGCTCTAAGGTGTTCAATAGGGAGTTGACACCGAATTAGGACATCCTGAAGCATCTTACAAAGTGATACTCCTGTTGTTGACGATACTTGGTAGAGGCCGATGAGATCTTCTTGAACATCAAAGGAATCCGTCACATAGCGCACACACAACGACTCCTGCTCATTACCCTGAATATCTTGTGTTCCATCAGTTACGAGTCCGAACTGAGTGGACATTTCATTCACGTTACTGCAGATATTTCTGAGGATGGCATGACTCATCAACTATAGAATTTCGTTTTGAATTTCTCCACTTGTGAACGTCGTCTTCCTTGACAGCCACGTCTTGAGGTTTACATCATCCTCGGCCCGCAACTGTAAGAGCATTTTGAAATTCCCTTCAGAGGCATCCTTCCCAAGAATTGCAAAACCTTGTCGGGCTAAATATTGTAGTGAGGTGATAATCTTCAGAAGTGATGACCGTGCAGATCTTTGCTCTTCCAGCAGTTTGCTGCTCAGCTGCACATGGACACCAGGTTGACTTCTGCGACGTTTCAGATTTTCAGAGGCAAGCCTATGTGTGTTTGATCGTTCGTGTTGTCTGAATTTTCCTGTAGCCTTTTTCCAGTTACTGAAAGCCCTTTGAGACAAATGCGTTTTTTGCACAGCGGGCAAGTTGGGTAAGTTTTTCACGAGAAGCGTCCGTACAGGTGTGACAGAGTACACCGCCAATGCTCTGATCAAAACGAAGCCACGGAACATCTTTGAACCACTGTTGTTGAAACTTCAACTTTCGGTTTGGCAGTATTTGGACTGGGATACAACTGACACCATGAGGTTGAAAAGGCTGATCTGGGAAATTAGGCCGAGTACTCGCACATGCACCCTTTTCTGCTATCTTCTCCTTTGAATCGTCCACCTCTTTCTGGGAACTTGATTGCTCCAGGAGAGTGGTCGGGGATGTGCTACTTGATGCTGTCGCGAAAAACTTTCTGATATCCATATCCTCAATGAAACGAGAAGGGAATTACATTTCAGTTGAATAAATTTTGACATGTGAATTATAAGGGTTATTTTTGCGTAACAGGGCATTTTTAAGGTCAACATACTTTTGGCTCGGTCACTATACCTCCAGGCACAATGTTGACATGTGATAAGCTTTGCGTAGCACATGTATTACTAAAAGAGCGCCGATACGAGTTCAGTTGTTAATTTATCATCTGAGCTCCCAATTTAGCATTCCGTTACTCGCCTAATTCCCGGCTACGCGCTTATTACTTTTATTACTTTTGGTTAGGGTCAGATACCCTGGTATTTTATGACCTGGGATTATTAATATTCATCATTTTATTTAATCTGCATTTAATTAACCAATGAGCTAAAGTTGAGTGAGATGATTATGATGTTATTGGTTCATAGTTAGCGTCGTCGTTAAAGATTGTGTTCTTGATTTGCATACCATCAAAAGGGTTCACCAAAGGAATGAGCTAAAATCAGTTGTCATGTGAACATTTATTGGATTCGCTATATATGAGATATCCCTTATTGTCGGGTTTTCCGGCTGTGTGTGTGTGTGTGTGTGTGTGTGTGTGTGTGTGTGTGTGTGTGTGTGTGTGTGTGTGTGTGTGTGTGTGTGTGTCTGCAACGTGAGGCTCCACAGCACGAATCAGCAAACCGATTTCGATGAAACTTTGCCAACAGGTGGAATATATACTGGGAATGTGCGCGTTTGAATTTTGTTGCCTAGCAACCACCCGTTGCTGTGCAGCAGCCGAAAAACCGCGTACAGTATTTTCAATACTTGTCCTTCAGTTTTGAATGTAGAGAAACGAGACTTCGGAATTAAACACTTTGAGACATTTAGAAAATTTCACTCGAGCCGATTTTTGATTGAGGTTTTATTTATCAAATGGTAGTCCTTCAAAAATCGGGTGTCTATTTACCGTCATTTAAGGAGTGTATACAGTGTTTGTAAGGAGCTACACTGTCGTTCCACCTTCGATCTCTCCTCGATCCAAATGTTATTGACCAAAGTGAAAAGGATCCAAAATAAATGGAATCACCGGCATTTCTGTCTTTGTGGATTTCTAATATAATATGTTTATTTATTTACCAAAAACAATTCCACGACCCACACACCACCTTCAATTATTTATTTATTTACCGAAAACGATTCCCCCACCCACACACCACCTTCAATTATTTATTTATTTACCAAAAACTATTCCACGATCCACACACGACCTTATTTATTTATTTATTTATTTTCCTAAAACGATTCCACGATCTACACACCACCTTCAATTATTTATTTATTTACTGAAAACGATTCCCCACCCACACACCACCTCCAATTATTTATTTATCTAAAAGGATTCCACGATCCACACACCACCTTCAATTATTTTTTTATCAAAAACTATTCCACGATCCACAGACCACCTTCAATTATTTATTTATTTACCAAAAGCGATTCCCCACCCACACACCACCTCCAATTATTTATTTATTTACCTAAAAGGATTCCACGATCCACGCACCACCTTCAATTATTTATTTATTTACCAAAAACTATTCCATGATCCACACACCTTCAATTATTTATTTATTTACCGAAAACAATTCCACGACCCACACACCACCTTCAATTATTTATTTATCGAACACAATTCCACGATCCACACACCACCTTCAATTATTTATTTATTTACTGAAAACTATTCCACGACCCACACACAACCTCCAATTATTTATCTATTTACCGAAAACAATTCCACGACCCACACACCATCTCCAATTATTTATCGATTTACCGAAAACGATTCCACGACCCACACACCACCTCCAATTATTTATTTCTTTACCGAAAACAATTCCACGATCCATACACCACCTTCAATTATTTATTTATTTACTGAAAACGATTCCACGACCCACACACCACCTCCAATTATTTATTTCTTTACCGAAAACGATTCCCCCACCCACACACCACCTCCAATTATTTATTTATTTACCAAAAACTATTCCACGATCCACACACCACCTTATTTATTTATTTATTTACCTAAAACGATTCCATGATCCACACACCACCTTCAATTATTTATTTATTTACCAAAAACTATTCCACGATCAACACCACCTTCAATTATTTATTTGCCGAAAACGATTCCACGACCCACACACAACCTCCAATTATTTATCTATTTACCGAAAACAATTCCACGACCCACACACCATCTCCAATTATTTATCGATTTACCGAAAACGATTCCACGACCCACACACCACCTCCAATTATTTATTTCTTTACCGAAAACAATTCCACGATCCATACACCACCTTCAATTATTTATTTATTTACTGAAAACGATTCCACGACCCACACACCACCTCCAATTATTTATTTATTTACCGAAAACGATTCCCCCACCCACACACCACCTCCAATTATTTATTTATTTACCAAAAACTATTCCACGATCCACACACCACCTTATTTATTTATTTATTTACCTAAAACGATTCCATGATCCACACACCACCTTCAATTATTTATTTATTTACCAAAAACTATTCCACGATCAACACCACCTTCAATTATTTATTTGCCGAAAACGATTCCACGACCCACACACCACCTTATTTATTTCTTTCCCGAAAACGATTCCACGACCCACACTCCGCCTCCAATTATTTTTTTATTTACCGAAAACGATTCCACGACCCACACTCCACCTTATTTATTTATTTACCAAAAACGATTCCACGATCCACACACCACCTTATTTATTTCTTTCCCGAAAACGATTCCACGACCCACACTCCGCCTCCAATTATTTTTTTATTTACCGAAAACTATTTCACGACCCACACACCACCTTATTTATTTACCGAAAACAATTCCACGATCCACACACCACCTTATTTATTTATTTACCGAAAACGATTCCACGGCCCACACACCACCTTATTTATTTATTTACCAAAAACGATTCCACGATCCACACACCACCTTATTTATTTATTTACCGACAACGATTCCACGACTCACACACCACCTCCAATTATTTATTATTTAAAGTCGGAGTGGCGTAGGTAAGTGGGCGTGGCTTATGAAAAATATTGTGTGGCTCAAGAGGTGTGGTCAAACAAGAGCATTGAGAGAAGTTTATGAGGTTTTCCGTGTGTGTGTGTGTGTGTGTGTGTGTGTGTGTGTGTGTGTGTGTGTGTGTGTGTGTGTGTGTGTGTGTGTGTGTGTGTGTGTGTGTGTGTGTGTGTGTGTGTGTGTGTGTGTGTGTGTGTGTGTGTGTGTCTGCAACGCGAGGCTCCACAGCGCAAACAGCAAACTGATTATTTTTCAAATGGTAGTCCTTCAAAAATAGGGTGTCCATTTACCGTCATTTTTTATGAGGAGTGCCAGTTGGCAAAATACGCAATAGGAAAAATCTTGCCAGGCAGAGGAACAATTGTATGTGAACCAATACGTCTTGGCAATGAATCTTCGTCGGTGGATCGGTCAGAATGAAAAGCATCGCATCCAGCACTTCGATCCTAGCGAAGCCCTCGTCGCCTACCGGCTTGTGTAATTCTTTACCTCTCACAAACCACGAGACCAGGAGACCAGGAGACCAGTAATTAAGATCTGTTGCCGTCCGGATGTGGACTCTCTTTTTTCCAATTATTGTACATAGTTTGTTGATTTGTAAATACCTTCATCATTTCCACTAGCAAGTGCCCATACGTGCGTGGCCGTACGTGCAAAAAAAACACAACTTTGAAACCGCGTGCCTTTGTTTAAGTATAGAGCGTGCCCGTACATTTTGTTTAAGTATAGTGCGTGCCCGTATGTTTTGTTTAAGTATAGAGCGCGCCCGTACGTTTTGTTTAAGTATAGTGCGTGCCCGTATGTTTTGTTTAAGTATAGAGCGCGCCCGTACGTTTTGTTTAAGTATAGTGCGTGCCCGTACGTTTTGTTTAAGTATAGTGCGTGCCCGTACATTTTGTTTAAGTATAGTGCGTGCCCGTACGTTTTGTTTAAGTATCGAGCGCGCCCGTACGTTTTGTTTAAGTATAGTGCGTGCCCGTACGTTTTGTTTAAGTATAGTGCGTGCCCGTACGTTTTGTTTAAGTATAGTGCGTGCCCGTACGTTTTGTTTAAGTATAGTGCGATATTAGTTAGAAAGGTGAAATAAACCATTTTGGTCGCTAAAGGGACCTAGAAAGGGTCGACATGGTGAAGAAGACGCTGACAATCCTCTTTGTTTTATTTTCAACGCTGCATTTAAAATCTCTAATTTAATCATTCTAAACCACACAGTTTAATGAGACACCTTATTCTGTCGGTCTATCCTTCGTCTTCGTCCTCGTGCAAACGGAAAATTATTCGGATGATGGCGGAAGAGAAATTCCTTCCGGAACGTTATTTTTCCTAGTAAAAATTGCAAGCCGTGGCTGAGCTACGAAGCCTAAGCCTTTTTTAATCGGATTTTCGAGGTAATCGCATTACTACCTTATAGATACTTATAAATCCGAGAACAGAATTCAAAAATAATTTTCCGTTCGTTTGTCCGAACCGCTTTGGTGAATTTTGCATATTTTTCAACAGCTACCTTTTAAAATCTATCATTTAATCCTCATAAGTCCTACGACCGAATGATACCTCTCGTTTTGTAGGTCTATACCTCCCCTTAGTCCAAGTACCGATGAAAAAATTATTTACATTAACCGCCACAAAAGCGAGTGAATCAGCGCATTTCATTTTGTTTCCCAAGTATTCAAAGCTAATTTAATCGCCAAAATACCCACTTTCCTTCGATTTTCACCCGGTTTTCAACGTTGGGATTTAGGCCACTGTTATCGACTGCGAAATATGAAAACAGAATAACAAAATATCTTTCCGTTCGTTCGTGCGAGCCGGTAGAGTGAAACCGCGTCATCCTGCCCAGGCTCCACCATCTCAATCAGCATACCAGGCTGCGAAATCTTTTATTGGCTTATAACTCGACGGTGCAAAGTCACAAAAATTAAACGCACACATCATCGTGCAGGTAATAATATCAGGCATCCGGCGATATAAGTTAGAAAGGTGAAATAAACTATTTTGGTCGCTAAAGGGGCCCCAAGCCGTTGCGGCCGAACACTATCCGAGGCGTGGCGCTCCGGAACATGAAGCCGCGATTTCTTTAAACACTCATAAAATGACGACACAAAGTCCGAAAACGTCCCAACATACCTCAAAATGTCCAGGTCACGTTCCCTGTTAGTGGGTGAACAATCCAATGCTTGGCGAATTCTGCTTCGCAATGATAGGAAGAGCCGACATCGAAGGAGCAAAAAGCGACGTCGCTATGGACGCTTGACCGGTGGGAGACCATGGCTTGGGAAGCACGGATTTTCAACATTGAATTGTTAACCTATCATCTTTAATAAAACTATAATAGACCAAAAAAAACTAACAGTTCTTTTTCTTTTGTTGTTTTTGGCAAAAAAGTAAAGATCCAGAGAGGCTCTGTATTGGGCAACCCCCCCTCCCCCTATTTACATGAAATGGTTTGGTCCAACTCCCAAAGCCAAAGCAGACGCGAACGACTTGCGAGTACGGAGACCATAACTTGGGAACCACTTGTCCGATTAATTTCAAACCATGAAAAGGCACATCCTCGGGTCCCCAGCAATATACCTGGCAAGTTTCAAGTAGATCGGACCAGTGGATGTCGAGAAACAGCGGTCGCAGACAAACATGCCCACAGACAAACACGCACACAGAGATTGCTAGAATTATAGAGATTTAAAAATTTATTCTTGTATTTGAGGAGCATCTCGGCCTGGTTGTACTAGAGCAGCTCGTTTTGTGTTACGTCACTTACGTTCAATGAAAAGAGTGTGGGGGGAAGGGGGGGACAATCGATATGTTGTCCCTCCCTTGATAAAAAGTGGGGGGGACATGTCCCCCCCCCCGTCCCCTACCAATCGACACCCATACATCAAAATGAAGCACAATGAGATAGCCTAAACTGCTGGTGCATTTCCATGAGACAAGCCAGCACATGCATGATGCAAAACTGGAGATTTTGTCACTTGCTTTTAGAGGACAACTAAGGGCGGAAGCAGAGAACGGCCGAACAACGCTAAATTAAACATGAAGTCCACTCGACTTAACTGCGAAAGTGGAAACGATTGAAAGTTTGAAAGTGGAAACGCCTCAGCTCATCTTTGCCAAAATGCTGAACGAACTACTGAGGCTGAGAAAACCTACAAACATAGGAAAGGTTACATTAACCAACTGGAAGAGCACTCGGTGGAGCGCATACCTCCGCCACGTAATACCTGATCCATGAGAACATATCGGGCCCAAAATCTTTTTGAAATATAATGATATAGATATATATATATATATATATATATCGTTTTTGAGCTCTATCTCTCAATGGTGAAGAATTACTTTGAAAATTAAATAATGATAATATCCGGATCCGAATTTCGATCTTCACCAAAATTGAATCAATTCTTCCTTGCCACACACCCAAAGTGTCCACCAGGTTTTGTCCGAATCCGTCCACAACTTTTTGAGATATCGTGCTATATAGTGGTTTAGACCCTATCTCTCAATGGTGAAGAATCACTATAAAAAAATTCTAGTCCTCAGATCCGGATCCGGATCTTCACCAAAATCGAATCAGTTCGTCCTTGTCACACAATGAACCTGTCCACAAAATTTTGTCCTGATCTGTGCACAACTTTTTGAGATATCCTTCACACAGACAGACAAACAGATGGAGTGGGGTGAAAACATAACCTCCTTCACCTTTGGTGGCAGAGATAAATTTGAGTTAATTGCCAGCAGCACGCATTGCAAGATTCTAATGTACACAATACATATATCATTACAGGATTCCAATGTGCACATTTTTTTTCATACAGTCCGGCCGCCTCAACATGAGCGACGCTTTTCTGTTCTTGGTCGTCAGCGATGGACTGCAGTGCAACTTTGAGCTGAGGATAACCACTCTCTACAGCTCTGACTGAGTCTGCGTGATGTGACCAACATGCGTCACCGAGGCGCCTGGACACCTAGTTGACAGCTTTTGCCTGAGTCAGAAGGCCGATAAAAGCGATAATGATTGCGTAGCGCACTGGGGCCGCTGTCCAGAACACATACAACTGATTTACGATGTCAAAATAGGCCACAGCAGTACCGCAACACTCAGCCGCAGACTTTCCTCCTAAATTCTGTGAGAGACATGCGCACGGAACAAAGACAGCGAGCTGGTTGTGAGCAAGGATGACGGCCTTCGTGGCAGTGTACTTCCCACTCATGTTTTCCACATTATCGTATGACTGGCCGCAGCAATCGTTGACGTCAATATCTTCTGAAGCAAGTAACGTAAGCAACGCATTTGCCATTGCTTCGCCCTTATGACCACAATTAGGCAGAAAAGTCAGGAACCGCTCAACTGGAATACTGCCTTCTATGTCTCGCACAACTACAGTGAGCTGGTCAATGTGCGCTTTGTCTGGCATCGAGTCAACCGATATTGAATAATACTTTGATTTCTTGAGCTGTGAAATAATTTCATCCTTGACTTGTTCGCCCATGACGTTAATGGGCTCTTCATAAATTGTGGACGACAGATATGCCTACTTACAGTGTTAGCGTTCAACTTAATGTGTTCAGTTGAGGAATGGGTTAAACTCTGTCAGCAGTTCCATCATCCCAAGGTAGTTCCCATTTGCTGGCGACCCAATAATCTGATCGTTGCTTATAAACGCAAGCCCGCACGCACTCTGTGATAAACTTGATAACACTTACAGTGCGTTTCAAGATGCTTCGCCGGTACTTGGTCTGCTTTTCCGCCTGTAAAGCCATACTGAAATCCACTCGTCCTCCGCAGAGCTTAGATCTTTTTGTTAAAGCAAACATGAAGTCATTAAACGTTTTTGAACTTTTTTTGTTTTTGACAAAACTCCTGATTTCGTTTAAACTACTAGTTTTTAAAATTGGATGGAAATTGATGGCATTTATTAAATCAAAAAAATTATTTTCACAAAAATGTGGAGGCCCCCATTTTGTGGAAGCCCTGGAGCATGTGCTCCACTGGCTCGGTCCTAAATACAGCCCTGGCTACGAGCAAGAACCCAGTACTGTAATGGCTGGAAACATGGCACAGTCCTAATAGTTAGAAACGTTTAATGGTCAGCAGCATGTCACAGTACTATTATCTATACCAAGTAATGGTAAGAAACTTAATCAAATAATACATGAGTGAAAGACTTTCACACCACATGTAAACCTCCAGTGAACATGGCATTGTTTGCTCCGATAACAAGGAAATGAGATGCAGAAGGAGGGCATTCGGCCTATCATACCTGAGCAACACCAACACCAGATTAAATAAATCCGTCAAAATGACGATATAATTGGAGGAATGGTGGGGAGGAGTGAGGATGAGAACAGTGCGTCAGACTCAGGCATGACAGGTGACTGGGGGTGGGGGGCAGCGACATGCGACTGGAGGGGGGGGTGTCCTCCCCAAACAATCCACAGTTCCACAGACCTTTTTAATAAAGGTTTCAAGAAATAAACTACATGGAAGATTTGTGCAAAAATGTGGACCGAGCCGAGACATCAGGCATGACTGCATCCATCCATTAATATTGAAAGACTGCGATGGGGTAAGCTATAAAAAGGAAGAATAAAAAGAAAATGAACAAAGACTGTCTGTCCCAAATAGTTTTGAGCATGCAATCCCTTTGATGATGAACCTACAGCTTAGTTAATCAAAACCGATGTGGTTTGAAAAGAAGAAGTTACACATATGCATAAAAAAATTAGTTTAATCCATCAAGAAATCGAACTTTTAACCATCTTTGACAAAAAGTATCCTTGTTGCAGCAGCAGAAGGAACATCAGCACGGTCATCAGACTCGTGGGAAAGGATATGCATCATTTATAACCCGACCAATACCTTGTGCTACTGAAGAGGTCCCATCATAGCCCGTTTGATCTGTGCTAATCTCAGGACATGGAGCAAACATTTTCACAACGGAAGCAGTATACTGCCTCTCTGAAATATTAATCATGACCTGGGACACAAGTGCTTCCAACTAAACACTCAACTTGAGAAGAAAAGTGTGAAAAAGGCTCACCTGTGGTTTACACAGTGTGCATAACGGCAGATTCAGTCACAGCAGCATTCTATCACACAGCACCCACTACTTGCCCAGACAGGAGCAGCTGAAGCTGAATGTGCTTCATTTGCATTGCAGGATTATAGCGATTATGTATGTGTGGGTACATCAAGACCGGGATGAGATACCACCTCTGACCACAGGCAGGAACAATTTCTGTCACTAGAAGGAAACCTATTCTTGATGCACATCAGCTGTATTCTATACCACATTGAAGCATTGGGTGTCACTAGCACAACCCTCCATCTCTATTGGATTCCTGAGCTTCCACGTCTTTGGTCAAAATCCCATCATTAAATACGCCCTCTGCCCAGAACGCAACGAAGGTAAAAAGGCAGACGAAGGAAGGGAACATCGCAGTTTGGTAGCAGAAGGCAGAAAGGTACGACGTGACGGGAAAGAGATGTTCGCTGTCTTTGAAAGAAATGGGAAGCCATTTTGCTTATTTTGTTATACAGGCCTCACTGTGTCTCAATCGTTCACTGTGAAAAAGCACTGAGACGAAGCATTAAGTAAGTTGTGTGGGTGTTCCCCACATATCACATCGAGAGCTGCATGTGTGACCCACTATGGTAGATGGGTTGAGAACCACTGCTGTACACATTTACAGAAAGATTATTTGCATGCTACCCTCCACCCTGACCCCCCCGCCCCCGGACTATTAATAAATAACCGCCCAGCCCCACCCGACCTGGGCTATTAACCCCCCCCCCTCCACCCCACCTCCCACCACCCTCCCCCCTCCCCCTCCCCCTCCCCGGAGCCCTGAGAAGGTACCACATAGAAGGCTGTGGGCTAAGGTGAGGGCTTGTGGAGTGTTGATGGAGTAGCTAAATGGATTGCAAACTGGATTAGTGATAGGAAACAGAGTAGCTGTGAGTTTTGTGAGGTTGTTGGGTTGGCAGGTTGTAAGTAGCGGGGTACCTCAGAGATCCCTTCTCGGACCATTATTTTTTATAATCTATATCAATGATTTGGAAAATGGGGTTAAGAGGTATGGCTTTCCAAATTTGCAGATGACACAAAGCTTAGAGGTAAGGTAGATGGGAGAAAGGAAGGTGATCAGATTCAAGAACGTCAAAATACTTTCAGAGATTGGGCAGATTGTCAGATGCAGTTTAACATTTGTAACTGCAAGTTGCTGGGGATGGGGGAAAAATAATAAAAATAGGGACTATAGTAACGGGTAGTTTTGGGGCATGTGACACAGGAGAAGGATCTGGAGGTGTTTATAGATACAGGGAGTGAGCAAACAGCAGCATGCCAAGCAGCTAGAGGTAAAGCTAATGGGGTTCAAGCTGTATTCATTTCAAAAAATAAAATAATATCATTTTAGAATTTTAAATAATAATACATTTTTTTGTATTAAGTGTTACCTTCAGTACCTTCATAAAGTATTCACACACCTCGACTGTTGCTACATTTTGTTGTGTTACAGCCTGAATTTAAAATGTCACAAATAAAAAAATAAACCAATGTCACCCGCAGGGTGACGCGTATCTTGCCAAAAGGTGACCATGTGTGACTTATTTAAGGTCACACTGAGGTGAACAGAGCTGCTATCCACCAGGAGCGACTCCTTGAGGAATATCTGCCTACGAGAGATTCCGATGAGAATCGTTCTACAGAGTAACCATGAAAAATATGCGTTTGCCTCATAACGTCACCAAATGACGTCATAATGTCTCAAGCTTGACATATCTAGAAAGCACTCATCGAGGTATTCAATTTGAGGTACTACACGATATGGTTCCTAAAACTTGAAAATTTGACCTTGGGGTCAAATATGTTTGACCTCAGGCGCTAACCATGAAGGTCAAGGCCAATCGCCACCAAAAATTAATCAGCTGAGCGCCAAACCATGAACTATATTCCCATGAAGTTTGAAGACGATCCGATCAAAATTACTCAAAAAATAAGGGTTTCGTCGACTCCTCTGATTTGCGACAAAGTGACCTTGACCTTCAAAATTTTATGCGCTGAAAGGGACCTCTATAGGCCTCTGATATGCGAAGTTACAAAAATTTCCAATGACAACTGTGCTCTGCAGAGTGATTTATATGTGATTACAGACCAAAAATAAATAAATAAATAAATAAAAAACATATGAAGGTCAAGACCATTCGCCACCAAAAATTAATCAGCTGAGCGCCAGACCATGAACTATATTCCCATGAAGTTTGAAGACGATCCGATCAAAATTACTGAAAAAATAAGGGTTTCGTCGACTCCCCTGATTTGCGCCAAAGTGACCTTGACCTTTGACCTTCAAAATTTTGTGCACTGAAAGGGACCTCTATAGGCCTCTGATATGCGAAGTTACAAAAATTTCCGATGATAACTGTGCTCTGCAGAATTTTTTATACGTGATTACAGTCAAACAAAAAAAAAACAAAAAAAAAACAAACAAGCTGACTAACATATCTTGCAAAAACTTCGTTTTGGCAAGAGAAAAATCATTTTAGAATTTTAAATAATAATACATTTTTTTGTATTAAGCGTTACCTTCAGTACCTTCATAAAGTATTCACACACCTCGACTTTTGCTACATTTTGTTGTGTTACAGCCTGAATTTAAAATGTCACAAATAAAAAAAAAATCATTTTAGAATTTTAAATAACAATACATTTTGGTTGTATTGAGTGTTACCTACAGTTCCTTCATAAAGTATTCACACACCTCGACTGTTGCTACATTTTGTTGTGTTACAGCCTGAATTTAAAATGTCACAAATAAAAAAAAATCATTTTAGAATTTTAAATAACAATACATTTTGGTTGTATTGAGTGTTACCTACAGTACCTTCATAAAGTATTCACACACCTCGACTGTTGCTACATTTTGTTGTGTTACAGCCTGAATTTAAAATGTCACAAATAAAAAAAAAATCATTTTAGAATTTTAAATAACAATACATTTTGGTTGTATTGAGTGTTACCTACAGTACCTTCATAAAGTATTCACGCACCTCGACTTTTGCTACATTTTGTTGTGTTACAGCCTGAATTTAAAATGTCACAAATAAAAAAAAATCATTTTAGAATTTTAAATAACAATACATTTTGGTTGTATTGAGTGTTACCTACAGTTCCTTCATAAAGTATTCACACACCTCGACTGTTGCTACATTTTGTTGTGTTACAGCCTGAATTTAAAACGTCACTTAAATAAATAAAAATTGTCACTGATCTACACAAAATACCTCATAATGACAAAGGGAAAACGTGTTTTTAGAATTTTTTACAAATTCATTAAAAATGAAAAACTGAAATGTCTTGTGACACAATAAATATTCAACCCCCTGAGTCAATACTTTGCAGAAGCACCTTTGGCAGCGATGACAGCTTCGGTTAATAAAATAAACACCTAAGGGGCAATGATGAGGCCATAACCTTTAAACAGCATAGACAAGAAAGGGGACATGAGATGGACAAGCATCTATGGCTGAGAGATAGGGACACAGTCAGAAAGAGAATCTCTTCAAAGTTAAGAATACACAAACCCCAGGAATGCAGAGTTCAAATCAGCAATTTAGTGTTTAAGAGAAAGAAAAAGACAGACAAAGATCATCCAGTATATTATTGCGGTTTTGGATCCCTGAGCGGGAAGAGAGATCCACACGTAGAATTCCATTCCATTGGGACCACACTCTGTGCAGAGCATTGGTGCTGCCGAAGCAGTCTCCTTGGCTATTGGACACAATCCTGGACGGGTCGCCACTCCGACACAGTATACCAGCATGCTGGAACTAATTTTGCTGACCTCGGAAGGATAACAGGCAGAGTTAACCCCACCTGGTATTAATTCAACAGCCGAGTGGGATTTAAACTCAGGATCCTAGGATCCCAAGCCCACCACCCTAAACATAAAGCCAACCCCAGTCATAAACACATGGAATAGACTGAGTTATTTCATAGTATTCTGTTTTGCTATCAAGTGTACAATGGTGTATTCATATGAACAGATCTGCATTGCGAGTGCATCGTTAGAAGTCCCATATGTTATTTTCTTATTATACATTCTTTTCTATAGCCATTTCTCTCAAGCTTCAGCACACATGCACTTTCTCCATGAGCACAGGTCGTGCCACCCTTTCCAACGTTCTGCAGAACCGCCTCAAACTAGCTTGGTGGGTCCCAGATAGTGGTTGATCGATATATTCGCCGATATCTGGCATTTTCCGGTTATTGGCATCGGCCGATAATGGCGTCGATATGGCAGATATCAAAAAATTTATAAAAATTAAAAAGAAAAATAAATAAATAAATAAATTTCCTTCTCTTGATGGTCGACAGCTAGAGCTCCCCCTTGTGTCAATTCGACATCTGCAGCCGCCCTTCAGGTCAGGCGGCTTCTACGGAATGTTAGTGAGAGCTTGGATATGCCCAAGAGAAAAAGGTGAGACTGTACAGTACTGTATATGCCGAGCTTTCAAATCTCAATTTAATTCATTCCCCACGGCGAACCAAGCCGTGTTCGCCATGCCCACTGTTCGTGCTGCCGAACTTCCGCAGACATCACGCAGATACGGGGCCGCCTTTCTCGCACTGTGGGACTTTCTCAAGCCACTTACGTACACTTGCCATCACGTGACCTTTCATGCACTCACACCGTGGGCCTTTTGCACACTCCCAAGCTGCCTCATGACCATTCGCACGCGGGACATCTCTCGCAGACCCTGCAGCCGAATCTTCCATTCATGACAGGTTTGTGCCGCATATGCTCCGCAGCATGCCATGCCCAACACCCTGGTTCTTGTGGGAAATTTTAATCTGTACTTATATATCCGTGGTCAACTCGGACCCAGATGCAGTCAGATATCCGTGGTCAACTCGGACCCAGATGCAGTCAGATATGTAACATGGCTTATTTGAGTTAACACCAACTCTGTGTCCTTTGACATAAGCATCTGAAACACATCCGCTTGTCACTCCGCACCGACCCAACTCATCAGATATGGGCTGTGGGATACCGAGTGGTGTGCAGGCGCATCAAAAGTCGAAACCTCCGCTAAACTTAGTGCATAATATCTTGTGCAGCCTTTGACACCATGACTGACAAGGGACCAACGAGCGATTTGAGTGCCTCTGTGCATAAGAAACAAAAGAAAGCCATTTAAGTGAAGATGAAAGTCGAAGTTATCGAGCGATAGGAACAGTGAACATTTGTTGAGCCTGCTTGGACCGACGGAATCCACCTTACGAACGATTTGTGCAAATGCAGATATAATCAAAGCGAGTGCTCAGCGTTTCGCCATTACTGCAAAGAAAGTGATTCACATTAACAGCAACGTCAGATGTTGATGACCCTGCGCTTTACTCCCCCACAACTCCACACCATCACGCCTGCACCTCCACAGCAGCACCCACACGATCACCGCAGGCACCACCATTTAACATAGGTTGGTGGTTTCATTTTATTAAAATGTACAAGTCTGTCTCTGTCTCTGTCTGTTTGTCTCTGTCTGTCTCTCACTCTTCCCCATCCAGCCACATAACCTACACTGATTACATTGTTTGTGATGGGAAAATTACTTTTGTTTTACATGTTTTCAGTGAACGCGGTAAATTCTTGGAACACAACTACCGCGATAAACGAGGAATGACTGTCTATGATGCTCAAAGTGGGAATAATAAAACAAATAGAGGGAGCCACACCCTGCCACCCATGGGGCCACCCTAACATGGAAGCCAGTACGAGAACTACGTGAGAGGCGGGAATTAAAATGTTTGTGTTTTTCACATTTTTTTCACCTAAATGTCAAAATTATAGTTTCAGCTTGAAAAATTGGTGGTTTCAGGTAAAACCAGATTTTAAGATAACTGATTTGTGGCTGGTTACCTGTATAAGCTTCAATTCACATCATCATAGTGTTGCTAATTTAAATAATGTTGGCACTTCACTGAGATTATACTGTGATGTTGTGCATGAGCAAGCAAGCCACGTTAATATTGTGTTAAACAAAATTGTTAATTTAAGTTCAACAATTTTGTATAATTCTTTTTCTATTTATTATTAAATTATTTAATCGGTGCATATAAATCGGCATTAGACCAGTCACGCCCCCCCCCCCCCCCGCGCTATCTAAATATCAGTATCGGCATTGGCCCTTGAAGAACCCATGTCGGTCGACCTCTAGTACCAGGTCCAGAACCTCGTGGCAGATGGTCCCATCCATCATAATTAAGCCTGACTTGGTAGAGTAAACCTGACGACTGCCAAAACGTGGTATCTAACAAACCACACAACAGGGCCAATCCCAAGATGCCATCAGAAGTCGGGGCTCTGATATGCCAATCAGGTGAGAGGAGAGAATGCCCCAACCCATGCAACTCCTACCATGGATGCAGTGGGGGCCCAGGCGAAGGGAAAGGGGGGGGGGTCTTAATAAAAGGCAGAACGTATGGGCACAGAGAGCTTCTTGACCAGAGCTGAGCTTCTTGGTTTTCACACACAGAAGGTCTTGGACAATTTATTTTGCACATACTCTCATCCATTCGAGTTTTCTCTGTCTTCCCTTTGTCCACCTTTCATTCTTCCATCTTTCACATTTCCTTTCATTCCCATGGCTCTCTTCATTCACACGCACACAGCAGTACGAGAATGGATCGTGAGTGGGTCCGATCCGCAGGATCATTGGGCAGTGCTAGCTCAACTGAGCTCGTCAAGGTGTGCAGGTTAATGACACAGGACCCAATTTTCTTCTTTTTTATCTCACGTCTCACTTGCCTGACTGAATACATGTATAAAATGTATTAGTCCCCTGATTGCTTACCTCCACCACCAAAGGTGGATGGAGGTTATGTTTTCACCCCAATCTGTCAGTTTGACTGTGAGCACGATATCTCAAAAAGTTATGGATGGATTCGGCTGAATCTTGGTGCACAGGTTGGGTGTACCACAAGGATGAATTGATTTGATTTTGGTGAAGATCCAAATCCGGATTTGGACTCGAGAATTTTCTATGTGATTCTTCACCATTGAGTGATAGGGCTTCTCCTCTTTCGTGTGCAGCACAAGACGGTGAGTAGCATCATTGGCTGGGGCGTAGCTGTGCCGCTGATGCAATGCCCCTGTTACCAGTGCACTGGTATTCATTTTACCGACCTCAGAAGGATGATGGTCTGAGTCAACCCTACCTGGTGTTAATTCAACAGCCCAACAGGAGCTTGACCTCAAGACCCTGGGATCTTAAGCCAGCCACCTAATCATTAAGCCAACACCAGGCTGAGTGATAGGGTAAAAATGATATCCAGCAAAACATGATATTTTAAAAAGTTGTAGATGAGTTATGACAAAACAAGGTGAATGAGTTAGGTCGGTGACAAGAACAAGCTGTTTAGATTTTGATTAAGGTCCGGATCCAGATCTGGACTATCAATGAGGTACAAAACGTAGACTGTTCAGCTTGGCGGAGGTCTACCAAGTGCCGTTCTACTTCTATCCATTTTGATGGCAATTTAAGGCAGCTATGGGTGATTGGCCAGATTTCATTGGGCTTGTTTATCACTAGAAGCAGTTACGTAACAATTGGTCCCGCTCCACCAAGTAATTAAAGATATGTTGCATGATTGCTGGCACGGTACTCGCTCGTTCCCGGTCTTCTTTGTATGGTAACACGACACTGGGCGTGAGATCCCATGGGAAGTTCTGGAGGAACTGGCTATCATATTTTAAAATGCCCAGACCTCTTGGAGTTATCTGGAGGTGATGTCCGTCACAATACATGATTCCATTGCAACTGAAAATTGAAAGGCAATTCCATTCTCTCAATGAGTGTGTGTCAGAAGGAGAGGAAACGAGTGAGGCGCGAGTCAAACCTGCAGCTTCCGAGCCGACTGCAGAGCACTCTGCTCCTGGTGCAACAGCCGTCCATACAGCTTAGCCCTGAGTGCAGCCATGGCATAATCACGGTTCCGCAGCTGGGATCGATCCCGCTGACTCTCACACACAATTCCTGCATGATGCGTGATGCACAACAAAAATACAGCAAATGTACACAACATTAGCAGCACCAGTGTTCAGTGAACAAGCTTTGTTTTTTTTTGTTTGTCCACCTGTCAAATTATGATGCAAGGGATACTTATTAGAATAAGAAAAAGAGCGATCAAAGATTGCAGACCCTTGCCAGGACTTCTTTTGAGTAGTATATTTTTATAGGTTTTAGGGTAAATCCAAATATGGCTGCTAACCATGTGACCGATGATATCATATGTGTGAACCTTTTGTTCCTCATGGACAGGTGGTCATACATGAAAAGTTTAGCCTCGATTTGTTCAGCCACTTCGGAGAAGATTTTTGAATGTTTCTTATTTATTAATTTTTTTAAACAATATGGCTGCCGAATCACGTGACAGATGACGTAATGAATTTTTTTTTTCTGTGGACCATTTTATCCCTACATGACCCTCAAAAATTTCATTATGATCTGATGTGGCGTTCTACATATGTAATTATGACGTCATAACGAGGACACCTATGACGTCAAAGTAAAATCAAACTTATTCCCCATGAGGAGTACTTGCTATGTGCCAAGTTTCAATTGTTTCCTTGGTGCGGTTTCAGAGATACAGAGGTCCAAAGTTTTTCCGTTTTTCCAATATGGTTGCCACACCACGTGACCTATGACGTCATAATTATCATTAAAACATTCTACATGAGTAGTCGCACCAATGGTGAAAATTTCGTCTCAATCCGACAAGTGTTTGTGGAAAAAACACAAAAGTTATGTGCGGACAAACAAACGGACAAACAAACACAATACCCTCTCCTTTGGCGAGGGTAACAACTATGCACAGACAGGATTTTTTTTTAAACTTTTTTTTTTACACCACAATAACAGCAAGGTAGAGGGACACAACAGAGGATTACTGGAGGAACAATGGTCATGGGGAAGAATGAGGGAAAGAGTTGGGGAGGAGGTCACAGTGGGGGAACAAGCTGTGGATCCAAGCTCAAACACAGCAAGAGGAGGAAGGGAAAATCAGGAACAAAGCAAATAGAACAAATTACAAAAGAAGGGTGAGGGAAAGAGGAGAAAACACAATCTGAAAGAGAAAGGGTGAGCTTGGGGAGCGTTAATGAGGGTAGAAAAGATCAAGAGTTGGCATACATGATCGGCTCTAATTAAGCACAACATGGTTTTTACAAAACATGTTGGCAATTTTTTAGGGGTGGGGGAAAAAAAAAGTTTTACAAAAATACTGCTTAAAATGCTTCTTGCATCTTCAGAAAAAAAAAGTCGACTATTGGGTGTCAATGCGCTGGCCAAATTCGAATTTGTAAATTCCTGCTGTGCCTCAGCAGCATGCGAGAGTAAAGAGAAATATCCAGGGAAAATTGTCAGCACCAGAAACGATCACGACTTGGTGTGGGAATCCAATGTTTTGCAGGAGGCGTGCGGGTTCAATTTCATCAGAAGAAAAAGATATGATGACATTGTCCAGTGTGATTACAACCTACTCATCCACGGTGGAATGAGCATTTTGCATCACAAAAATTTCAAGTAACAGCAAATATTTAGATGTATTGGAGACATAGAAATAAAAAGATGAGTGTGGGGTGGGGGTGGAGGGGGAGGTGGATCGGAGGGCTGTGCAGGCTATGCTGCATAACAGTCACCTTAAGAGATGCATGAAAATAGATAGGAGTTACCTGACGGCAGGTGTGTTATCCTGACTGCACTCTCTGTGGTGTTAACATGCTGTCCACCGGGGCCACGAGAACGCTTCGTCTCAATGCGCAGATCTTTGGGATCAATGTGTAGTTTGATCTGTGATGGCAAAATAGAAATAAAAAGACTAAATAATCATATTTATGTCACAAATATAATCCAAATCATGAAAACCTTTCAGCTTTTTCAGTGGAACCAATTGGCTGATAGGATGGCCTGAAGGTACGCACACTCGCCTCTCTCTAGGCTGTCAAGCCGGTGTTTACACCCCGGCACGGCTCTAAACCGTCATCCTTGTGTTTCACAGGCAGGGCGATTTATCAATGTGTGTGTCGTCCCTCATATGGACGTTAAACGAGAACTCCATCTGCCAGCATTCACTGGTGGACATTAAAAATTCAACGGTGTCCTTTGCAAAGAGTAGGTGAGCTATCACCAGCAGCATGGCCAAATTCCAAATTCCTGCCTTAGCCAGCAGAAGACGTTGCATCAGTGGCACAGCCATGCCCTCAGCCAATGATGTTACCCCATAGCCTTGTGCTGCATATGAAAGAAGTAGTAGTATAATAAAAAAATTCAAAAAAATCTACACCTCATTCAACACGTAATCCCACCTCCGAAGGTTGTGGCAGGACCACAACGGACATGGTGCTTGTGTGCACACGGCCGTGTCTGTCCGTCTGCGGCACTCTCTGCACACGATGCACACCTCCCTCGTACTTCAGCAACTTGTAGCTGCCTGGGCCAACCACACTTGCACAAGCGAGTCGCATTCCTCCTGCATACAGGACAGGCAAGTTATGAAGTTGGGAATAGGTACGAGTATTGCTGGCTCTTTGGTGTATTTTCGTCATCACAAGTTTTCTTATCGAGCAAAGAAAACTGAATAAATTTGGCATGTACACGAAAAAAGGCTTAAACTCACGGCCTTTGGAAATTTAGTGCGAAACGTTCATGAGAAAACTGAAACCATCCACCCATCCATTGGGACCAAACTCTGTGCAGACCGTTGGTGCTGCCGAAGCAGTCTCCTTGGCTATTGGGCACAATCCTGGACGGGTCGCCACTCTGACACAGTATACCAGCATGCTGGCACTCATTTTGCCGACCTCGGAAGGATGACAGGCAGAGTCAACCCCGCCTCGTATTAATTCAACAGAAAGTGGTATTTGAAATCAGGATCCTCGGATCTCATGCCCACCACCCTAACCATTAAGCCAACACCAGGCATACCAGACTGAAACCATCGTGGTTCATTTCCCAGCGATTCACTCGGCCCCAAATCCTAATTGACAAGGAAATTACTGTAGGCGGCAGATCTCATTAGAGTTTCTATACATCGAAAACCAAATAAAACACCGGTTTGGCTTTCCCTTCAGATATGGCACATGGCCTCTTATAGACAATCCGTCACTAAAGTGGTGATCATATATCAAAGAGTTCACTAGTCCTATCAAAACTATGTAGGGATGGTACAGAAAAAAAATTGTCAGTCCCATTGGCCCAGGCACCTCCATGCAAAAACTTAAGTTGGGGTACCTTCTCTTAAAAGTTGCTTCAGCTCCATACAAGAGCCTACCTGGTCTGTTCAGCTGATTGTCGAAGCAGGGATTACTTTTCAGTACTCCAGACCATGGCAAAAGCAAAAATAAAAATACAAAAGCAAAAAAAAAAAAAACCGAGATCGGTCAAAACCGGAAAATGTTCTCGTTCATCATCATCATCATCATCATCATCATCATCATCATCATCATAAAAATAGGGGCAAACCCCCTGGGAACTCACCCTAGTAGCAGCTGGATAAGATAACCAGGGAACCACTGGTAGGTGTGCACGACCCACAAAATATGTAACGGAGAAGAAAGCAAATACCTATTTTGGGGGGGAAACCCCCACGTATACTCCCTTGGGGCCCAATTTTTTAATGCCGTGAACAAACTTTAGTACATCATGAGTGATGAAGGTTGTGGTCATGTTTCATCGAAATTGGGTTTGTAGTTTCTGAGGAGAGAGCAAATACATATTTTGGGGTTCAAACCCAGACCCACTTTGACTCCCAGTAGACCCCGTTACATCCTGACTTTTTTTTTTTATTCCATGAATAAAAATGAGTTGCAAAATATCAAATATCATTCAAGTCAAGTTTGGTCACAATCCCATCAGCAGTTTTGGAGAAGTCGCAAGTGTTTATGGACGGACAGACGGACTGAAGGACTAACAACGCGCCATCCCAGAAGCTCCCCTGGAACTATGTTCGAGGTGAGCGAACAATCAACTTCAGATGGCCCATTTCTGAGGTGCCTCTCTCTCAATGGCAATGATTCTGGTACCATCTGACAGAGTTTGACTTGGGCAGCATCGCTTGCCATCAAAATTTTAACAGCTTGAAAGGATTCCATGAAAAAACAAGGACAAATGTGTCCACGAGCAGCGTCCAAAAGATTTTGTCGGCAAAAAAAAAAAAAATTTAAAATTTAAATTTTTTAAAAAAAAAACAACAACTTCCGATATTTTGTCACGTGCCTTGATTAAGCCAACAGCGAAACGCGTCATAATGTCTTTACGTATTAACGATATATCATGTATTTACGAAATAAATAATGTATTTACGAAATTACAATACGATAAATGGAATAATCTTTAAACAGTAACTTGAACTTTTCGAAACTTTAAAGCAAATGTCCGAATATATTTAAAAGTTCATGATAGACGCTCTCAAAAGGCACCGTCTATGTGAGGGTGTGTACAGGTGCTCAGTATTTAAGGAGATCCGGATCTCGTATATACAAGAGCCGAGTCCTCGAGATTAAGGTTTTGTCTTCAGAAGAAGAAGAAGAACAAGAACAAGAACAAGAAGAACAACGCCAAGCTCTCTATGAGCAGCGTTCGCGGCTAAAAAAAAACAACAACGCAAAACTGCATTCATTTGTGAAGGGATAGGAAGGGAGTTGTGGGCAGGACTAGACTGTCAATCAGCCTGATGGGGGCGGGGCCACCAGACATATATTTGCCCAATCAGACCTATCTGGGTGTAGTTAACGGTGGAATATTATTAGGAAGTCCGTGACAGCAACAACCAACACATTTCTGTCAAGCACATCCTATTTAGAATGTTAGATCATAGAGTGTGTGTGTGTGTGTGTGTGTGTGTGTGTGTGTGTGTGTGTGTGTGTGTGTGTGTGTGTGTGTGTGTGTGTGTGTGTGTGTGTGTGTGTGTGTGTGTGTGTGTGTGAGAACTTTGTCTTTTCTTGGCACAACCATTATTCAGAGAAAGATGTGGGGATGGTTTCATATGATCATTTCTTGTGACCATCTCTACCTTGTTTACATACTTTTTGGAGTAACATCCTCACATCGTTTAAGTTTTTTTTTTTACCTACGTCACCGAAGGTAGAAGGTGGTTATGTTTTCACCCCTATTTGTCTGTTTGTTTGTTTGTTTGTGTGCAGGTTATCTCAAAAAATTGTGGATGGATTCAGATGAAATTTTTGTGGGCAGGTTGGGTCTGTGACAAGGATAAACTAATAAGGTTTTGGTGAAGATCTGGATCCGGATCCAGATCCAGATCCAGCCACAATAATTAAATATTTATGGGAGTTTTTTTTTTTAAACCACTGAGAGATGGGGTCAAAAACGACGATAAACACACAGCATGATATCTGAGAGTTGTGGACGGATCCGGACGAAACTTGATATACACGTTGGGTGTGTGACATGAAAGAATTGATTCAATTTTGGTGAAGAGCCAAATCCAGATCCAGATACTTTTTAAAAGTGATTTTTCACCATTGAGAGACAGGGCCAAAAACGATATGTTTTAGTACATACACTACCGGTCAAAAGTTTTAGAACACCCCATTTTTCAAGTTTTAACTGAAATTCAAGCAGTTCAAGTCCAGTGAATAACCTGAAATGGTACAAAGCTAAGCGGTAAACAGCCAGAGGTTAAAAAAAAGTTTAGGTTACAAAAACTGAAAAATAATGTAAATTTCAGAGTTGTTAAAAAAGGGCCTTTTCAGGGAACAAGTAATGGGTTAGAAACTGCAGCTGTTCTGCAGCAATGGAAGTAAATTAAGCCTTGAAAGTTGATGCAAACAATTCCTACAGGTGTCAAAACTTTTGTTGATTAGTTACAAACCCTCTGTCTGTATAAAAGCAGTGTTGGAGCAAACTGTGTTGCAACACCCTCTGAAGCATTATTTGGACAATATTGCAGTGCAGGAAGTAGTATAATTCTATCATAATGGTGAGAAAAAGACAATTAACAAAGGAAGACAGATAAACTATTATAACCCTTAAAAGTGTAGGTCTTTCCTTCAGAGAAATTGCAAAGAAGCCAAGGTGTCAGTGAGTACCGTTTCCTACACCATCAAAAAGCACTTGGAAACTGGAGGAAACTCTCACAGGAAGAGGTCTGGCAGACCCAAAGCCACAACACAATCAGAAGACAAGTTTCTGAGAGTCAACAGCTTGCGTGATCGGCGGCTCACAGGACAGCAGCTTCAAGCACAGCTTAACACTGGTCGAAGTAAGGAAGTCTCAGCTTCAACTGTGAAGAGAAGACTTCGAGCTGCAGGTTTGACAGGTCGAGTGGCAGTAAGAAAGCCATTGCTAAGATGGCAAAATAAGAAAAAGAGGCTTGCCTGGGCCATGAAGCACCACCAGTGGACTACTGAAAACTGGAAGAAGGTCTTATGGACTAATGAATCAAAATTTGAAATCTTCGGTTCATCAGGCAGGGTTTTTGTAGACTACGCAGATGATGGGGGAGCTCGAGTAGGCAAAAGGATGGTTTCTCAGTGTGTGACACCGACTTTCAAACATGGAGGAGGAAGAGTGATTATCTGGGGCTCTTTTGCTGGATCCAAAGTCGGTGACTTGCACCCTGAACCAAAAGGGCTACCACAGCATTTTGCAACGCCATGCAATATCCTCTGGTCTACGCCTAGTTGGTCAGGGGTTCATCCTACAGCAAGATAACGACCCAAAACATACCTCCAGGCTACATCAGAACTACCTTAGAAGAAAAGAACAAGACGGGAGGCTTCAAATCATGGAATGGCCAGCACAGTCTCCAGACTTAAACCCATCGAGCTGGTTTGGGATGAACTGGACAGAAGGGTGAAAGCAAAGCAACCTACAAGTGGAACACGTTTGTGGGAACTTCTGCAACAGTGTTGGGAAGAACTTTCCGAACAATATTTGATTTCCATTGTAGAAAGACTGCCAAGAGTATGTTCGGCTGTTACATCTGCAAAAGGTGGCTACTTTGATGAGTAAAACATTTAGATTAAATTTTGTTCAACAAAACGATTCCATGATTTCCTTTTTATCTGCAATTGTTTATTTGTTCTATGCTTTAATTTCAGAATACATTAAAACATTAAACTGCTTAAATTTCAGTAAAAACTGGAAAAATGGGGGTGTTCTTAAACTTTTGACCGATAGTGTGTATGAGGGAGTTGGGAGGGTCAGGGTGAGATGGAAGTTGGGAGGGGGCGGGGTGAGAGGAAAGATGGGAGGGGGTGGGGTGAGATGGAAGTTGGGAGGGGGCGGGGTGAGAGGGAACATGGGAGGGGGTGGGGTGAGATGGAATTTGGGAAGGGGATGGGGCGAGGTGGAATTTGGGAAGGGGGTTGAGAGAGCGCAGATGTAGAGGGAGCTCGGAGGAGGCACAGCGAGGGTGAAGTTGGGAGGGGTTCCAGGCGGGGGGTGGGGGAGGTTTGGAGGGGAGGGGTGAGGGGGAAGTTTGGGGAGGGCGGCGCGAGAGGAAAGTTGGGAGGGGCGGGGCGGAGAGGTGGAAGTTAGGAGGGGGCGGTGTGGAGAGGTGGAAGTTGGAAGGGCGGGCAAGGGGGAAGTTGGGTATGCATCAGAGTACTGACATAATTGGCACGCCCACTAGCCAAAGGCTTGGGGGTGGGGGGTCGTTCAGGCACTCACAAGGACACAAATTTGACAATACACCACAAGAACGTCCAGTAATACACGAAGTATTGGATGAAAATACAACCAACAATGAAGGGACAAGAGAAAAGAAAGACATGTTGGATCTCGTCTGGAAAACTTAACTTTGATGAACTGCAATGAGGCACGCACGAGCCAACATCCAACATGCTCAAACCTGGAACCGGAAGCGATACAAGCATGCCAAAAAGTCTGAGAAATTTGTGATACAAGCATGCTAATGTATTGGTGCACAAACTAAATCAAATTAATCCTCATTACCCCACTCGTGGCGAGCACAGCACGTAATCTCTCCCTGCTCAGACTTTCTGCCGAGTTAACCTCCAGCAGGTCTTGGTTACTCCTTCAGAGACCAGTCCCAATATTATGTGTACGCACCCATTCGTCGATAGAACTAAACACCAAAAATGTTGATCACATTGCTCTTATTCAGAGTAGCCAAATGTGATTAAAATGTCACGCACCATGACAGCACACTCACCAAGCTCAGTGGTGTTGTACTCCAGTATGTTAAAGGTCCAGTTCCTGAAAGCCGCGTACTTCTCATACATGTGAAACACCTTTGAAGTGAAAAGCATGGCCTCCTGCCCACCAACACCTGCTTCCACCTCCAGCATCGCATTGTCCTCATCTCCCTTCTCCTCAGGCAATATGACTTCCCACAGCTGAAGACAGACCAAATGACAAAAATTGCAAAAGACCTGGTGGAAGACCAAAAAAAAGTATTACCCATTGCTACATTTATATCTGAAGATGATGCTGAGAGCTCCCTGAGAGCACTTAAGTTGGCTTAAGCTATGCACTTCTCCAGGATGGTGCAAGTCTGTCCACTAAATTACAAACTGCAGCGTCGAAGGCCTCTAGGATCCCGCACATAGCTTAAATGATCACCACAATTATCATGTAAAAACACGTTTTTGGGGGGATTTTTCCTTTGCATTTCAACTGCACTCTTATACCTGCAGCCTTGAATGGACAGAAAGATGCTACGTATAACTGTGAATAGCATGAACACTTCATTCACTGGCCTCGATTCAAAATTAGTTCTTTTCTTTAATCTTCATCGTTTATAATACCTACTACTACTACTACTACTACTACTACTACTACTACTACTACTACTACTACTACTACTACTACTACTACTACTACTACTACTACTACTACTACTCCCAATTAATCCAACTATTTTGCTGTATGGACCACACGAGTTATCCCTCTTCACACCTCTCCACCTGGAGTTACCTCTCTCTGCACTTCCACCTCTCTTATGTCCCTCTCTCCCACCTCAATTTGTCTGTCTCCTCACCTACCAACTGCACCCATATCAAAGATAGCCTGCCTACCAACATCCCTCTCCTCCTTCCTGAGCACATGCTTCTCAGACCTTTCCTCATATCCACCTCCCAATGTCCTCATCACTCTTCTTTTTCCCCTCTCAAAGATGCTCATCAGCCCTACCACCGTTAATTATTTATTTATATACACTTTCCCATCTCCTCTACTGACATACCACCGTTAATTATTTATTTATATACACTTTCCTATGTACTCGACTGACATACCACCGTTAATTATTTATTTATATACACTTTCCTATCTCCTCGACTGGCATACCACCGTTAATTATTTATTTATATAGACTTTCCCATCTCCTCAACTGACATACCACCGTTAATTATTTATTTATATTGACTTTCCTATCTCCTCTACTGACATATCACCGTTAATTATTTATTTATATACACTTTCCTATCTCCTCGACTGACATACCACTGTTAATTATTTATTTATATACACTTTCCTATCTCCTCAACTGACATACCACCGTTAATTATTTATTTATATAGACTTTCCCATCTCCTCTACTGACATACCACCGTTAATTATTTATTTATATAGACTTTCCTATCTCCTCAACTGACATACCACCGTTAATTATTTATTTATATACACTTTCCCATCTCCTCAACTGACATACCACCGTTAATTATTTATTTATATAGACTTTCCTATCTCCTCTACTGACATACCACCGTTAATTATTTATTTATATACACTTTCCCATCTCCTCTACTGACATACCACCGTTAATTATTTATTTATATAGACTTTCCTATCTCCTCAACTGACATACCACCGTTAATTATTTATTTATATACACTTTCCCATCTCCTCAACTGACATAACACCGTTAATTATTTATTTATATACACTTTCCCATCTCCTCTACTGACATATCACCGTTAATTATTCATTTATATGCACTTTCCCATCTCCTCTACTGACATACAACCGTTAATTATTTATTTATATGCACTTTCCCATCTCCTCTACTGACATACCACCGTTAATTATTTATTTATATACACTTTCCCATCTCCTCTACTGACATACCACCGTTAATTATTCATTTATATAGACTTTCCCATCTCCTCAACTGACATATCACCGTTAATTATTTATTTATATACACTTTCCCATCTCCTCTACTGACATACCACCGTTAATTATTTATTTATATACACTTTCCCATCTCCACTACTGACATACCACCGTTAATTATTTATTTATATACACTTTCCCATCTCCTCTACTGACATACCACCGTTAATTATTTATTTATATGCACTTTCCCATCTCCTCTACTGACATACCACCGTTAATTATTTCTTTATATGCACTTTCCCATCTCCTCCACTGACATACCACCGTTAATTATTTATTTATATACACTTTCCCATCTCCTCGACTGACATAGCACCGTTAATTATTTATTTATATACACTTTTCCATCTCCTCTACTGACATACCACCGTTAATTATTTATTTATTTATATGCACTTTCCCATCTCGCCAACTGATATACAGTCCATACCACTGTGAATTATTTATTTATATACAGTGCCCATAGCAAGTCTACACCAACTTTCAAAATTTTCACCTTTTGTTGCCTTATAGCCTGGAATTAAATTACATTATATCAGACTTTTTCAACCTATATTTACACATCGTAACCCACAACTTCCATGTGAAAAACAAATTCTACAAATTTCAGAAAATTAATCAAATATACATACTAACTTGAATATCTTGGTTGGATAAGTGTCTTTTATAATAATATTACAATTGTAAATTAGTTCAGGTGTAACCAATCACCTTCAAAATCACACACACCAAGTTAATTGACCTCCACCGATGTCAAATTGTCGTGATTCTAATTATTTCAGAATAAAATCAGCTGTTTCTGGAGGTTTCCTCTGCTGGGTAGTGCATTTCACAGCAAAGACTCAACCATGAGAACCATGGAGCTTTCAAAAGACCTCCAGGATAAAGTTGTGGAAAAGCACAGATCAGGGGATGGCTATAAAAAATATTTCAAAGGCTTTGAATATTCCTTGGAGCACAATAAAGCCATTCATTAAGAAGTGGAAGGCATACGGTAACACCAAGACCCTGCCTCGATCAAGCCGTCCCTCCAAAGTGGATGACCAAGCAAGGAGGAGACTGATCGAGAGGCCACAAGGAGGCCAATGGCAACTTTGAAAGAGCTACAGGACTTTATGGCAAAGACTGGCCACTGTGTGCATGTGACAACAATATCCCAAGCACGCCACAAGTCTGGCCTGTACGGTAGGGTGGCAAGAGGGAAGCCATTACTCAAAAATTCCACTTTGAGTCCCGTTTGAGGTATGCAAGAAACGACTCCAGAGATTCTGAAGCCATGTGGCAAAAAGTTTTGTGGTCTGACGAAACAAAGATGGAAGTTTTTCGGCCGAAATGCAAAACGTTGTTTGGTGCAAACCCAACACAGCACATCACACAAAGAACACCATCCCTACAGTGAAGTGGCAGCATCATGTTGTGGGGATGTTTCCCATCAGCAGGGACTGAGGCACTTGGCAGGACAGAAGGGAAAATGGATGGAGCAAAATACAGAAAAATCAGAGAGGAAACCCTGTTGCCCTTTGCAAGAAAGCTGAAATTTGGACGGAAGTTCACCTTTCAAGATGTCAACCACCCGAAGTACACAGACAAAGCTACACTGGAGTAGCTGAGGAACAAAAAGATAAATGTCCTTGAGTGGCCCTGTCAGAGCCCTGATCCAAGTCCAATTGAAAATCTGTGGCATTACTTGAAGATTGCTGTCCATCAATGCTCCTCACGCAACTTGATTGAGCTTGAACAATGTTGTGCATAAGAATGGGCGAATATTGTCCAATCAAGGTGTACAAAGTTGGTAGAAAACAATCCCAACAGACTCACAGCTGTAGTTTCTATCAAAGGTGCTTCCAACAAGTATTAACTCGGGGGGGGGGGGACACTTATCCAACCAAGATATTCTAGTTTTGTATTTTTAATAAATTTTCTGAAATAGGTTGAATTTGTTTTTCACTTGGAAGTTGTGGGATACGACGTGTAAATAAAGGTGCAAAAAGCCTGATTTAATGTAAATTAATTCCAGGCTATAAGGCAACAAAAGGTGAAAATTTTGAAAGGGGGTGTACACCTCACCATTTGGTGTGGAAAGCAATGTGAACAATTATTTATTTAACCTCAGAAGAATGAGGGCAAACACAAAAGTGTGTTTCGTTTGTATGAAGGAACTTCCTTTTGCTGACAATGCCACCCTTATTGCATCCAATTTGGACGAAATGCAAAGAACTCTCAATCTCTTTAATAGAGCTGCCACAAAGTTTGGCCTCACCATCAACATACAGAAAACAAAATTTCTGTACGAGGCACCACATAACACTACCACCTACAAACCCCCCACTGTCATTGCAAATTACGAAGTTTTAAAACAGTGCACAGATTCACTCACTTCGGAAGATTCATTGTAACAGACATCTACAGAGATGGAGATAAACTAGAACGGGAGCACTCGGTAGAATGCAAAACCTCCGCCGCCAATACTGCTAGGTCACTCAAGTGAACCTGATATCCTATTCATCCAATTTGACATCAACAGTGCTCACAGAGTTATAGTTTGCAACTTTCCCTTTTACATACTCAATTAATTCGTCATAACTAGATTCCTTGAGACAGAAATTGATTTTACGTGGGTATATCCACCTGAAGTTCCAAAATCAGCCGCAATTATAATTTTGGCATGTTTTTTTGTTGTTGGAAATCACTTATAACATGGAGAAATGAAAAAAAAAAAAAAAAAAAAATCGAAATTTTGTTGAAAAAAAAGTTGCAACAAAAATTTTTTTCTCTAACATTTTTTTCTTGGAGGGGGGGTTGGAAATCAGTTAAAACATGAAGAAATGCAAAAAAAAAATTGAATTTTTTTTTCAAAATGGCCGCCATAGCGGCCATATTGGATTTTGGACCAGGTCCAAAATCTAATGGCATGATCCTTGGACCATACCTAATCCCCCCACCAAGTTTCGTCGAAATCCGTCGAGGAGTTTTTCCGTAATACTGTTCACAAACAAACAAACAAACAGAAAGGGGTGAAAACAGTAACCTCCAATCTTCGATGGCGGAGGTTAACAATTGCATCAAAGATGCCTCTGTTGCTTTTGGACATTTAGAACTTTTGGACAGCATGGAATTACGGTTAGCATGCTACCAAGTTTGCCTCAAATTATTTGTTTATATACACTTTACCATCTTCACCATGGACACAGTACCTGAAAAAAAATATATATATATTTTATATCTGTGCTTTACCATCTCCATAACAATGCATTGTTACATTTGTGGAGTAGATGGAGGAATTCAGAATAAAGATAGGATTGTATCGTATAACATGATCCGTGGATGGGTAGGAGACATCTCAATGTAATTTAAGTTGGGAAAACCATGAGCTTAAGATTGTTTACGTGTCACCACATGTGGGGTTGTGCTGTGTTAACTAGGTGGGGTCTAAGGCTAATTTCTCCCAGTATGTGATTGCCCCCTGTGAATTTTTCCTACAGTTTTAACATTTACAAGGCTGGCCATGAAAAAGAACCAAGTTTTTTACAAAACCAACAACACAACAACAATAACTGGCAGACGATACCCCACCTCCCAAGAATCGTAACCAGCAGGCCACACCCCCGAGGCTTATGATTGGTCGGGGTTATGTCATAGAGAGCAGGTTTGGAGATTGGGAGGAGGATCGAGTGGAGATGGCAGTTGAAACGAGAAGGGTCTCTCTTGTTTCTTCCTCGGCATAGACAAAAAGCTGCACGATTCTCGTTGTTCATGCTGGTGTGAATTTGCTTGTGTGCTTGAGCTAGATGCGAGCCATTGTCTCTTCGGCTGGGTGAAGTTTGTGCGCTTTGGGAGGAGAGGAAGAAAGGAGTAGAGCACATCTCTCAGCTATAACTCGGCAGTATCCCTTGTTGTATGTTCGAAGAGAAAGGTGGCACCATTTCCGTGTGTGTGGACCTGATACTGAGAGGGAGCAGTGTTGGCAATTTTGCTCATGAGAAGGAACTGCAACGGCGGTTTGTGGGCTCTTGGCGTTGAGGACCGCCCGCACGAGTTCTCACATACGTGGCTGTGTAGAGCGACTTCATGCCATTTTGAGCGTTTCCTGCATGGCGACTGAGGATCACCAGGCTCCGAAAGGTCATTTCTGGATGCAAAGCTGAGTGCCGGCATAAAGGGAGGATTTTCTTTTATCTTTACTTTTCCCCTTGTCTGTTTTTGTGACTGAGTAGAGATGTCTCAAATTAGGATTTAGTTTTACCTCACTTTCATTTTCACTCTTTTATTTATGTTCATTAAACCATTATTTGATGAATTTCCTTGTGTTCATGTATTTATTGTGGGTTCGAGAATAAACCCCTGTGCCTCCGTTCTGGTACACGCCCTCGCTGTTTTCCATCCTGCGTATGTTATAATCGCCAAGAATCTCGGCTGGTCGCCACAGAGTTAAAACCGCTCGGCTATCCCGTCCGGGCTGGTGTTAATCAGCCTATACACGACCTACATCTTCACTGTAAATGCAAGATCTACACTTCCCATTTTAAGGTGTAGTTGGGGGGTGTGTCCTTGATGAGCATTGTCTTGCATTCCTTGTAATAAAGCACAACAATCACAAGAATTGCAGCCAAATGAAGATTTTAGTGTGCTTGTGTTTCGGATGATTGTGTTCAGTTGTGTTTAGGATGACCAACATCTGTAATATTCATGCTAACATATTGTAAAGGATTCGTCGGTGGCGGGTTTCGCACCCTACTCTTGACAGCCAAATGTTGAAGATTCGGCGTCACTTAACAGCACCGCCGTCTCCGGGGTTATAACGCCGGCTGGCTCGGTACAGGTCTCGGGTTACGAGCCTCAGATCACGATATCAAAATACACCTGTGCCTTGCCAGCTGGGGAAATAGACCCCGGTTACAGACTGGGTTTGTCAGAGACCGAGCGAAGTCTGCCAGTCCGTAACCATTTTTGGTTTTAAATACGAATCGAGCGGATTGTTCCTCAGCGCAGCACGAATAAACTCAAGTGGCACCTTTCATATGAATCAGCCAGATTTATTGGGGACACATCGGGGAACACGACACAATCAAAACATTCACGACAATGTTATAATCAATCTATAACCCGCTCTTAACTAGGGAGCTACGGATTACGGGTTTCAAAGGGAACCCTAGCAAGATAAACCTTAGACAACATGCAGACAAGACACAGAGCACTTGGTGATGCCTCATGGACGAGAGGAAAAGTATCGAAGGCACGAATGCGGCTCATGACAAGCCGATGTCAACGAATTCGAGCACCCAGCTCGAACACGCCGCGTGGCAAAATGGCGGCGTCGTCCTTTTGTTGCACCGCCCACGCATGCAGCCTCAGCGCGTTCAGCCCCCGTCACACCTTAACGATTTAGCCAGCGTATGGCAATGTATCAAAATTGATCTAAAACGCTGGCATACGCTGAACTATTGATGTTTTTTTCAGTTTTGGGCGTATAGTAACGAGTTGGACATATGCATAACGTATTAGTAACGTACACAGAACGTTTCGATAACTTATAGATAACTTATACCAACGAATGCTTAACGTGTTGTCGGCGTTCACAACTTATGCCCAACGATAGTCTAACTTATGCATAGCGTGGCTGAGTATCGCTGACGATCACGTGGCATAGCCTATTAAAAGGATGCCGCTCGACGATTCAAATCATGACCGCACTAGACATCGAAGTGTCAACATCACCGTCATGCCGAAGAAAAAAAAAAAAAAGAAAAAAAACCATGGAGTCTGGAACACTGACTGGTTCCTCCTGTGAAGCCCATTTTTATATACCAATTCCCCTAAACGCTGCTAATACGCCATTATACGGTAGCTGTAAGTTAAAACACGTTCAGTAAGTTCTGTGGTCGTCCGGAAGATGTCAAATACGTCGACATATGCCCATATGCTTTGGAGATACGTTACACATAGGTTCAAAGCACGTTACTCATAGGTTAGAAATAAGTTTCGGGTACGCTAGATATTACCTCGACGTATTTTGACTTATGAGTAAATTACAAGTAACGTGTGTCGACGTGTGTCAACGATCGCGTAACGTGCCTACAACTTATGGCCAGCGTATGCAGAACGTGTGAATCATACGCTGGCATACGTCAAAAAATTTTGAGCATGCACAAAATTTGTCGACGAGCTCGGCGTACTACGACGTTTGCCAGCGTGCTTCAGCGTGCTCTTAACGTATACAAAACTTACCCATAACGTATTCGACGTGTGCCAGCGTATTCGCAAAATTTTTCATACGTCGGCATACGCTGGCTAAAACGTCAAGGTGTGACAGCCCCTTTAGGTCGATGGCACAAGAGCGGAAGATCCACGGTGTGCTCCAGCTGCCTTTTTACAAGGTTCAGCATACAGCCTGCTCACCAGATTAGGCCAAATTGGGGTGTTGGGCTCCGCAGGCGGATCGACGGGATTACAAGACGTGTCGAGCCGTGCCGTGAGTAGCGACAGTGAGAGGCTACGTCACTGGACTCCGGATGAACCTATCGAGGACCTCCTCATAAAAGTCAATCGCCGACTCCCCTCATGAAGTTCCTCCTGCCTCTTTCACGAAGCAGATCGCAGACAGACACAGCCGTCCTTTACACAGCCGATTACGACTCCCACTCGTCGTTTCTTCCTTGCCTTCCCGGCGCTCGCTCTGGACACGAAAAACAGATCCAGACTCACAAAAGCAGCCAGTTCTATTCGCCTTTTTGGGGTGGGCCTTACGGACCGCCTCCGGGGACCCGTGATTGGTCTATCGCTCGAGACTGCAGCAGCCCGTCTCGCCGACCGACCCTCTCAGAGCGCTGGGCAGGGCTAGTTCGGAGAGGGGAAGGAAAAATAAGCAAGGCACCTCCCGGTCCACCACCACTGTACGAACACTGGACAGCCGGCTACACCTCCCGGTACACATGTAACGTCCAATTACCGAACAACCTGACTAAACATGCATTTAAGGAGGAATCTGGGCTAATACTATATTTAATAACACACTAAGGGCCATTTCCAACCGGGTGTAGTGGCGTGCGCCTGTAATCCGGCTACTCGGAGGATCGCTTGAGGACGGGAGCTCTACGCTGGGCCACGCTATGAGAGGGTGTAGGGCAGCCCGGAATCATGGCGAAACCCAATCCTGATCCCTGTGTCGTAAGAGGCGACCAAGGTTGCGTCAGGAAGGGCATCCGGCGTAAAACCTGTGCCAAATCAGTATGCGGATCATAACGGATGATCCGCTGTGGCGACCCCTAACGGGAGCAGCCGAAAGACGAACAACAACAACAACTAAGGGCCATTTCCGCAACACTATGTAATATAAAATGCCTGTATTTTTCTCAGTGTAAAAAGATTGATTGTTTTGTGGATAAAATTGACATAGGCATCAGTCCAAATTGGTCAGGATAATTAAATCAAGAGGTAAACAAAGAGGAGGATTACATGTGCAGAGAATCGAGAATTGGCAGGAATATCCATAGGGAAGCTTAATATGCAAGGCCTGTCATGGCGAATAGCAAGCTGTGGTAGCTGCGACATCACTTGAAAACGATACAGAGCTACTCAAGTAAGATGCCAAAATAACCACAACAGAGCACGCTCAATATGTCGTCTTCAGGATTGTGCATCATCACACCCCATTCTCAAAGGTGTGTGCTGTATCATTTCATCTTGAATCAAGCTGGACAAAAGGCTTTTCAACATACAGGGACTGGAATAGATCAACAGAAAGATACCCATCACACTGAGAGCACCCCCATAATTCCTCAGCTTAACAAATTCCATGTAGATGAGAGGAATTTTTTGGGGGTGGAGGTATAGTTTGACAAATTTCCTGAAGATCCCTGCAACCAGTGGGAGTACAGTTTAAAGAAGAGAAAGTGCAAAGCAATTTGTTGGAGACAAAGCACAAACTGCAAATGGACATCACCTGCTCCTGAAGGTCCTGCAGAACTGCCTCATGGACTTCACACTCTTCCTCTGCCAGTTTCCTCATTTCAGCCTCACTGTCTAAGGGAAACAACACCTTCATAGAACACACTAGCTCACATTATTACAATATATCAAATGATCGTTCACCCTGTTGGGAAATATCAATGTTTTCCTAGAAAATAAAGTAAATCTTCAAATATTTAATATATTTCTGGTATGAACATTAGTTAGGTTAAACAAGAGTGAGAATTGCTTTGAATACATGTCCCCTACTGATGTGATATTTTCTAAGTCCAAAAAGGGCATAACTCTGTGAAAAATTGATGAAATGCCCTGAAACTCAAACATCTTCTGTAACTTATCACAATAAAGCCATGTACCAAGTTTCAGTTGAATATGTCAAAGGGTATGGGGGAAAAAAGTTGGAAAACTACAGCTATTCCTGTTTTCCTGCCATTCCAGCTCTGCCCCATCGGCTCTGTTGTACGACGAGTCGTGATCTGTCTGTCGTCATGCCCAATCACCATGCCTTGCCTCTGTCCACCATCATGCCTTGCCCCCACCTGTCCTGCTCAGCCCTCTGCCTGTTCTGCTCAACAAACCTCACACAAACCACCTGGATGATCTGCTTGCTTTGGTCTGACATAGCTGCAACACTTTTTTTTTGAGCTAAACTTTCACACTCACTGCACTACACTCCTTTTCTTAATTTTGAGATGCGGTGGTCAAGCCCCTGGCCCAATCCCACTCATCAGACACCAAATGTTATGGTGTCTGAGGAGAGTCAGGTTCGTAAGATCCCACTCCTGACACCAAATGTTATGGACTCGGAGTTTGGGGATTACCACGAGGGGAAGCACTCAGATTCCTCCCGAATGCCTGGCTCTGTCAGCTGACATGCCGCAGATGAGTCCGCAGCCTGTTGGGTTGTGAAACAACTACAGGCGGCAATTGAATCCACCAAGCCTGTCAGGGTTCTTGCTCTTTACAAACGATTTACATTTCTGATGGCTTAGCGAGGTCAATCGGGGTCACATACGTACTTTGTCTATTTACCCGTTTACATACGGCCAAACGAAAACCATAAAAGTATGTACCGACTAATTCCGGAGCCAATTAATGGGGTACAAAAAAACTTCCCATCTATTTATTACGTACACATCTGTTTGTTGTTGGATCAATGGAATAAAGCACGCAACAAGCAGAGTGGAAAATGTAACTATTTATTTATTTATTTACACACACACACACACACACACACACACACTCACACTCACACACACACACACACACACACTCACACACACACACACACACACACACACACACACACAATCATCGAACACGCATTTACAAGCAAAAGACACAGAAGAGCAGACTTAACCCTAACAAGTATTCAACATGGACAGACTTACTTAGACAAAAGACATATGCCAATCATTCAATTCAGGAAGAAGAGACAAGAAGAACTAAGGAGAAAGAAAAGAATGGAGCGTGGGGTCAACTCCTCTCACATCATACAACCCAAGGGGGCTGTGCATGGGAAAGATTAGAGGTGAAGTGGCGATGCAGTGCGATGGGACATGCAGCTGCGTTTCTGAGACATTCAGAAAAAGAAGGCAAATCCTCTCAGGCATCCCTGTTAAGCCAGCGGCTCTCACACTAACGCCTTTCTGTTCCGTGCTCACTTAATTCAACCACCAATTTTCTTTGAGGTCAACATCAACACTGGCAGGCAAAAAGGTCAATATCGGCCAAATGTTTAAGATTGTCAATTTTCATCCGATTGACTTGAAATTTGAACAGGATTTGCACATCAGGTCACTAAATTCAACCAACAAGTATTTTTGAGGCCAACGTAGGCCAAAAGGTCAGCATTGTCTGAAATTTGTAAAATTGCCAATTTTGATCCAATTGACTTGAAATTTGAAGAGTATTTGCACATTTGGTCATTAACTTCAACTACCAATTGTTTTTGAGGTCAACATCGGAGAAAAGGTCAACATAGGCCAAATTTCTAAAATTGTCAATTTCCATCAGATTGACGTGAAATTTGAACAGGATTTTCAAATCACCTCACTGAATTCAACCACCAATTATTTTTGAGGTCAACATAAGCCAATCGGGCAACATAGGACAAATTTCTGAAATCCTCAATTTTAATCCGATTGACTTGAAATTTGAACAGGATTTGCACATTTGGTTATTGAATTCAACTACTATGTTTGAGGTCAACATAGGCCAAAATTTCTGTAATTGTCAATTTTCATCCGATTGATGTGAAATTTGAACACGAGTTGCATATCAGGTCACTAAATTCAGCCATAAACTATTTTTGAGGTCAACATCAGACAAAAGGTCAACATAGACCAAAGTTCTTAAATTGCCAATTTTCATCCGATTGATTTGAAATTTGAAGAACATTTGCACATTTCGTCATTTAATTCCACTTATAAAGCTTTCATCTGCAGTCTGATGGAGTACTGCTCCCCACTCTGGAGTGGTGCTCCTGCCTCTCACCAGAGTTCGACTTCACGTTATGGAAACGAAGGCTTTTAGGATCATTGATATCTCCCACGATGAAGCTGAATCTTTGGGTCTCTCACTCTCTCACCAGAGGCAGGTCGGTGGTCTTTCTGTCTTCTACCATCTCTTCTCCAGCTTTGCCCCCCTGCTCTGTCTGTGATCTGTCCCTCCTATATTTCCTCAGGGCGCTCAACGTTCCTCAGGGTGATACAAGGGCGTCTGTATCTCTGAAACTGCACCAAGGAAAAAATTGAAACTTGGCACAAAGCAAGTACTTCTCATGGGGAATTAGTGCGATTTTATGACATCATAGGTGCCTTCGTTATGATGTCATAATTGCATATATAGAATGCATGAAATTAATTTTTTTTTTTTTAAACTCCATCCAATCAGTATAAAAAATGTTGAGGGTCATTCAGGGATAAAATGGTCCACAAAAACTTTTTGATGATGTCATCGGTCACGTGATTTGGCAGCCTTTTTCTTAAACTTTCAAAAATCCTCTCTGAAATGGCTGAACCAGTCATCACTGCCAGCATTTATAAAGTGGCAGTTCTAATTATGTCTCTTATTAATTATGTTACACCAGCACACAAAACTACACAAATACCACACAAAACAAGTCCTGGTGAAGGTCTGCAATCTCTGATTACTCTTTTTCTTGTTACTTTTGTTTTTAGAAGTGGCCTTGGAAAAAAAACTCCATGATTAGCTATCTTAACACCGAAATACCCTCCAAACTTAATTATGCACAGGGGAAAATTAAGTCACTACAACCTCCATTGTTTGACCCTTAGTCGTCCTGTCAAGTTTGGTTGTGATTGGATAAATAACGACCGAATGTATCACGGACACACAGACAGACAGACACCAAATTGTGTATTTTAATATGATGCGAGGCTCATAGAAGAGCAAGGTTACAAACACTATGAACTGACGATAGGGTAATGGGGTGGAGGAGGGGAAACGGTTGGGCACAATAAGCAAGGGAATGAACAAACAGGAAAATAGCAGAGATCGGAAGGGAGGAAAAACTGCAACTTGCAAGCAATAGGGTTGGATTCGGAGTGGTTAATGGGGGCAATGCAGATCATGTTTGGATGCGGGATGGCATGAGACGGCAGTGCATCGCCTGCTTGAAACAATGCAGAGAAGCATGGGATTAAACAGCCTCTGGAGGGCCGTTCAACAGATGGGAGAAACAAGGAGCAGAAGAGTTGAGATGTGCAGTCAGCCTGTATTTTGGAAGAGGGAGTTACTGAAAGAATGTGTGCATCTTGGAGTTGCGGAATGTCTCAAGCCTGAGATAGTAGTAGTAGTGGTAGTAGTAGTAGTAGTAGTAGTAGTAGTAGTAGTAGTAGTTCGACTGGAAAAAAAGAACAGAGACCGTCGGCCTGCCTGTGATGCAATACAATGCAAGAGCAACAGACCTTGTGCTTCAGCCTCAGCATGGGAGATTCAAATAATGTTCCAAGTCTTAACCTTATGCTTCAGGGTTCAGTCGTAGCAGGAAATTCCAATAAAAACAGCTTTCAATTGCACAGATTCCAGGAGAGACCGATGTGTTGCTGAGGCACCAGCCCATAGTGGAGAGCAGCACTCCATTAAGCTATGGACCAGTCTTGTCGGCTTAGTACTAATTTTTGAAGGGAAGACCTGGACCGATAGAAGATGCTCACTCTGTGGCTCGCTTTGGAGGGCACTTTTGGTATACGGTTGGTCCAGGAGAGGTCATGGGTGATGGTGAGGCTCAGAGGTTCAAGCGAACGAGCCTCTTCCAGTGGCTGATCATGGAACCAGACAAGCGGGTTCATTTTAAGATCCTCTGAAATGACAAGTGAGTGATCGAGAGATTTTCCAGAATCGAATGACACGTTCCATTTATCATACCAGCCACTAATCATTTCCAGATCAGCAGAGAGTGGCGTCGGTGCCATCTGCCCATCAGTGGGATGGGGATAATGTACGACACAATGTGTAGTCATCTGCAAAAAGGAAAGGAGGAGGAAGGGAGGAACGTTGGAGATGTCGCTTATGTAGATGAAGAACAAGTTACGACCTAATACACTACGTTTAGGCACTCCAGCCTACACTCTTAGCAACGCATTGACTGGGTGAGTGGACGTCGGAAATCCAGGTGTGAAGGTGGCCACAGGTAGAGAGCTTGGGAAACACAGTGATGGGTCTGGGGAAACAGTCCCCACCTCTTGTTTGACATTTATGGTCTCCAATCACTGCTGAATGAGTAGCAGCAGCATGTCGAGTTGAGAAACCAGGACAAAACCAAAACCAATATAGTCAGAGCTCAGACTGTTAAAAAGAGGAACGACTTGAATTCCATAAGTTCACTTGAAATTGTAAGTTTACTGATCTGTGGATGATCGTGTGAGTTGCTGTCAGGACAATAATCGGAAGGGTAAAGCTAACCGGTCTCGTGGCAGACTAAACCCAGCTCACGTTCCTCGTTAGCAGGTGAACAATCAGATGTTTTTTTGATTGTTTTTTTTCAAATTCTGTCTCAAACTGATTGGAAGAGCCGACATCGAAGAATCATAGTTAACAAGTCAAATTAACAAGCAGCCCGAGGCATGGAATTTCGATTCACGCCGTCGGTTGGACAGGCACGTACGGTGTGCCTGTCTCCTGTCTGGAGTGGTGTTCCGTTAACAAGAGGCTTTCTTATGGCGTGCTTCTCATGGAACAGGGTGCTCAGCACCGCTCAACAACATGGCGGTCTCCATGGAAACGGTGCCATCGTGGTACTCCAACAATGCTGTCTGGGGCAGTCGTTTTCAGTTTTACTCGGTCCTCTTGTTACAAGTTCCACAAACGAATCGATTGCGTTAACAGCGGCTGCGAAGTACGAGGAAGAGGGAAAGAGAGATAAATAAATGGGGGAGTCAGAAGGGGGAAACCCCTGCCAAGCTTATTTATACACCATGCACTGTACATTTTGGTGATGGTAGTTTAACATGTTTATTGGGATTAAATGAAATAATTATGATGAAAAGTAGAATTAACACGAACAAGAAGAGAATATTTTGATATCGCGCGGCTGGGGGCAGTAAAAGTCGAGGTTAAGAATGATGAAACAATTTTGCAGTTATAAAATTTAAATGCAGATACGGTGAATTAGCATGCATGAGGGAAGAGTTGTGATGTTGGACAAATTTATATTTATAGCCCTCAGATCAAAGGGACGTACGTGGCCATAAGTGTGACAGAAGATGTGACAGAAGACAGGACAGAATAGCCAATTATATGTAGCGCGATGTAAAAACGTACGTGCAAAAAAAAACAAACAAACAAAAAAACAATGAAGAACGAGAGTTACAACGCTGCGCGTCAACAACTAACGGAAGATTATCACTTCCTGCTCAGACAATCAACTTCCGGCGTCACACAGAAAACGATTCAGCACAAAAAACGTCATTCTTCTGCATTAACCCCGCCCACAATTCACCCGGCAATCTCCGCCCACAATCCACCCGGCAATCTCCGCCCACAATTCACCCGGCAATCTCCGCCCACAATTCACCCGGCAATCTCCGCCCACAATTCACCCGGCAATCTCCGCCCACAATTCACCCGGCAATCTCCGCCCACAATTCACCCGGCAATCTCCGCCCACAATTCACCCGGCAATCTCCGCCCACAATTCACCCGGCAATCTCCGCCCACAATTCACCCGGCAATCTCCGCCCACAATTCACCCGGCAATCTCCGCCCACAATTCACCCGGCAATCTCCGCCCACAATTCACCCGGCAATCTCCGCCCACAATTCACCCGGCAATCTCCGCCCACAATTCACCCGGCAATCTCCGCCCACAATTCACCCGGCAATCTCCGCCCACAATCCACCCGGCAATCTCCGCCCACAATCCACCCGGCAATCTCCGCCCACAATTCACCCGGCAATCTCCGCCCACAATTCACCCGGCAATCTCCGCCCACAATTCACCCGGCAATCTCCGCCCAAAATTCACCCGGCAATCGCCGCCCACAATCCACCCGGCAATCTCCGCCCACAATCCACCCGGCAATCTCCGCCCACAATCCACCCGGCAATCTCCGCCCACAATCCACCCGGCAATCTCCGCCCACAATCCACCCGGCAATCGCCGCCCACAATTCACCCGGCAATCGCCGCCCACAATCCACCCGGCAATCGCCGCCCACAATCCACCCGGCAATCGCCGCACACAATTCACCCGGCAATCTCCGCCCACAACTCACCCGGCAATCTCCGCCCACAATCCACCCGGCAATCTCCGCCCACAATTCACCCGGCAATCTCCGCCCACAATTCACCCGGCAATCTCCGCCCACAATTCACCCGGCAATCTCCGCCCACAATTCACCCGGCAATCTCCGCCCACAATTCACCCGGCAATCTCCGCCCACAATTCACCCGGCAATCTCCGCCCACAATCCACCCGGCAATCTCCGCCCACAATCCACCCGGCAATCTCCGCCCACAATTCACCCGGCAATCTCCGCCCACAATTCACCCGGCAATCTCCGCCCAAAATTCACCCGGCAATCGCCGCCCACAATCCACCCGGCAATCTCCGCCCACAATCCACCCGGCAATCTCCGCCCACAATCCACCCGGCAATCTCCGCCCACAATCCACCTGGCAATCTCCGCCCACAATACACCCGGCAATCGCCGCCAACAATTCACCCGGCAATCGCCGCCCACAATCCACCCGGCAATCGCCGCCCACAATCCACCCGGCAATCGCCGCACACAATTCACCCGGCAATCTCCGCCCACAACTCACCCGGCAATCTCCGCCCACAATCCACCCGGCAATCGCCGCACACAATTCACCCGGCAATCTCCGCCCACAACTCACCCGGCAATCTCCGCCCACAACTCACCCAGCAATCTCCGCCCACAATTCACCCGGCAATCTCCTCCCACAACTCACCCGGCAATCTCCGCCCACAATTCACCCGGCAATCTCCTCCCACAACTCACCCAGCAATCTCCGCCCACAATTCACCCGGCAATTTCCTCCCACAACTCACCCGGCAATAAGTGTGACAGAAGACACAGGACAGAATAGCCAATTATAGCGAACGCAGTGAGCTTCATACTTAACGCATGCACGTGAGAGAATAGGAAACAACAACAACAACAACAACATACCCCTGGCTATTTGGAATCAGTGTCATTGGATATGACCTTTTGCTTCCGGTTGTTTTTAAACGCTGTGCGGTGTCTTAACACGATTGGGTTTTATTTCTATCTTGTGAATATTACTGAACGCGTACACATGAGAGAATAGGAAACAACAAAAACAACACAATACCCTGGCAATTGTGAATCCGTGTCGTTGCCGATGACCCTTTTGCTTCCGTTTTTGTTTTGTTTCTGGTTTTTTTTTGTTTCCGGTTTTTGTCATGGGGAATGATGCATGCCGGGAGATAAAGGCATCGACGGAGACATGAAATACCCAAATAATATCAGACATGGTGTACATTTCCTCCACTGATTTTAATAAAGATATCTCCCACATCATCAAAAAATAATTTTTAATCTTGATTTACATTATTTGATCGTTGATTCCGAATCCAGGCCGAAGTAACCGGAAATTGCGTATACAGTTGTGAACAAGTTGTAGGTAAAGTCAGAAGCGAATGTAAGAACAATTCTACGTTCGCTTCTCGGCTTTGCCTATTCCATATTATATATATATATATATATATATATATATATATATATATATATATATATATATATATATATATATATATATATATATATAACAGCGCGATGTGGCCGCGCTGTAATAAATGGGGGAGTCAGAAGGGGGAAACCCCTGCCAAGCTTATCTATACACTATACGTTTCGGTGCTGGTAGTTTTACATGTTTATTGGGATTAAATTAAATAATTATGATGAAAAGTCGAAGCAACAATAAAAATATGAAATGTACGTTTCAACAGCGTCCCCTGTGATAGCGCACTTGAAGATATCACCCCCAAAGCGGTTTCTGAGGAACGGCCGGCTTGGCAAGCGATAGTAAGCCGCTTGCTGACGGAACACACCTCTGTATTTACATTTTACGATTTAAAGAGTCTTCTCGCAAAAGCAGGACGGTGTTACCGCAGCAAGGCCATTTGGCTGTGGCGAACCGGAGAATTGAGTAACCACAGATCGAGAAGCGCATGTAATGTTCATGGTCAGTCGGTCCTTGTCCGTCACCGTGGACGTCCAACCTTGGATGAGCTGGCTCGTCTCACGCAGCTCGAGCTCCTTGTCCCGCAGGGCGAGCGCCAGCTTGCTCGCCACCGTGAGCCTCTCATCGGTGAAGGACGCGGTGTACGTCGGGTCCACCAGGCGCTCCAGGTACCCACGTAACAGCGTGCTTCGGAATGCTGCACCCAGCAGTGCGTGACCGTGGCATCTCCGTGCGCCCAGACATCGCAGCGACGGACGTCCCAGGCGCGTGGCCAAACGCACCACCAACATGACGTGAACTCGCACACCCGGAAGTACGTCATTAACGATTTGGACGCGAACCGCCATTTTACACCGGAGTCGACGTTTTACGCGCGTTCCTTTACAGATATATGACTCCACGTGTGTCCATTGCTTATTTACTACCCGCAGAATTATATCACTATACGTACAGCTAGCGCTTGCCGAGCCAGCTGTTCCTCATCAACGGTTTCCGATGGAGTGCTTGCTTGAGTGCTTAAGCCGCTTGACGAGCGCTCCACAAACTTGGTAACTGAACACACCCCCGGATTGGCTATCACGGGCGCCGCCATCTTGAGACCCCCAAAATTAGCGACAGGACGCATCATTCGTGACGTAATATGACGTTTCGATATCGATTGACTCCCGCCTGCAGGGGAAATTTTGCTAAGTATAGTTCACAAGTTCCAGACATCAACTAAGAACGAGTAAGTTAGAGAAATAACAAGCTCAAATGAGCGAACATCCTCGTCCTCTTAATGATGACGTCATAAAAACGAATATGACGTCATTGTGATGTATCAGGTTTGCGATAAATTATCTGTGCTAATGCCCGGCTTGATTCCCGCAAACAAAATTCAAACAGCTTGCCTAGTTTCGGAGATAATGGTATAAGCGATTTCCATTAGCGGCGATATTATGACGTCAACTTTTTTTCTGGGAAGAATTTCCAAAATCGGAGATGGTTACTGCCTGCGCGTGGACTTTCTGCATATACATGGCAGGTTTCACGAAGATCCGATGAAAACTCTGGGTTGTGACACAAAAAATGTCAAAAAATAGGAATGACGTCATAAAAATTGATATGACGTCATAGTGATGTCTCATATGTGCGGTTATTCATCTCTGCTAATGTCCTGTTCGATTCCCGCAAACAGAATTCAAAAAGCTTGCCTAGTTTCGGAGATAATTTTTTAGGCGATTTCCATTAGCGGAGATATTTTGACGTCATAACTTTTTTTCTAGGAGGAATTTTCAAAATCGGAGATGGTTCCTGTCTGTGCAGGGTATGTCTACATATGTATGCCAAGTTTGAGGAAGTTTCGATGAAAACTGTCGGCTGTGAAACAAAAAAGTCCACAAGAAGAAGATGAAGAACAACAACATGAGTAAGACTTAGAGATCCTCCACGAGGATCTAAAAAGGTAAGAGAAGCTAAGAATAAGTATCACGTTTGAGTACCAGACTCGGTATTCGGAGTCTGGACTGTCGGGGGTTCAAACCTCGTCCGAGTCATACCAAGGATTTCTTTAAAAACGCTCAGCATTTAAAAGGATAGGGCATGGACCAACAACGCTGGTTCGGCAATGGCAAACCACCTCGTGAAAGTAACCCTTGCCAAGGAACTGTTTCGGCAGTCGCTTACCGACGTTCTGTAAATAGTTCGAACTGGGACAGACGCTTGTCTTACTATGGAGGACGGTTGTAGTCGGTCGGCATTAGGTGATGATGAGGGTCTCAAGGAGTCGAACGGGATCCAAAGTGTCAAAAGGATCTTAAAAGGACAAAAAGATTAAAGGGGACAAATTTCGATTCCCACAATCAATACTCCTTTCTTTCCACAGTCCTTTCTGAATTCTTCATGAAGCCCTCTCTCCTGCTCTTCCCTCCCAGGCACCATATACAGTTAGATGATAGATGCATCCTAAAATTGTCAAACTATTCTTTCAATCTCTAATCTCAATTCTTACACAATCCTCCACATTAACACCTTCCTTAATGCCATTCCTTACTCTCGACACAACATTGTCAACACATAACACAACATAGATTGCCAGATTCCCCCCCCCCCTCTTATTCTCCCTTTCTTATCACACCTACACATCTTTTTCCCTTCCTTCAATTATTTTTTGCTGTCTGAACCTACTGATCACATCTTCAGCTGCAGTACCCTCTTCCATAGCCTCTCCGCTCACCTCCAGACTAAAAAAGGCCACATTTCCTCTTCAATACCCACTACAAACCTTGGCGCCCTCTTTCTGTTAAGTATATGGCAATTAGAGTGGAAACACTCACATTGACCATTTAAGGATTCCAATAATTTCTTAAGTCCAAAACCCTGCTCTCTGCACCATCCCTCCAACGACAGGTTGAGATCCATTGCTCTCCTGGAAGTCCACACCGCCACTCATTCTCGGGAAGATCCCGGAAAAAAAAATTACATCACAATCCCTTTCCCTCAGTCGACCAGCCAACAACCTGTACCTGTACTTGAAATCCTCAGAGTAAACTCTCCCTCCATCATTAACTTTCACATGCACCACAACCAATATCCCTCCACAATGACCTGACAAAACATCACCCAATATTCCATCAATATTCCGTTACACGCACCCCTCTGAAACAACTCAAAATTATATTTTCTCAATCCCTGCCATAGAATGGAGAATCCATGTACGCAATAGCATCATCTCCCCTGCTCTCATAAAAACTATCTCCCATCTCCACCCAATGCCCAGCACTGCGCGCACCCACCGCACCCACATCATGAACACCGCGACCCTTGTGTGCATCCACAGCACCGCCAAAGCTGATTGCACGAACCACAACCCCACCGCCATTATCCCCACTTGAAACACCCCCAACATCATTACCTGCCACACCCTAACCTGCACACTCTGCAAGCCCACCACACCGAGACTGACGTCTGCACCCGTCATACTCAGTTGACGATTTTTTGACGTCACCCACCCCCTCACAATATGGATAAATTGTAAGGCACAGCAGACCATGTATTCCATCATGCCTGTGCCAACCAAACGATCACCTGGAACAACTAATCCCAAATCTTGGGAATTGGCCCAGGTACAACACACAATGGCCTTTCATTTTGGGAAATACTTTGGGATTGTTCATGTCAACAAGCATGGCATGTCCGATGAAAACTTTAAATGGAGACTGTTGTCTAAATAGGGATTTTATTTACTACAATAGGCAAGCCTTCAAACTTTAATGTGGAATCTTAGAGTGTTTCCTGGTGGTGGTGAATTGGAGTAAAAGGAGAATCCATATAGCTGTGTGGTAAAAGCACCAGTAGTAAGCTTCAGTCACAACAAGCTGTTGACCCTCTACAGATTGCAAAACAAAATCAAGTAAAGTGTGGCAAAGACCTCGGTGTTAGTGTAGTTTTGTTCATTTTAACAAGTGAATGGTGGAGTCAAATTAAGAACCCTCATAAACAAACAAAAGAATTGGAGAACCTCTCCCTTTGGCTGTCTAATCTCATCCTCCCCTCCAGTACTTCAAGGTCGTAGCTCACCAGTACCTCATCATTTCACTGATTCACCTGTGATCACATACATCCTCCTTTGCTCTCCTACAGCACCTATCTGCTGTCGCAAGGACCCTGTACAATGTACATCCCATGCCAACCTGTTCCTCAATGCCCTGCTGTCAGTGCAATCCGATGAACCTCGTTTGTATTAATAGCTCCTCTTGCCCTTTCCTACCTCTGCCCTCCACAAGTCACCCCAGAGCACATGCATTCATCAAGAAAACCTCCCCTGCTCACTCTCCCAACATCTAAGATGGTTGCCCACCTGCATTTAGTCATTCCCTTATTCTCCGAGTTGTGGAATCCTCTTCCTGTCCATTGTCTTGTCCTCCTCACTTGTATTTCAAACAGCCCATCATTAACTCACCCATCCACAAAATCTTACACCCGCACTGATTCTTTCCCGTTCTGTGACTCATCAAGCCATCAGTGTTATTCCTCTTTTCCTCCTCATGTATAATATCCTCCATGAGCCAAGACTTGTGTATTTTTTTGATTTTTGAAGAACATTTGTGAAAGCCTGGTGTTGGCTTAGTGGTTAGGGTGGCTGGCTTGGGGTCCTAGGGTCCTGAGTTTGAGGCCTGTTGGCTGCTGCATTAACACTAGCTGGGGTTGACTCAGCCATCCTCCTGAGGTTGATGAAATGAGTACCAGTGTGTACTGGTAGAAGGTCACAGCATCAGTGGCACAGCTGTGCTCCAAGAAATGGTTGGAGTGGTGACCTGTCCAAGAATATGCCAAATAGCCAATGAAAAACTGCTTTGGCAGTTCCAATGCTCTGTTCAAGAGTGTGGGTCTAAGATAAGAAGAAGAACATTTGCATGGACAGTTTCCACTTGCAAGTGCTGTCGAGAGGTCATTGTTTGATTCAGAGTGTGCATACGCCATAAATATAGAGTGCGATAAAACCGATTTATTTTTTGGTGAGTAGAGTCAAAACACAAGTACATGTTGCCATCATTGCTCTATCATCACTGCACGACCCACAAATTAAAACGTAGCATGACTATCTTCTCTCTTCTTGGACAGTTTTTGTTAACAAGTCTGACACATGTCACACGCACACACACACACTACCTACACACACCTTCAGTAACAACGACATTTTAAAATTTCTCATATAATTCTTCTCTGATAACAAGACTTCTACATTTCTTTACATGTTTTGTCATCAAGAGAAATCACGTAGTTTCTTGCACTCCTGTTTCCAGCATACAGGTTTCTCATACCACCAGGTACAATGAGTGATTCCTGCATTTCACAATGAAAGGATGTTCACAGTGAGCTACGTGTGAACAGTGAGCATCCCCGTGCATTGCTGTGACAAAATAGCTCCAACGCAAACAAGTCAAACAAAAGCACACATGGGGAAACATGTTCATCCGTGCTTTTCTACGAGCACATAAAACCCCGAAAACATTGCAAACAATAAGACAATTTAATTAATATTTACTTTGAAATAATTAATTGGTGTGTGACATGCATTAAAGTTCAACAAATAAACAATAATGACGCTGAATTAAAGGATGTTTCACCTTTTCAAAGAAATACAAACACAAGGAAATTGGCGGCACAAACATATAAATGAACAACCAAACGATATTTCATGGAGTTATAAAGTGAATCTTCATGTTGCAGGGTTCTTGAGCTTCGTTTCCCAAGCCTTCTTGAGCATAACACTGGATTGTTCTGCAGTCTTGTTTTGAAACATGTTTTCAAATCCCTGAAATAAAGAAAACGCTGTCATTGATTATTATAATAAACGAATATATGCATCACCATACATGCGAAACACCAGCGTGATAGTGTTGTGGTGCCGGGTTCGGTAGCGAGGACGAACGCCAGACGGAGCAGTTGAGCCGTCTCCTACCGAACACCGGAATTGAAAGGTCGTCACCCTGGATAACTCCGGAGTCGACGGGCCACTTAAAGGACCGTGGTCGCCAATATTTCAACGGCGTGAGGTAGGGTCCACTTGTCTATTCCAATTTACCTAAGTACTCACGCCGTCTAACTACCGGGGAAACCACACTCTCGGCTGACTCTGTCCGAACCGAGTCGCTTGTACCGACTCGGGTCCGGCGTACCGAGCGGGAGTTACCAGAGCCGCGCCGGTCCCAATGACAACTTACGGCACACGGCCTCCCTAATTCCCAATACACACCGTGCTAAACCAAAGAAAGAAAGTGACAGACAACGAGCTGGTGCATTGAACAATTGGGGGTTTATTTATAATGGGGCAGGGGAGCACAGAGAGCAGAGTTATCACGACTATAAGAAATGCAATTTACAATGTACAAGGCGCTTCAACAGTTTCTACTTACAGGACAGTGCCACACACACACACACACACACACACACACACACACACACACACACACACACACACACACACACACACACACACACACACACACACACACACACACACACACACACACCCAAAAGATATGGACCCCGTGGGTCTTTATTCGGCCCCTCAGCCCAGAGGGAAGGCGAGCTGGGGGAACAGAGCCTGGCCAGGTACTTTCCCGCCTTGTGCGGTCACAACGGTCTCCAACCACCACGGTGGGACTCAAACTCACGTTCTGAAATCCACGGGTCCACGACCCTGGCTGCTCAGCCACCACCGCCACGAGGAGCCACCGCGAAGGACTGCAGACCGAGACCAAGCCACCGCACCAGACCAGAAGCAATCGGCCTGGAAGACTGCAGGATACTCGTCCTGACAACCACTCTACTCTTCTAGCCAGATCCGAGTGATTTCTTCCCCTCCCACTCGCCTCCTGATTGGACGAGGGGTTGTCAGGTGACTAGTGGCCTCCCCTCATTGGTCAGGCCGAACACTCCATCTCATCTGACTAAGGCGGAGCCGACCCTGAGGAGATGAGCCTCGTGATTGGACAGGGCATCTTGGGGGGTGTGTAGGGGCGTCTCGGAGGCCCGCCCCCCATAGGGGCTCTGTAGTAGCTTTCGGCACTCTGGTCTCCCATTGGCCGGAGCGCCTCGGCCCTGCTTGCCCTTCACCCATTGGTTGGAGGAAATGCTCCATGCCCTTCCTCGGAGCGGAGCCTCGATCTGACGCGATGGAGGCTCCGCCCTCACCTTCAGCCAAAAACACGTGGGCAATGGAGTTGGTGGTTTGAAGAAGTGAAGGGGATTTGTTGTAAAAAAAAACTAACTATAAAGAAACTTCGCAGCGCACACATGTAATTCTCATTAGACATAGGGGATGGGACCTAACTATAACACATACTTATCGAGATAACTGAGCTACGGGGACTGCTGTCTGTCTGTGTGCAAATGGCTTCCAGATTCGTAACAATAGTTCATAGCTGGGCCAAGATTCGAACCGAGGTTAGACAGTTCAGAGACGAGTGTGGTGTGCATACCTCTAGTCTAGGCTACCTGTGAGCTGTATAATTCAGCATACCATTGTTGAAAAATAAAATAACATGTAAAAGTATTTTGTTTTGGTGTACGTACTGTCATTTGAACAGTGATTAACTCTGCATGATGTCAGAGAAGTTTAAAACCTAAAAATCCACAATGACATGGTTTGTGTTCTGGCACATCCAAGAGAATGGGAAACGAATGAGAACTGTTACTCCAAATTTACCTTCTTGATGTCTTCTCCGTACTTCTCTTGAATGTACATGAGGAAGTCGGTGGTCCATTGTAGAGTTGTCGCCTTGTCTGTCTCTGGGGTGCAAAATGGTACAAGGTAGTTCATTTCATCACAGCAAGATCTTATGCGCTTCCTGGAAAAAATAAAATAAAAAGACAGCAGACAACTGATCATCTGACAGAGGAAATATCTGAGTACATAACTCCTTAGGCTGGTATCCCTGGGTCTTATCCCATGCAGTGTGTTCATTTGTCCAATGTTTACAAATGTCCTTGTAATTCATATAAAAGTACAATGATGTCTCCTTATTCCTTTGTCCTGAATGCGATTTATGTCCAAAACTACGAGAGTCGTTCAAGGATTACATGGACCTTTTATGCTATAAAATCAAAATCCAAAGTGCAGAATAAAGGACTATGCAGATAGTTTTATCCATCATGCTGTCTCGCATTGGAATTCACTACCTTTAATGTGCTTCCTACAATCTACCCAGCTTTCAGAGGAATGTCATCAATTCCTACTTCTTACATCTTTGAGGTTACAATGCATTTCAAATGACTTCTGATATTTCCTGTTACTTGGATATTTTTCATTATTTTTCTCTTTCTTTTATTTTGTTTTCCATAATCCTTATCCTTATCTAATCTTCCCTTTGCCCCTTACCTAGAGTGGCTTTATGCCTTGTTTGGGACGATTTACATAACAACAACAAAAATAAAGTAAGGGGAAGTTGATGAACCTTTTATTTCTCAAAAGAAGCTGACACATGCGAAGTGCGGATTGGCGAGAGCGTCAGGGCAGGAATTTAGAATTTGTTCAGGGTGTGGGCGATAACTCAACTACCCTTTGCAAAAGACACTGTGAGATATTAACATCCACCAACTAATGATGGGACTTCCTGCAACAACTGTGAGATGCAACATTCTGCCTGCAAAGCACTAACATGACAGTTTATAGTCAGGTCAGAAATTGAACCCTGGCTTGACAGCTCAAAGTAAGTGCACTAACCCTCTACCTTGTCAAGGTGTGTGTGTGTGTGTGTGTGTGTGTGTGTGTGTGTGTGTGTGTGTGTGTGTGTGTGTGTGTGTGTGTGTGTGTCTGTGTGTGTGTGTGAACATTCCGTATTTAAAGATACACATCATAACACATTATCACAGGTGATCTCAAAATCGTGAAAGATGTTAAATTATGTGCATTACTTACAAAAGGATCGAATAATAGAAAAAACAAAAAGGATTAAATGGAATAAAGCAATGAATACAATAGTAGGACTGATGGAATAGATGAGAAAACAAATTGATAAGCACAAAATACCAAACATATCAATGGCTTTACAGTTAGAGGAAGTCAAGAAACATGTAAAAAGGAGAAAATCCAACGGCCAAAGTCATGTGATGATGCTCAAGGTTTTTCTTCACTTTAACATCTGCCGAGACCAAGGCGAGTGCCTTCTCACCGAAACGTCGGCTTTACCGACTAATAATTCCAGATTTTTTGATTGTAAACTTTTAAGTTAGAAATACACCCATGCGGGAGTGACGGTCATCTCTGCGAGAAACAAGCATGAGTTCCTGTTACTAGGGTGTAGTGTTCTCGGGTCAGGAGGGATTTTTGGCCAACTTTGAAGTCACGTGACGCGAAAACGAAAGCGAATATCGAAAATCCGACCCAACAAAATCTAGATATTGTCCCATAGATTCATATGCCACAATCAAATTCAAGATAACTTAAGAAATGTAGGAGGAGATAGATTTTGAAAATCGTCATTTTGCAATTACATGAAGCAGTTTTCGCAAAATTGAAAGTCACATGACGTGTACGTATTCGAAGATATCGGTATTCTTTCGAATGGACATGAAAGACAAGGTCAGCTGCTATGCAATGACACCATTCACTAACTTTTACCATGCCCAGTAGAGAATATATAGCCTCCCGAAGGTAGGGCAGTTTTTGCAAACTTTGAAGTCACGTGACGCGAAAATGAAAGCGAAATTCGAAAATCCGTCCCGATCAAATTTAGACATTGTCCCATACATTCATATGCCACAATCAAATTCAAGATCGCTTGAGAAATGTCGGAGGAGATAGATTTTGAAAATCGTCATTTTCACAACTTCAAAGGCCTCGTGACTTTGACCTTGACCTTCGGTGACCTTGTAAGTCATACCATCGTGTACGTCTCATCGACCTCTATCAGGATCACTAATGACCAGATCTCCCACTTCAACTTCATTGTGAACGGACGGACGGACAGATCGAAGGACATCGACACCTATATTATTAGGTCATGCTCGAAGAGATGACCTAAAAAGGAGAGTTGTTGATTTGAAAAGAAAAGTTTGAGTCAATAATCCAAAGGTAATTTTAAACAATCTGGAAACGTAATTATTTAAATCGGCTTCAAACACAATGTGTTGTTGTTATAATTGACAAAGCAAATAATAATATTGCAATTGTGTGCAAAACATCTACATTCAAACATTATAAGTATATGTAGAAAAATTACGGGCACCCCTCGCTGCTCCTATGGTTGGCAGTGAGTGCCCTGGAAAAGCAGTGAGGGGAAGAGAGTGGCATTTCTATATGTGATAAAATCGCGTTGTTCAGCCAGTGGGTTGCCCAGATAGCTTAGATGGCAGAGCACTGGTATGGTTTTCCAGAGGACCTGGGTTTGATTCCTGGTCTGGGCCTGTAATTTTTCCACATATACTTGTAATGTTTCTTTCCTGTTCATTTATAATTACATTCAAACACTTTTGGAAGAGTCAGGTTGGGCTTACAGACTGGATTCTCAAAGACCTACAAAATAAGTAACGATAATAAAAGACTTGACACCACACCATGTAACTCACTCAAAAGCGAGAAGACTGTTAGTTCCACATAAACACCATAAATTACCATTCATTTACTGGATCCCAAAAATGCATAAAACCCTTGTAAGATGAGGTTCATCATCGCAAGTCGAGAACGCAGTTTGAAACCATTGTCAGGTAGTATAACTGGGGTGATGAAAATAATTTATAAATGCCTTAAAACCCATCATGAAAAGGTGAGGTTTTAATCTGGTATTAAAAAAATTTTGGATCATTGTTAATTCCAAACCTGTAATCGACAGTATCCACAACATTAATAACACGGGTAAGGCTAAATGTTTATCAACTTGTGATTTTTCCACATTATACACAAATATTCCACATGACAAGCTCATAACTGCATTTGACAGAGTGGTAGATAAAGCATTTGCAGGAGGTAATAAAGTATACATTAAGGTCTATCAAAAAAGAGCAAACTGGTCGATTAAGGAAAATCAATGTTCATGTAGTTTTTCAAAAAATAAACTTAAAGAAAGTATTAGATTTCTCCGAAACAACAGTTTCTTTACATTTGGCAACAGGAAACTCCAGCATCCATCTATCTATCAGGACCACACTGTGCAGAGCGTTGGTGCCTAAGCAGTCTCCTTGGCTATTGGGCACAATCCTAGATGGGTCACCACTCCCATACAGGATACCAGCGAGCTGGCACTGACTTTGACAACTGCAGAAGGATGACAGGCAGAGTCAACCACACCTGGTATTTATTCAATAGCCAAATGGGATTTGAACTCAGGATCCTAGGATCCCAAGCCCACCACCCTAACCATTAAGTCAACACCAGGCATAATATACTCCAGCAGACAGTGGGGATACCCATGGGTTCAGATCTGGCCCCTTTATTTGCACATTTGTTCCTGCACATGTATGAGTCTGATTGGGTCCAGAACCTGTGCAGGAATAAATTAACAACTGCACGAAGGTGTGGAAACATCTTTAGATTCATTGATGATTTATTGGCAATTAATGATGGGTTTGTGTTTGATCAGCTTCATGATGACATATACATATATCCAAAATAACTCGAATTTTAAAGGAAAACCAAACTCACACTTCAGTTTCATTTTAAGAATTACAAATTGATATCAATAACTGGAAGGGCATTCAGTAGAGTGCATACCTCCACCACGGAATGCCTGATCCATGAGAACATATCGGGCCCAATACATTTTTGAAATATCATACTACATATTGTTTTTGGAACTATCAATGGTGAAGAATCACTTTCGAAATTAAATAATTCTCGTTTCCAGATCTGGATTTGGATGTTCACCAAAATCGATTCAATTTGTCATGGTCACACACCCAACCTGTCCACCAACTTTCATCCGAATCCGTCCCAAACTTTTTTGAGATATCGTGATATATATATATATATATATATATATATATATATATATATATATATATATATATATATATATATATATATATATATATTGTTGTGGTTACCAAATTCGCAAACCACCATTCAGGTCCCTTAGGTGAGGTATCTCGGTAAGTATATGTGTAGTTAGGCCCAAACCCGTTGTCTAGTGGGAATACATGTCATTTATGCGTGCTGCGACTCTTCAGGATAGCCGTTTTTCTTTTACTATCTTTATTTTGGACCAACCGCCATGATTACCACCACAACCACAACATCAACGACCAACCACAACCACCGCTTCACCACAACCGCCACGACCTTCACGTCACACCTCGCAACCGTAGCATCGCCACCGTTCTTGCCCCGCTGTGGGTACCGGTGTTGGACTCGTGCAGGGCGCGCGTCGAACAGCGTGAACAAAATCACGGATTTTGTGCTTCAAAAACGGATCAAAAACGACACACGCCCACTTTTTGCCGTCCAATCGGTGAGCGAGGGGCGATTTGGCCCCGCCTCCAGGACGATCGATATATGCAAATTTATGGATCAAAAAGCCTTCACGCCCACTTTTTCTCGGGCCAATGGGGAGCGAGGTGAAAGGTCAAAGGGAGGGGGTCAAAGGCGAAGCTACGGGGGGGATAAAAGGACCGTGTTCGTCAGTCAGAAGAGGAGAGTCGGAGAGTCCAGAGGGAAGGAGTCGGAGAGTCCAGAGAGAAGTGAGTCGGAGAGTCGAGAGTCGGAGAGTCCAGAGGCGGAGAGTAGGAGAGTAGGAAGCAGAGGGTCAAGACTTCGCGGGCGGTGGAGCTGCTCGTCGTGTGCGTTGGAGTCGGAACGGAGGGGACGAGCTGTGGAAAGGCGGCGACACCAGACGAGGGGGTGCTCGCGTCGTGCAGGGAGCTGCACCCGAGGGAGGCCGACAGCGCGACCTGGCCGAGGTGGAGACGCACACCAGCGATAATAAAGGTCCTCTATACCCCGAGCATCAGCAACCCCCTCCTGTTTCCCCCCGCGCTGAGATAGTGCGACCAAGGGGGCCCCTTTCCCACCCCCTACCAGACACTGCCCGCGAGGCCCGCGGGGTTGGGGCGCCATCGCCGCTCCGCGTCTCATCACCAGACGGGTAGGCGCGACCCGGTCTCGGCCTCAGGCCCGCCTCATTCTTGGGGGTATTCTTTTCCTTGGTTTTGGGTATGTGTTGTCGGCGCAGTCTGTGAGGTAGAATTGTATAAGTGTTGCCGTGTGCTCGGTAGTCGGTATTGTCGGTATATATATATATATATATATATATATATATATATATATATATATATATATATATATATATATATATATATATATATATATATATATATATACCGGAAGTCGGTATATATATATATATATATATATATATATATATATATATATATATATATATATATATATATATATATATATATATATATATATATATATATATATATATATATATATATATATATATATATATATATATATATCCTGGTGTTGGCGCAGTGGTTAGGGCAACGGCTTGGGATCCAAGAGATCCTGAGTTCAAGCCCCGTTGAGCCACTGAATTAATACACCAGGGGGTTGACTCAGCCTGTCATCCTTCCGAGGTCGGCGAAATGAGTACCAGTATACTGGGCCGGTGTATACCCCGGTTAAAATAGGTGTACCATATCCCTGTGTCGTAAGAGGCGACCAGGGTTGCGTCAGGAAGGGCATCCGGCGTAAAACATGTGCCAAATCACTATGCGGATCATACGGATGATCCGCTGTGGCGACCCCTAACGGGAGCAGCCGAAAGAAGAAGATATATGTATATATATATGTATATATATATATATATATTATATATCAGTTTCACCCTATCTCTCAATGGTGAAGAATCACCTAAAAAAATATCGAATCCGGATCCGAATTTCGATCTTCACCGAAATTGAATCAATTCTTCCTTGTCACACACCCAACGTGTCCACCAAGTTTCATCCGAATCCGTCCCAACTTTTTGAGATATCGTGCTACATATCATTTTTGGCCCGATCTCTCAAAGGTGAAGAATCACTTAAAAATTCCAGTAGCCGGATCTGGATCCAGATCTTCACCAAAATCGAATCAGTTCGTCTTTGTCACACAACCAACCTATCCACAAAATTTCATCCGGATCCGTTCACAACTTTTTGAGATATCCTGCACACAAACAGATAGACGGACAAAAAAAAACAGACAGACAGAAAGGGGTGAAAACACAACCTTCTTCACCTTCAGTGGTGTAGGACTGTGAGAGCAACCACACGTAGCACTGAACTTGTTGGTTCACGAGTCAGTAAGTGACCACTATATTCGTTATGGGTGTGTGTCTGTCTGTCTGTCCCGAGCATAGCTCCGTGGGTTTTGACCCAATCCTGATTAAATTTGGGTGGGAGGTTTATATCATGATCTAGTTGTGTTTTCCTGAGAATGGGCATGCTGCGACCATTATGGGCGGAGCCACGCCCAAAAAACATGTTTTTAGGGGGTAGCCGGTTTCAAGTTACATCTTCTCTGAGGGGGTTTGTCGAATCTGGCAGGGGTTTTCAGTATTTGGTTAGCCCAATGGCACCTGCATAGATAGCCCCACGGAGCTCGATTTTTCATTTTCGTCCCAAGGTCAAGGTCACAAGGTCACGAACTTAGAAAATATCAAAAAAATCAATAAATTGGGCATCGAGCTCCTCGGGTTTTCAACTGTTTCGAATGAAAGTTGGTATACAAGTAGTGCTCTTCGAGTACTACAACTTTCATCATTTACGTTTTTCCCAATTCCCGCCAGTTTGCCCGTGGCGTCCCCTCGAAGGTCAAAAAATAAAAAGGCGAACCGTGTACATTGCTCGTGAACCGTCGCCGTCTCCAGACTTGTCAATGGATTAAAACAACTGGGAGGGCATTTACTAATACAGGGAGATGCAGTTTGCAGATTAAAACAAGTTTTCTTTGAGATCATAAAACGACACCAAATTGAATTAGCGAAATACAACACAAATAGTAAAAATATTATTAACGAGATATTTATACAAATACATTCAAATATATATTTAAAACCATTTTCATTGTAGCATGTAGACACCACAGTGCATCTTGTAGATATCCGTTATAAATAACTGTTTGAATATTTGAATAACAGGTTGATTCAGAGGTAAGTGGGGTGGCACGTGCTGGGTGGTGGACAAGTTATATTTTACGTAAGATGTGCATGATTTAATGTATTATCATGTAATGAAATGTGTGATGAGAGTTATAAATGTGTGATAATACATTAAATCCTCTGGTGACAAAAGTTTGAATAGTGATGTTGCTTTGATTGGTTGACTGACTGCCTGGACACAACTGAGGTTGTGGATCTCTTGATGTAGGTAAATCTGCTGATGTGGATCTGTGGCCGAAGTTGTGTATTTGCTTTTTGGAGAGGTTCTGGGCTGAAAAGATTGAAACCTCAAGGAAGAATCCATGCAGTCAGGAAACCAGTCAATTGCTTGCAGGTTGAGGTTCTTTACTTTAGGAAAGGGAGCGATGTTTTGAAGTTTATAATTCAAATAAAGTTGAATATAAGATGTTGTGAAATTCACATCATTTACAGGAATCCTTTGAATTATATTACACTAGCAAATACAATCTGTTGCTTTACTGAAGGGAGTATTAAGGGGTGGGGGGAAGAAAGGGGGAGTGAGGGAGAGATGAGGGGGGATAGAGGAGAGAAGGGGGAGGAATGAGGGAAAGAGGGAGAAGCAAGAAGGGAGTGAGAAGGGAAGGGGGAGAAGAGTGAGAAAGGTGGGGTGGGGAAAGCGATGCCTCACCAAACGTCACTCTACACTCCAGAAGGGGGGTGGGAGCGAGGAGGATGGGGAAGAGAGAGGAGGTAGGTGTGAAGGGAGTGGTTCTTGACTTGGTTTTGGCAGTGGTATTGATGGAGAAGGTGTGGGGGGACAGTACAGGATTAAATGAAATGGGGAACATTAAAATAGCACATTAATACAGCACACGTAGACCACCCAGAGATGTCCATGTGGGGTGGAGAGGGGAGCAGGTTTGGAGGAGGTAAGGGTGAGGGGAAGGTGAGGGAAGGCAGTGTGATGGGAAGGGAAGGTAGCATGAGAGGAAGGGAATGTGGTGTGGAGGGAGGGAAGGCAGCGTGAGGGGAAGGGAAGGCAGTCTGAGGGGAGGGGAAGACAACGCAGTGCTAGGGGAGTGGAAGGCAGTTTGAGGGGATGGGAAGGCAGCATGAGGGGAAGGGAAGAGAAGGCAGCGCAAGGGGAAGGGAAAGCGGTGTGAGATGCGGGGAAGGGAAGGCAGTGTGAGAGGTGGGGAAGGGAATTCAGCAGGAGGGGAGGGGACGGAAAGGGCGATAAAACGTGCTCAAATAACAACATTTTCCTTTTAACCACTGGGTTCAATATAAAACCAGGAGGGAGCATTCAAAACCCACGCTCTCTACCTGGAAAAGGCCTGCCTGCGTGCATGCTTGCACATGCAGCGACCTTTGCACCCCTTTGGTTGGCTCACTCTGAGTCTGATTCGTACATGCTACACTATGGGGAAGCCGTTTTAAATTCAAACCTAAAAAGTCAGTCCTAAACAGTCCCCTTAACAGAGGGTGAGGGGTGGGGGAGCAGGAGGAGAGAGGGAGTGGGGTGGGAGAGAGGTAGAGGAGTGGGTGAGAGAAAGAGAGGCAGAGGGTGGTAGAAACAGAGGAGAAGAATGGGAGTGAGAGGAAGAGCAGTGAGAGAGGGTGAGGGGAGAAAGGGGAAGTGGAGAGGAGTGGGGGGGGGGATTCCGGCAGATGTGACGTTCAGTTTAACATCTATCCGAGAGACGGCACACATATTGATGGATCACCCTGCTTGTGATACACCGAGATGATGGTTCATAGCTGGGTTGGGATTCGAACCCTGACTGGGCAACTTTGAGCAAGTGTGTGTACCGCTCAGTTATTTGGCTGTGATGTGGTGATTCATTGCTTTGTAACAACTGAAAACATTTTTTACTCATTGTAATCATCAAATTTATTTTGCCTTCCTAACCCTGGAGATATCCCCATGGAGAACCGCACTATGGAAGCTTGAAGAGCACTCGCCAAGTGGCTTACCCACTCAACCAAGCACTCCAATGAAACAATTGGAGAAACTTTTTAAAACGAATCTTTTAATATTTCATTTGTGTCTCTCTATGCCAAAGTGATGGGTCACATAATGAAGGAAGATCATACAAAAAGGGGAAACGTGGTGTAAAATAAAATTGCACATTTTCAGCGAGCGAACCACCACCCGAGGCACTGCACAGGCAAATGCAGGCGAGTGGGTGCTGAACTTTGTTCAAGTCGATCGACATATTCAGTGACGGTGTGAATATTGTAGAGCTAAGCACTCACCAAGTGGCTTAAGCACTCAAGGTAGCAATCCAACAAAACGGTTGATAAGGAACTTGGCAAGGAACTGGCTTGGCAAGCGAATAGCGATTGCCGATCAGTCATATAAATACCATGCACCCGGAGACGCCCGGAATGTCAAGCAATGTCCGAATTGGACAAATTAACACTTTTTTGCAGTCATAACTGCTGCTGAAGTCAATAAAGAAGCTTAAATTTTGAAATTCAGCTGAGATGAAGAGATTCTAGAGGTTATGGCATCTGCAGAAATGAAATAAAGCCATGAACACTGGTGTCTCCAAGTGTTTATAAGCATTGCAATGTATCCAGCGGTTCGTAGATATGATGATGAGGCAGTCAGTGACATCAATGAGGAAAGTTAAAAAAAACTTTATTGTTAAGAAACCATTGTGGCCTGTTCCAAGTCAAGGCATTGTTGAGCAGGCCCAAAAAATGGCAAATTAAGATCCCAGTGAGGGACTGCGAAGTGATCAAGGATGAGCCATGATATAGGATAATTAAATAAGGCTGTTTATTATCTTCAAAAGTGGTGTTTAAATTAACCCAAACACCCAATTTTCACTCATGCACTACCTTGGAGTTCCCTGTGTATGTATACTAAATTTGGGGCTACTAGGTTTCATGGTTTTGGAGTTATTGAGGAGACGGATGGACTGACTGAAGGACGGGCTGACTCATGGATGTGTGTGTGTGTGTGTGTGTGTGTGTGTGTGTGTGTGTGTGTGTGTGTGTGTGTGTGTGTGTGTGTGTGTGTGTGTGTGTGTGTGTGTGTGTTTCAATGTTTTATTAATGGAACTTCAACCAGAGAGTTGATGTCAAAGCCACCCAATGCTCACCTGTTTATACATTTATCGTTTTTGAAAGACTAGTCTAATAATATTTTTTATAAAGCATTGCAGTGAAGTCTGATCCAAATAATTTTAAAGCAATATATGTATTTGCATATTGTAATCAGTAAAAAATAGTGTGGTAGATAAAAACTTTAGAAAGGAAATAACTTGAACGAAAAACTTTAACATTTTCACGCTCACGCCGGGGGTATCACTATAGTTCTTCGGGGGTATCTGTTCTTCGAACAGGCGAGCTAATAAATTGCTGAAAGTTCAATCACCGTTACATTAATTATCCCCACAGTCTTAAAAAAAAAAAAAAAACAACGACATGGGGAGGGCCTGCAAGCAGCAAATTTGATTGGTCGAGTTGATGTAAAATGCAGTAATAGTTTGTCCAAGTACTGCTAAATGAAAGGTTTTTGGAAGTGACAAGAGAATTTGTGTTCTGACATTTTCAAGCAAATAATTCAAACGAAATAAAATAAAGAGTTTAAAGGTTGTAGAAAAAATTTTTTTTGGAAGTTTACCATCATTGATGCAGTGTCTCTCACACCACCTTATTTAACATGTAATATTCGTTCTTCAAGCCTGTTGTTTTTGTCCTTTATGATGTCCCTAAAAACAGTAAGTTTCCTGTTTGGAATTATTTTCAATTTTGTTTGACGACAAGACAGGCAGACAGAGTAAAGAAAATTATCTCACTCCTCTCTGTGCATGCATGCACGGTGAGGACAAGGTTCCATGCAATTTGCCAAATTCAGAACCAAAGTACTGCTAAACTGCCGGTTCGTGTTCTGATTCATGTTCAAACTAGAACGGGCACTCGTAGAGCGCATACCTTCGCCGCAGCCACTAGTTACCTTTGTATTAAGTTGTCCACAACACATCTCAATACAAATATGCATTTTGTGACCCCCATGACCTTTGACCCACAACCGCTACCTCGGGTGACAATAGTACTATACCTTGTGTCATTTCAGAAGATGGGGAATTGAACACTGAACAATTTGGAGTTAATATGATGTAAATCGGAAACATATTAACGGTTTTCATCATGAAAAAATGATGTTGACCTTTTTGTGACCTTGACCTTTGATCCGATCGCTCCCAAAATCTAATGGATTTGTCCTTTCATGATGCCAAACAAATCCAAAACAATTAAAGCCTCTCTGCATTTTGTTTTTTTTGCGTTGAGTTGTCCACAACGCTTTCTGATATAAATGTGAATTTGTGTGACCCCCTTGACCTTTGACCCCCAACCGCTGCCTTGGGTGACAAAAGTACTATACCATGTGTCATATTAAAGGATGGGGAATTTAATTTTGAACATTTTGGAGTTAATTTGCTGTAATTCAAAATAAAATTGACAATTAATCGCGAAAAAACGATTTTGACCTTTTTGTGACCTTGACCTTAACCTTTGATCCGATCGCTCCCAAAATCTAATCGATTTGTCCTCTCGTGATGCCAAACACATCCACAAAATTTCATGACAATCTGCGAAGTGGTTTTTGTGTAATGTTGTCCACAACGCTTCCCAATCAAAAACTCCATTTTGGTGACCCCCTTGAACTTTGACTTCCACAGACTAACTAGGGTTGCAAACACTATACCATACGCTATATCAGTGGATCGGGATTTGAATACTGAACGTTTTGGACTTAATTTGATGTAAATCGGAACAAAATTGACACTTTAATCGCAAAAAAACGATTTTGACCTTTTTGTGACCTTGACCTTGACCTTTGATCCGATCGCTCCCAAAAGCTTCGCTTGGCGTCCTTGAGTAACTGCACATCATCTCTGAAAATTTAATGCAAATCGGTCCAGCAGTTTTTGCGCAATGTTGTCCGCACACATATTTACCAATAAATAAATACACAGGGGTCAATACAATACCTTCGTCAAACGAAGTTTGCGAAGGTAAATATAACATTCAATTGAAATCAAGTAGTTATCACAAAGTGACATTTGGGGACAGACAGACAAAGTGAACCAATTGCTTAACCCCGATTTTTAACTTCACGCACATTGGGTAATGAAGACAGATAAAACCACCTGCACTGACCATCACTTTTTTTTTTATCACAATATTATAATGAAAGATCATGAAATAATTTATTTTATACAAGCACTAGGAATATGAAAGAATTTTCAAAATGTGTTTTTTTTCTTCTATTTATCCCTGGGTATCATGCAAGTCACCTCGTTTGAAATTATGTAAAAACAAACTAAGAGGACAGACACACGTACCTCCTTTCTCTTTCCAATTGATTATGTCGTTCTCTCCTCTCATTCCCCCTTTCCCCATGATAACGGAAGTTTTGACTCTCTGTACCCAAGCCTTGTGCCAAGTCTGTATGCGACAACAGCTGTATATTTGTGTTGGTGATGTCACCCAGACGTTTCCGCATTGATGGGCCTGTGCCAAACCTTTCCTGGGAGTGTTTTGGGTACTTCGATGCCTGAATCTGCATGTCCATACCTGTTGATGTGAGGTGGTGGGGAAAGGTAAGGGGTAATGGGTTATGTAAACACCTTATTCAACGAGAGAAACAATGTCTTGGTTACACATCAATTCTGAAAGGGTGCAGTCACATAACCTTCTAAGTCTTTCCAAATCTTCATGGATGATGAGTCCTTGATGTTATAAAATGATGTCATGGGCTGATAGTCCACAGGTAGTGAGTGTGACTGTAGTTGTCCAACAGCATTGGTCTTCAGGTTTAAAGGTCTCATCAATTCACTCATGTGTTTGGTGGAGGATGGATTCTGCAATGGACAGGAGTGGGGCTTTCTCAGCTTGTGAATAATCTTATCCTTAAAAATGGAAACATCGCAAATATTACATCAGGGTGACTTGGCTCAACTCTTACTTCACCAGGGCCATGTGTTGCTTCATATTTTACCAAGGAAAAGCTGAAAGAGCAGTATGAGACAGTCAAACTGCCACCTTTAAATTATATCTGTAAAAACTGTAAACAGTGATTTAGAATTTGGCCAAGTCACAGACATACAATGGCCTGCTCTTTTCTAAAGGGTGGCTCACATCCACTCCCAAGGATGGAATACTCACCTGCCTGTGAAGTACCCAGTGGACTAAGAATCAAACCCAGACAGGTCATTCCAAAGTCTGCTACCTCTGATGGTCAGCATTAACTGAATGCAAAAATTGCTTCTGCAGTTTTGTCATGGCATAATGACACAATCAGCGCTGCACCACACTCGCTTACATGCATGATCAACCCGTGCCTTCTGAGAAGGCTGAGAAAGCTACCTCTTCTCTCTCACACACACACACACACACACACACACACACACACACACACACACACACACACACACACACACACACACACACACACACACACACACACACACACACACACACACACACACACACACACACACACACAGCCTTCATTTAAATACGGGAATCAAACAACTCACATTTGAACAGCTTCAATAAATCTGAGATGGTGAGATCATATGTGTGGGATGTCCTGTGAACCATGTGCGCCCACACCTGTACAGTACATGCTCATTTAAATACGGGAATCAAACAACTCACATTTGAACAGCTACAATAAATCTGAGATGGTGAGATCATATGTGCGGGATGTCCTATGAACCACGTGCACCCACACCTGTACATGAGCACCAGAGATGGCAGGAACCTCCACTGGGCATTCACAAGATGCATAAGCCAAGTGCAACAAGGGGTTGTTAGAATCTGCACCCTGAAACAACTTCCCAAACATCTGCTGATGCTGGGAATGCGAACTGCCCTCTGGTTGGCGGATGCTTCCCAGCCTGAAAAAAAAAAACAGAACATTTGGTTTTACTTTTAACATCAAAGCAGTTCAAGAACCCATCCAGCCGAATTAATTCCCCTACTTCTATAAGATAGATGGTTTTAATGTAGATTTCCATGCATTTTTACCTCTGTCACTGAAGATGGATGGTGATTATGCATTCACTTCTGTCTGTTTGTAAGTAGGATATCTCAAAAAGTTATAAACGGATTCGGACAAAACTTGGTGGAGAGGTTTCGTGTGTGTGACAGGGACGAATTGATTCCATTTTTGTGAAAATCCGCATCCAGCTAAGATAATATTTTAAAATTTTTCTCATTGATTCTTCGTCATTGAGAGATGGGACCAAAATGGATATACAGGACAGGTCAGGTACAGGAGCATGTGCTGGAGCAGCACGTTGCTGCATCCACTTTCCGCCAGGACTCCAGAGGTCTCCATCTGGCCATCCCCCAGGCAGATGCCTGGCCCGTCCCCATCTCCTTGAGATGCTAATCAACTGCTGCAACCACGAGGCATGTGGTCGGCCCAATGGCCTCCTCCACTCACAAGGCTCCCTCGCTGAGAGAATCTGGTGAGCAGGATCAGCATCAGGAAAACGAGCCACATGTCCATACAGTCGCAACTGATGCTCATAGACTATGCAGGTAACAAATCTCATTTGAGTCTCTCTCAGCAACCGCTCGTTGAACACAAAGTCCGACCAGCGATAGCCAAGGATTCTCCAAAGAGACCTGGTACCAAAGGAATTAAGTCTCCATCTCATATCCCTGATCAGAGTCCAAGTCTCACATCCGTAAAGCAAGATTGGAGGCACCAAGGACCTGAAGACTTGAACTTTCGTCCTCCTGCCCAGGTACTGACAGTGCCACACCCCATTGAATCCATGATACACCGACATCCAGTGAATCCATGACTCCCCAGGCCAGACCCAGATGTCTATTGACCTCTGTTTCAGAGACACGAATATCACTGCCAAGGTAAGTGAATCTCTCTTTGACCTTAAAATCCTCACCCCAAACAGGTACAGACAAGATAGTAGCATCCAAGATGTCAATGAAAGCCTGGATCTGAGTTTTTACCCAGGAAACTCCTCATTCAGCACGTCCAGGGCCCCTAAAAGGATATCCAGAGTCTCCGCAAAGATGACTGCATCATCTATGAAATTAAGCTCAGAGATATTGACATTCCCAAATGATGCACCACAACTTGATCTCTCCGACATCCTCCCCAGAATCCAGTTTATACAAGCGCTGAAAAGTGTGGGGATGAGTACACACCCCTGGCGGTACAGCCTGATATTTGAAAAAGTTATGGACAGATTCAGATGGAACTTGGTGGACAGGTTTGGTGTGTGACAATTGATTAGATTTTGGTGAAGATCGAGATATGGATATGAGAATTTTAAAAAGTGATTCTACACATTGGAGAGATGGGGCCAAAAACGATTTATTGCATGATATCTCAAAACGTTGCGGACGGACGCTGACAAAACTTGGTGGTTGAGTTGGGTAGGTGACAAGAACAAGCTGA